>NC_092379.1:50329820-50647320 GCF_030028105.1 Mobula birostris
TATATTAGTGTCCAAGACGTCTGAAGTGTACTGTCGTCATTTTATGTATTACACTGTACTGCTGCCACAAAAAAAAACAAATTTCATGACATATGGGAGTGATGATAAACCTGATTCTGATACGGGTGTCTCCTGTGGACTGAGAGTGGGAAGGGGGGACCGGGAGAGGGGAATCATGATTGGGGGAGAGGGGAGGGAGTGGGAAACACCAGAGGGACATTCTGTAATGATCAATAAACCAATTGTTTGGGATCAAATGACCAGTGGCGGCACCGGGGATTTTTTCTTGCTGGTGCTACGGAGGGGCAAAATGATTCAGTGATGGTGCTGAGGGATGCACTGTACGGTAACAGGTATTCGCAAGGCCAGACGCGTGGCGTTAAAAAGTCAGTTTCAAGCATTATGTGCCGACTACAAATGCCTCCGTTGATCCACAAGCAACAGCAATTGATAGATCTAATATAGAAGTGAACTGTTACAGTGTCAACGGCATCGGAGACAAGCGGGGCTACACGGAGCATAAACAAAACAAACAAACAGAGCATCCGAGCAACAGCGGACAACATGAATCACGCACCGATCCCGCAATCAGTGTCAAATGCGTGTTCACCACACCAACCCACTGCTATTCGCATTACATAGACAGCAATGCCAAAAGATACACCGTTATTAAAGTCAAATAAGGCAAACAACAGATGCAAGGCTTTACCAGGCGTACTCTGACCATGCAATACCTCAATTAATTCGGCTATTGAATTTAAACAAAACTCAACAGAATCACCGCTTGGAAGTCTAAACAAAACCAGTAGGCTTAATAGCAGTAAACGTAATATTTTAGGATCTGCAGGAAACATAAGGACTATGGGGTATCCACCACAAAATAATAACAATAATCAGCATTAGTCTTGGCCCAAATTTTTAAAAAATCAACTGCACTCACCATGAATGTTTTCAGAGAAGCAGAATCCGCCTGTTGTTGTGATCAATGATTTTCTGGATGTCAAGTGCCTGGTCCTCCGGCTGTTTATGGCCAACAGAGCCAAGTTGCTGTTCCGAGCATCGCCGCTGCTGTTCCTGAAGGAGTTTTTGACGCGTCTGAGGCGAGAGAAACTCGGTTCGCATGAGGACCGACACTGACCCAGACACGCGTTCTCATCAATAACACACCGGCCGGGCCAGTGTCTGTTCGATGCCTTTAAGAAGCGACTCTGCGTCCAACCCTTCAGCTGGAGTGAAGTGCAAGAATTCTTCAAGCACTGTTTCGTTATTCAAACACCGCACCACCACTGATATTTGCTCCTTTTTACTCAAGTCTTTACTTTCACCCACCATGACGGCAAAATATCCAGCCTCCTTAATTTCTGCACGTATTTGATGTCTGACCATATCTGCCATAATACCCATAATTTCCTTTGCTTGATGAGCGTTGAAACCCACAGCCTCCTGAAGTACAATCAATTCTACCATTGAACGATGACACTTTGAAGGGATCGTTCTGGTGCTGTTGCTGCACTTCTAGTCTCCCATGCCATCCCCACTCCTCGACGAGCAGACTGCTGACACCCCACCCACAGTGCAGCCTTTATGTCGGGTAGGAGTTCAGAAGAACTAAAAGCAACAGGTGCTGAAAGTACTCCAAATGTTTTGACCAAAGTATCGGGCAGGAGGCACAGGAGCCTGAGGTCCCACCCTGCCAGGTTCAATCACATTATAAACATCAGGCTGCTGAACCAGTGTGGATAACTTCACCTGCCTCAACACCGAACTGATTCCACAACCCACACACTCACTTTCAAGGACTCTACAACTCATGTTCTCAGTATTACTTCTTTACTTTTTATATTTGCGCAGTATGCCCTCTTTTGCACATCGGTTGTTTGTCAGTCTGTGCTATTTACAGCTTTTCATAAACTCAGTGGTATTTCTTTATTTTCCTGTAAATGCCTGCAAGAAAATGAACCTCAAGGTAGTACGAGACATGGCGACAGATAGGTACTTAGATAATAAATTCACTTTGGACTTTGACTTTGACAGAAGTTCCTCAACTAGTGAAATCAGAAACACGGGGATTCTGCAGTTGCTGGAAACCTTGAAGGACACACACAAAATGGCGGACGAATAGTGAAGGGTCTCTGAACAAAACCTATTTACTCACTGCCTGTTACACCGCTGGCGCTGAGAGCAGCATTGACAGTTCCCCATCTCTGTCTGTGTAGAAGGACTCTTCATCGCTGTTCCCATAACATAAAGATTCTGTACCCTCAAAATTCCACCTTTAAATGACCTCCATTTCTGTATTACATCCTTCCCATAAAACAAATTGTCCGAATCCACTCCTTCTAAATCCTTTTTCATCTCCTCAAAGATAGCCTTTCTCCAATCACAAATCTCAACCCTGGGTCCAGTCCTATCCTTCTCCATAATTACTTTACACTTCATACTTTCTACATTATTGTCGCCAGACAATTGGTACTAGAACGTACAGTCATCACAGCGATATTTGATTCTGCGCTTCACACTCCCTGGATTACAGATATTAAGTATTATAAATATTAAAAATAGTTAACATTAGTAAATATTAAAAATTTAAATTATAAATCATAAATAGAAAATTAGAAAAATGGGAAGTAAGGTAGTGCAAAAAAACCGAGAGGCAGGTCCGGATATTTCGAGAGTACGGCCCAGATCCGGGTCAGGATCCGTTCAGCAGTCTTATCACAGTTGGAAAGAAGCTGTTCCCAAATCTGGCCGTACGAGTCTTCAAGCTCCTGAACCTTCTCCCGGAGGGAAGAGGGACGAAAAGTCTGTTGGCTGGGTGGGTCGTGTCCTTGATTATCCTGGCAGCACTGCTCCGACAGCGTGCGGTGTAAAGTGAGTCCACGGACGGAAGATTGGTTTGTGTGATGTGCTGCACCGTGTTCACAATCTTCTGCAGCTTCTTTCAGACTTGGACAGGACAACTTCCATACCAGATTGTGATTCACCCTAGAGGAATGCTTTCTGCAGTGCATTTATAAAAATTAGTGAGGGTTTTAGGGGACAGGTCAAATTTCTTTAGTTTTCTCAGGAAGTAAAGGCGCTGGTGGGCATTCTTGGCAGTGAACTCTGCTTTGTTGGGACTAAGTCAGGCCATTTGTGATATTGACCCCAAGGAACTTAAAGCTTTTGACCTGTTCACTTGCGCACAACCGATGTAAATTGGGTCGTGCGGTCCGCTACTCCTTCTGAAGTCAACAACCAATTCCTTCGTCTTGCTGACGTTGAAGGATAGGTTATTGTCTTTGCACCATGCCACCAGGTTCTTATTTCCTCTCTGTACTCAAACTCACCATTACCCGAGATATGGCCTACAATTGTTGTGTCAATTATATTGAAACTAATGGCATTGTGATCACTGGACCTGAAGTGCTCTCCAATACATACCTCTATCACCTGACCTATCTCATTCCCTAACAGGAGATCCAACACTGCCCCGTCTCTAGTTGGTACCTCTATGTATTGCTGCAAAAAACTACTTGCACACATTTTACAAACTCCAAACCATCCAGCCCTTTACAGAATGGGTTCCCAGTCTATGTGTGGAAAATTAAATCTCCCACAATCACACCCTGTGCTTACTACAAGTACCTGCTATCTCCTTACAAATGTGCTCCTCCCAATTCTTGCTCCCCATTAGGTGGCCTATAATACACCACTACAAGCGTTACTACATCTTCCCATTCCTCAATTTCACCCAAGTAGCCTCCCTAGACGAGTCCTCTAATCCATCCTGGTCATAATGGTCTGTGGACTCAGAGAGGGGGTGGGACACACTCAGGGGACGTGTGATGGTCCGTGGTCTCTGAGAGGGGGGGTGGGACACAGTCAGAGGACGTGTGATGGTCCGTGGTCTCAGAGACGGGGTGGGGGAGACGGGACCACACTCAGGGGACGTGTAATGGTCCGTGGTCTCAAAGAGGGGTGGGACACGGTCAGGGGACGTGTGATGGTCCGTGGTCTCAAAGAGGGGTGGGACACGGTCAGGGGACGTGTGATGCTCCGTGGTATCAGAGAGGGGTGGGACACGGTCAGGGAACGTGTGATGGTCTGTGGTCTCTGAGAGGGGGTGGGACACAGTCAGGGGACGTGTGATGGTCCGTGGTCTCAGAGACGGGGTGGGGGAGACGGGACACACTCAGGGGACGTGTAATGGTCCGTGGTCTCAAGAGGGGTGGGACACGGTCAGGGGACGTGTGATGGTCCGTGGTCTCAAAGAGGGGTGGGACACGGTCAGGGGACATGTGATGGTCTGTGGTCTCAGATAGGAGGTGGGACACGGTCAGGGGACGTGTGATGGTCCGTGGTCTCAGAGGGGCTGGGACACGGTCAGGGGACATGTGATGGTCCGTGGTCTCGAGAGGGGGTGGGGGAGACGGGACACTGTCAGGGGACGTGGTGATGGTTCGTGGTCTCAGAGAGGGGGTGGGACACGGTCAGGGGACGTGTGATGGTCCGTGGTCTATGAGAGGGGGTGGGACACCGTCAGGGGATGTGTGATGGTCCGTGGTCTCAGAGAGGGGTGGGGTGGAGAGGGACGGGACACTGTCAGGGGACGTGTGATGGTCCGTGGTCTCAGAGAGAGGGTGGGACATGGTCAGGGGACGTGTGATGGTCGTGGTCTCAGAGAGGGGGTGGGGGATGGTCAGGGGACGTGTGATGGTCCGTGGTCTCAGAGAGGGGGTGGGACACGGTCAGGGGACGTGTGGACGGTCCGTGGTCTCAGAGAGGGGGTGGGACACAGTCAGGGGACGTGTGACGGTCCGTGGTCTCAGAGAGGGGGTGGGACACGGTCAGGGGACGTGTGACGGTCCGTGGTCTCAGAGAGGGGGTGGACACGGTCAGGGGACATGTGACGGTCCGTGGTCTCAGAGAAGGGGTGGGACACGGTCAGGGGAAGTGTGATGGTCGGTGGTCTCAGAGAGGGGGGTGGGGGATGGTCAGGGGACGGTGTGACGGTCCGTGGTCTCAGAGAAGGGGTGGGACACGGTCAGGGGATGTGTGATGGTCGGTGGTCTCAGAGAGGGGGTGGGGGATGGTCAGGGGACGTGTGATGGTCTGTGGTCTCAGAGAGGGGATTGGGGAGATGGGAGGGAGGGAAGGAGAGGGGGAGAGTGAGGGATGGAGGGAGAGGGGGAGAGTGAGGGAGCAAGGAGAGTGTGGTACGGATGGGGTAGAGTGAGGGAGGAGAGGGGAGAGTGAGGGAAGGAGAAGGGAGAGTTTGGGAGGGAGGGAGGTAGAGGGGGAGAGTGGGGAGGGGGGAGTGAGGGAGAGGGGAGTGTGAGGGAGAGAGTGAAGGAGGGAGAGGAAGAGACTGAGGGAGAAAGGGAGAGTGAGGGAGGGAAAGGAGGAGAGGGAGGGACAGGGGGAGAGTGAGGGAGGGAGGGAGAGGGAGATTGAGGGAGGGAGAGGAGGAGAGTGAGTGACGGAGTCTGAGATTGAGAAGAGAGGGGAGAGTGAGGGGGGAGGGAGAGGGGAGAGTGAAGGAGGGAGGGAGAGGGGGAGAGTGAGGGAGGGAAGGAAAGTGAGGGAAGGAGTGGGGGGTGTAAGGGAGGGAGGGAGAGTGAGGGATGGAGTGGGAGATTGAGGGAAGGAGGGAGAGATTGAGGGAAGGAGGGTAAGATTGAGGGAGGGAGTAGAGTGAGGGAGGCAGGTGCAAAGTGAGGGAGGGAGAGGAGGAGGGTGCAGGAGAGGGGGAGAGTGACAGTGGGAGGGAGAGAGTGAGGGAGAGAGGGAGAGAGTGAGGGAGAGAGTGAGGGAGAGAGTGAGGGAGAGAGTGAGGGAGAGAGTGAGGGAGGGAGAGAGGGAGAGAGGGAGAGAGTGAGTGAGGGAGGGAGGGAGGGAGGGAGGGAGGGAGAGGGGAGAGTGAGGGAGGGAGAGGGGAGAGTGAGGGGGGAGGGGTAGAGTGAGTGAGTGAGGGGGTGAGAAGAGGGAGGCAGATTGAGGGAGGGATGGAAAGGGGAGACTGGGGGAGAGGGGGAGAGTGAGGGAGAGGGGAGAGTGGGGGGGAGGGAGGGAGGGAGAGGGGTGAGGGATGGAGAGGGGAGAGTGAAGGAGGGAGGGGGGAGTGAGGGAGGGAGAGGGGAGAGGTGAGGGAGGGAGAGGGGAGAGTGAGGGACGGACAGGGAGAGTGAGGAAGGGAGGGTTGGGTGAGGGAGGCAGGGGAGAGTGAAGGAGAGGGGGAGAGTGAGGGAGAGGGATGGAGGGAGAGGGGGAGGGGGAGTGGGGGAGTGAAGGAGTGAGGGAGGGAGAGGAGAGAGTGAGGGAGCGAGGGGAGAGTGAGGGAGGGAGAGTGAGGGAGGGATGGAGAGAGGGAGAGTGAGGGAGGGACAGGGAGAGTGAGGAAGGGAGGGTTAGGGTGAGGGAGGCAGGGGATAGTGGAGAGGGGGAGAGTGAGGGAGAGGGATGGAGGGAGAGGGGGAGGGGGAGCGGGGGAGTGAGGGAGTGAGGGAGGCAGAGAAAATGAGGGAGGGAGAGGGGAGACAGTGAGGGAGGGAATGAGGGAAGGAGGGGAGAGTGACAGAGGGTTAGGAGAGTGAGGGAGGGAGAGGAGGAGAGTGAGGGAGTTAGAATGATGGTGGGAGAGGAAGAAAGTGAGAGAGCGAGGGAGAGTAGAGAGAGAGGAGCAGAGTGGGGAGGGAGAGGAGGAGAGTGAGGGATGGAAGGAGAGGGGAGAGTGTGGAGGGAGGAGGAGGGAGAGTGAGGGAGGGATGGAGAGAGGGAGTGTGAGGGAGGGATGGAGAGAGGGAGAGTGAGGGAGGGACAGGGAGAGTGAGGAAGGGAGGGTTAGGGTGAGAGAGGCAGGGAGAGTGAAGGAGAGAGGGAGAGTGAGGGAGAGGAGAGAGGGTAGGGGGAGAGGGGAGTGAGGGAGTGAGGTAGTGAGGGAGGGAGGGATAGTGAGGGAGGGAGAGGGGGAGAGTGAGGGAAGAAGGTTGAGGAGGAGAGTGAGGGAGGCAGAGGAGGACAGTCAGGGAGGGGGAGAGTGAGTGAGGGAGGGAGAGAGTGATGGGGAGAGTGACTGAGGGAGGGAGAGAGTGAGTGAGGGAGGGAGGGAGGGAGGGAGGGAGGGAGAGGGGAGAGTGAGGGAGGGAGAGGGAGAGTCAGGGAGAGAGAGTCAAGAAGGGAGGGAGAATGAGGGAGGGAGGGGGAGAGTGAAGGAAGGAATAGGGGAGAGTGAGGGAGAGGGGGAGGGGCAGAGGGAGGGAGGGAGAGTGAGGGTGGGAAGGTGGGAGAGTGAGGAAAGGAGAGGGGAGAGTGAGAGAGTGAGGGAGAATGAGGGGGGAGAGTGAGCAAGAGAGGGTGATGGGAGAGTGAGGGAAGGAGAGGGGGAGAGTGAGGGAGGGAGAGGGGAGAGTGAGGGAGGGTGAAGGAAGGAATGGGGAGAGTGAGGTTGGGGGAGGAGGAGGGTGAGGGGGAGAGTGAGGGAGGGAGGGAGAGTGAGAGAGTGTGGCAGAGGGGGAGAGTGAGGGAGAGGGAGAGTGAGGGAGGGAGAGGGGAGACTGAGGGAGGGAAGGGGACAGTGAGGGAGGGAGGGGAGAGTGAGGGAGAGAGGGGAGAGTGATGGAGGGAGGGAGAGGGGAGAGTGATGGAGGGAGGGAGAGGGGAGAGTGATGGAGGGAGGGAGAGGGGAGAGTGATGGAGGGAGGGGGAGAGTGTGAGAGGGAGGGAGACTGAAGGAGGGAGAGGGGAGAGTGTGGGATGGAGAGGGAGAGTGAGGGAGGGAGGGGGAGGGGGAGAGTGAGGGAATGTGGCAGAGGGGAGAGTGAGAGGGGAGGTAGAGTGAGGGAGGGAGAGGAGGAGAGTGAGGGAGTTAGAGGAGGAGCGTGAGGGAGGGAGTGATGGAGGGGGAGAGAGGGAGAGTGAGGGAGGGGGACGGGGAGAGTGAGGGAGGGAGAGAGGGAGGGAGGGAAGGAGAGGGAAGAGTGAGGGAGGGAGAGGGAAGAGTGAGGGAGGGAGGGAGAGGGAAGAGTGAGGGAGGGAGGGAGGGAGAGGTAGTGAGGGAGGGAGTGGGAGTGTGAGGGAGGGAGGGAATGTGAGAGTGAGGGAGGGATGGGGAGAGTGAGGGAGGTAGGGGGAGAGTGAGGGAGGGATATTTATTACCCCTGAACCATCAGGAAGGAGGTACAGGAATGTCAGGACCTACATCACCAGGTTCAGAAACAGTTATTACCCCTCAAGCATCAGTACGGAGGTACAGGAGCCTCAGGTCCCTCACCACCAGGTTCAGAGACAGTTATTAGCCCTCAACCATCAATAAGGAGGTACAGGTGCCTCAGGTCCCACACAACCATGCTCAGGAAGAGTTATTACCCCTCAACCATCAGGATGGACGTACAGGAGCCTCAGGACCCACACCACCAGGTTCAGATACAGTAATTACTCCTCAACGATAAGTGCAGGAGGTACAGGAGCCTCAGGTACAACACCACCAGGTTCAGGAACAGTTATTACCTTTCAACTATGAGGAAGGAGGTACAGGAGCCTCAGGACCTGCACCACCAGGTTCAGGAACAGTTATTACCCCCCAACCATCAGGAAGAAGGTACAGGAGCCTCAGGACCTATACCACCAGGTTCAGGAACAGTTATTACCCCCCAGCCATCAGGAAGAAGGCACTGTAGCCTGAGGTCCCAGACTACCTGGTTCAGGAATAGTTATTACCCCTCAAACAGAAGGAAGGATTTACAGGAACGTTAGAACCCACACCACCAGGTTCATAAACAGTTATTACCCCTCAACCATCAGGAAGGAGGTACAGGAAAGTCAGGACCTACATCATCAGGTTCAGGAACAGTTATTACCCCTTAACCAACAGTACGGAGGTACAGGAGCCTCAGGTCCCTCACCACCAGGTTCAAAGACAGTTATTAGCCCTCAACCATCAATAAGGAGGTACAGGTGCCTCAGGTCCCACACAACCATGCTCAGGAAGAGTTATTACCCCTCAACCATCAGGATGGACGTACAGGAGCCTTAGGTCCCACACCGCCAGGTTTAGGAATAGTTACTACCCCCTCAACCATCAGCACGGAGGTACAGGAGACTCAGGAACAACAACACCAGCTTCAGGAACAGTTACTACTCCTCAACAGTAAGGGAAGGAAGTACAGGAGCCTCAGATCCAACACCACCAGTTTAGGAACAGTTATTACCCCCTCAGCCATCAGGAGGGAGCGACAGGAGCCTCAGGTCCCACACCACCAGGTTCAGAGACAGTTATTAGCCCTCAACCATCAGTATGGAGGTACAAGACCCTCAGGTACCACAAGACCAAGGTTCAGAAACAGTTATTACCCCTCAACCATCAGGAGGGAGCGACAAGAGCCTCAGGTCCCACACCACCAGGTTCAGAGACAGTTATTACCCCTCAACCTTCAGAATGAAGGCACTGGAGCCTCAGGAACCACACCACCATGTTCAGGTATAATTATTACCCTCTCAACCATCAGGAAGGAGGCACAGGAGCTTCAAGACTTGCACTACCCGGTTCAGGAACGGTTATTACCCCTCAACCATCAGGAAGGAGGTACTGGAGCCCCAGGTCCCACACCACCATGTTCAGCAACTGGTATTACCCCTCAACCGTCAGGGTGAAGGTACAGGAGCATCAGGACCTACAGCACCAGGTTCAGGAGCAGTTACTACACCCTCAACCATCAGCAAGGAGGTACAGAGCCTCAGGTTCCACACAACCAAGGTTCAGAAACAGCTATTATCCCTTAACCATCAGTACGGAGGTACAGGAGCCCCAGGTCCCACACCACATGTTCAGGAACAGTTATTACCCCTCAACCACCAGGAAGGAGGTACAGGAATGGCAGGACCCACATCACCAGGTTCAGGAGCAGTTGTTACTCCTCCACGATAAGTGAAGGAGGTGCAGGAGCCTCAGGTCCCACACCACCAGGTTCAGGAACAGTTATTACCTTTCAACTATGAGGAAGGAGGTACAGGAGCCTCAGGACCCACACCACCAGGTTCAGGAACAGTTATTACCCGCCAACCATCAGGAAGAGGGTACAGGAGCCTCAGGACCCATACCACCAGGTTCAGGAACAGTTATTACTCCTCAACCATCAGGAAAAAGGCACTGGAGACTCAGGTCCCACACCACAAGGTTCAGGAATACTTATTACCCTCTCAAACAGAAGGAAGGATTTACATGAACGTTAGAACCCATACCACCAGGTTCAGAAACAGTTATTACCCCTCAACCATCAGGAAGGAGGTACAGGAGTCTCAGGACCCACCCCACCAGGTTCAGGAGCAGCTATTACACCTCAACCAACAGAAAGGAGGTACAGTACCTTCAGGTCCCACAACACCAGGTTCATAAACAGTTATTACCCTCAACCATCAGGAAGGAGGTACAGGAATGTCAGAACCTACATCACCAGGTTCAGTAACAGTTATTACCCCTCAAGCATCAGCACGGAGGTACAGGAGACTCAGGACCAACACCACCAGGTTCAGGAGCAGTTATTACTCCTCAACGATAAGTGGAGGTGGTACAGGAGCCTCAGGACCCACACCAGCAGGTTCAGGAACATTTATTACCCCTCAACAATCAGGAAGGAGGTAACAGGAGCCTCAGGACCCACACCACTAGGTTCAGGAATAGTTATTACCCCTCAACCATCAGGAAAAAGGCACTGGAGCCTCAGGACCCACACCACAAGGTTCAGGAACATTTATTACCCCTCAACCATCAGGACTGATGTACAGGAGCCTTATGTCCCACACCACCAGGTTCAGAAACAGTTGTTACCCCTCAGTCATCAGGACGGATGTGAAGGAGCTTCATAAGCCACACCACCAGGTTCAGGAACAGTTGTTACTCCTCAACCATCAGGAAGGAGGTACAGGGGCCTCAGAGCCCACCCCACGAGGATCAGGAACATTTATTACCCCTCAACCATTAGAAAGGAGCACAGGAAGTTAGTATAATTTGCACATGGCACATTTAGATGGAGACATGACGTAAAGGATTTTTTTTCCTCATGTATGTGAAAGATGTAAGAAATAAAGTCAATTCTTTATCATTTTTGAATGCTTTTCAACTGTTGAGTCCTGACAAACACACCACAGCAAGTTCCTAGTACAGGAAAACGTAATATTTAATCCCTGATCCTTTATTTTCCCTCTCAACGCCAGTCTCCAGCTTTCTCCCCATAACCTCTGAAGCTCTGACTCAACAAGGCGGCACCAACCCCGCTTTGGCCACACCCAATGTCTTGGCCTCGTCCGCCACCTTGTGACAACGCATTCCACAGACTCGGCGCCCTCTGGCCGAGCAGGGCCCTCCGCAGGCAGCACTGCAGTACATAAGCGAGCCCTTCGGCCCATCTAGTCCATGGTGGAAATGTTTTCCTTCATCTCTACTCCCAAGGGTCGACCGTCTATTCTGAGGCTAAATGTAAGAACTCGACTTGGATGGTGAGCGGACCGACCCACAAACACCCTCCCTCCCGCCCACAACACTACCGGCGACGGACGGACGCACCCCACCCACACAATACCGGATTGCCTGCCATTTATTTGGTCGTTACCTCTTCCGCCACATCATCTCGGCCCGGGCTTTACGGGCTCGGCAGAGAATTACGGTGTCGGGTTGGGAAGCGTCTTGCAGGGTCTCGCAGTCATCTTCCCCGTGGCTGGCAGTCGCAGCCCCCGAGCTCCCTTCTGGAAGAGCCTCCTTTGAGGAGCCTCGGGACAGCTCGTTCAGGGAGCGTCTCATTTTGCCGGAAGATCAGAGCGAGAGAGAGAGAGAAATCTCCCCGTCAGACCCGAGGCAAAGCAACAGATTCGGCTGCGGTTTTGGTCCGAATGGGGCCGAGGCCAGTCACCGACACCAGGCATGGTTGGCCGGCCAGTTAGACTCCGCCACAGGCCGAGCGCCTGGCTCGGGAACCGAAAGGGCTCCCAATAATTCCGCGTCAGGTGGGACTCGCTCTCCTCGCAACCTCAAACGGGGACCACGGTAACGCCGCCAACGGCAAGGCGCCGTGACACCTCGGGGTGCTCCGAAGTTCTCATGGCCCCTTCCGGCTCTCCTAATTTCATTCTCAAACTCCTTCCTGCTGGCTTTATAATCTTCCAGATCTCCATCATTAGTTTCTTAAACCTTCCGTAAGCTTTTCTTCTTGACTAGATTTACAACAGCCTTTCTACGCCACGGTTCCTGTTACCGACCGTCCTTTCCCTGTCTCATTGGAACGTCTCTAAGCAGAACTCCACGCAAATATCCCCTCAACATTTGCCACACTTCACCGTACATTTCCCTGAGAATCTCTGTTCCCAATTTCTGCTTCCAATTTCCTGCCTGATAGCCTCATATTCCCCCTTACTCCAATTAAACGTTTTCCTAACTTGTCTGTGACTATCCCTCTCCAATGCTGTGGTAAAGGAGATAGGAATTCTGATCACAGGAGATAGAATTGTCCGCACAGAAACGTCAGATTGAATATAAAATCCCAATCCACCCCAATCCCCTCCCTCACACAAAAGCGAATAGATCATCCACAGGGAAACTTCAGATTGACCATCGAACAACAAAACCCCTCCCTCACACAAAAACGAACAGATCATCCACAGGAAAACGTCAGATTGACCATCAAATCCCCAAACCCTCCCCCCCCAATCCCCTCCCTCACACAAAATTTAACAGATTATCCACACGGAAACGTGAGATTGAACATCAAACCCAAACACCCCCCAATCCCCTCCCTCACACAAAAACTAACAGATCATCCACACGGAAACGTGAGATTGAACATCAAACCCCAATCCCCTCCCTCACACAAAACCGTACAGATCATCCACAGGGAAACGTCAGATTGACCATCAAACCCCAAACACCCCCCAATCCCCTTCCTGACACAAAAACTAACAGATCGTACACATGGAAATGTCAGATTGAACATCAAATCCCAAACACCCCCCAATCCCCTTCCTGACACAAAAACTAACAGATCGTACACATGGAAATGTCAGATTGAACATCAAATCCCAAACCACCCCAATCCCCTCCCTGACACAAAAACTAACAGATTGTACACAGAGAAACGTCAG
Organism: Mobula birostris; assembly: GCF_030028105.1. Lineage (NCBI taxonomy): Eukaryota > Metazoa > Chordata > Chondrichthyes > Myliobatiformes > Myliobatidae > Mobula > Mobula birostris. The sequence continues at coordinate 50,342,928 of NC_092379.1, forward strand.
ATTGAACAGCAAATCCCAAACCCCCCACAATCCCCTCTCTCACACAAAAACGAACAGATCGTCCACAAGGAAACGTCAGATTGAACATCAAACCCCAAACACCCCCAAATCCCCTTCCTCACACAAAAACGAACAGATCATCCACAGGAAAACGTAGGATTGACCATCAAATCCCAAAACCCCCCAATCCCCTCCCTCACACAAAATTTAACAGATCATCCACACGGAAACGTGAGATTGAACATCAAACCCCAATCCACCCCAATCCCCTCCCTCACACAAAACTGTACAGATCATCCACAGGGAAACGTCAGATTGACCATCAAACCCCAAACACCCCCAATCCCCTCCCTGACACAAAAACTAACAGATCATACACACAGAAACGTCAGATTGAACATCAAATCCCAAACCCCCCCATCCCCTCCCTCACACAAGATCTAACAGATCATCCACACAGAAACGTGAGATCAAACGCCAATCCCCTCCCTCACACAAAAACAAACAGATCATCCACAACGAAACCTCAGATTGACCATCAAACCCCAAACACCCCCGCCCCCGCCCAATCCCCTGTCTCACACAAAAACTAACAGATCATCCACACGGAAACGTCAGATTGAACATCAAACAACAAAACCCCTCCCTCACACAAAAACGAAGTGATCGTCTACATGGAAACTTCAGATTAAACATCAAACCCCAAACCCCCCCTCCCCAATCTCCTCCCTCACACAAAAACTAACAGATCATCCACAGGGAAACTCAGATTGACCATCAAACCAAAATTCTCCCCCCCGAATCCCCTCCACCTCACAAAAGCTAACAGATCATCCACACAAAAACGTCAGATTGAACATCAAATCCCAAACACCCCCCAATCCCCTCCCTCACACAAAAACTAACAGATCGTCCACACAGAAACGTGAGATTTGACATCAAACCCCAAGCCCCCCCAATCCCCTCCCTCACACAAAAACGAACTGATCGTCTACATGGAAACTTCAGATTAAACATCAAACCCCAACCCTCCCAATCTCCTCACTCACGCAAAAACTAACAGATCATCCACAGGGAAACGTCAGATTGAACATCAAACCACAACCTCCCAAATCCCCTCCAATACACAAAAACTAACAGATCATCCACGGGGAAACTTAGATTGAACATCAAATCCCAAATTCTCCGCCCCCCGGATCCCCTCCACCTCACAAAAGCTAACAGATCATCCACACAAAAACGTCAGATTGAACATCAAATCCCAAACCCCCCCAATCCCCTCCCTCACACAAAAACTAACAGATCATCCACACGGAAACGTGAGATTGGCCATCAAATTCCAAATCCCCCCAATCCCCTCCCTCACACAAAATAAAACAGATCGTCCACATGGAAACGTCAGATTGACTATCAAACCCAACACCCCCCAATCCCCTCCCTCACACAAAAACCAACAGATCGTCCAAACGGAAACGTCAGATTGAACATCAAATCCCAACCCCCACCCCCCCAATCCCCTCCCTCACACAAAAACTAACAGATCGTCCACACAGAAACGTGAGATTGAACATCAAACCCCAAACCCCCCCAATCCCCTCCCTCACACAAAAACGAACTGATCGTCCACATGGAAACTTCAGATTAAACATCAAACCCCAACCCTCCCAATCTCCTCACTCACGCAAAAACTAACAAAAACTAACTGATTGTCCACACAGAAACGTCAGATTGAACATCAATCCACAACCCCCCCCCCTTCCCCTATCTCCCCCACACAAAAACAGTAGAACTGATTAGGACATTTCATTTATTCTCTTTGGTTAATGTGTTGGGGAGTTGTTGGGATATAATTTTACTGCTAACAGATTTTTCTGCCCCACTCTGGTGGATTTTCCGTTCATGGGAGTTATATGATTTTTCCATCTGTGTTCCAGCAAGTTGGGCACACTGTGAAATGTACACCCTTTTGTTGTATCACAGCCTGAACATTGATCCTATCACTGCTCAACTGTACCCCTGTTTTCTCTCCTCTTCCAGAGCAGACTCGATGGGCTGAATGGCTTAATTCTGCTGTTTACAGTCTGTGCAAACATCTCGGGCACCTGTATATAGTTGGGGTGCCCAAGACTTCTGCACGCAGTACTGTGTTTGTCAACGTGCACTGAGAGCGTGCTTTTAAATCCGGCGGGAGCAAAGGGATGTTGGGAATTTTGTGTGTGTGGAATACCGCCGTAGGGGTGTGGGGACAGGTGGCAGAGATGGTGTGTCTGGCGGGGGTACCGACACACTCGGCCCTGAGACACCAGGCAAGGTCATTTGATTCCAAACAATTGGTTTATCGATCATTACGGAATGTCTCCCTGATGCTTCCCACTCCCACCCTTTTCCCCAGCATGATTCCCCTCTCCCTGCCCCCCTTCCCACTCTCAGTCCACAATGGAGACCCACATCGGAATCAGGTTTATCGTCACTCATATATGTCATGAAACTTGTTTTATTTTGTGTGGCTACAGTGCAGTACAATACGTAAAATTACTACAGTGTTCTGCAAATTTTTAACCTCCCTCGCTGTGTGTGTGTGTGTGTGTGTGTGTGTGTGTGTCTCTCTCTCTCTCTCTCTATATATATATATATATATATATATACACACACACACATAATGTACACCTTGTGTGTTGTCAGATCTGTTGTTCTCAATATGAGAAACTCTGTCTGATTCCTAGTCCCAACTTTTTGACTGAATAGATGCCGAATGATTAATGGCAGGAGAATGTCAGGTTTTCATGAGATCCTGTCTGCCACCATTGTCTATCTTAAATGCTGGTCTGCTGCAGTGTTTCTGGCTGTTTTAAACAGTTTGTTCCCTGCAATTTCTTTTTCATTCCCTTTCATGTCACTTGTGTTTGAGTTTCTTTCCTTGCACAGACTGATCCAAGTTGGTCTCATTTTCTTTGGTGATAAATGAGGATCAGATTTGATTGATTTTTTTTAAAAGCAATCCGTGTGTTCAGATCCTTCCCTCACTTCTCCAGCTCTCATCCCTGGATGACGGAACTGCTGGCTTTGTGGCCAAGCTTGTGGACGATACAAAGATGGGTAGTGGGGGCCGGTGGTGTTGAGGAAGCAGGGAGGACTTGGACAGATTAGGAGAACGGACAAAGAAGTGGCAGATGGAATGCAGTGTCGGGAAGTGTACATACATGCACTTTGGTAGAAGGAGTAAAGGCATGGGCTATTTTCGAAACAGGGAGAAAATTTTAAAAACCCGATGTACAGAGGGACTTGGGAGTTCTCGCGCAGGATTATCTAAAGGATAAGTTGCTGGATACGTCATCGGGGAGGAAGGCAAATGTGATGTGGGCATTCATCTCGAGAGGACTAGAATACGAAAGCAAGGATGTGATGATGAGGCTTTATAGGGCACTGGTGAGGCCTCACTTGGAGTATTGTGAGCAATTTTGGGAGCCTTATCTGAGCAAGGATGTGCTGACATTAGAGAGGAGGTTCACAGGGATGATCCCAGGGATGGAAGGGTTAACGTGTGAGGAACATTGGAATGCTCTGCTCTGGGCCTGTACTCACCAGAGTTGAGATGGGAGGATCTGACTGAAACCCGCCAGATAGCGAAAGGCCTCGACAGAGTGAACATGGTGGGCACAGCCTCAGAATAGAAAGTCCTCCCTTTAGAACAGAGATGAGAAGGAATTTCTTTTGGCAGAGGGTGATGAATCTATGGAATTCATTTCACAGAATCACGGTCTTTGACCATGATTGTTCATGGCATATTTTTCCTCAGACGTAATTTGCCACTGCCGCCTTCCGGGTGGCGGGTGGAGATACGTCCCTACCGAAGGAGGTGTAAGGCACTCCTTCCCTCCACTAGCCTGCAAGTCACCCTTGGGCAGGGTGTAGCACCTGCTTAGCCCCCCCCACACCCTCCCAGATCTAGGTCACATGAAGCCACAGGAGCAGGTGGTGGATGGTCGTATGAGCAGCCGGTGCAGATCACAAGTTCTGATTATGTGACTGCTGACGCCAGGCGGACAATCACTGAAGAGTATTGATAATGTGGCTGGGGTGAGGTCACCTGTCTTGTAAAGACACTGGCCAGAAGAAGGCAATGGCAAACCACTTCTGTAGAAGAATTTGCCGAGAACAATCATGGTCGTGGAAAGACCATGATCGCCCACGTCATGCAACACGGCGCATGATGATGTCAGGCGACGTGGCCCATAACGAATGAACTAAGAGACAGTGAAAATACTTGCTTCGCGTGCCCTCCGCAGAGATTATTTCATTCCAACACGACATTTGAGGGAAGACAATAACGGAATGCAGAATATATTACAGTTACTCAGAAAGTGCAACGCCAGCTGATAATAAAGTGAACAGTTACAATGAGGTACATTGTGAGGTTAAGAGTCTATGTTATCCTGTTAGGGGATCGTTCAGTGGTCCTATAACAGCAGATTAAAAACTGACCTGGAACCGCGTGGCACTTTATCCGTCTGTCTGATGGGAGGGGAGAGGATGAAATAATCTAGATTGACAAGTTTTGTCTTTTTTCACAAATGCTGCTTAACTACAGTACAGTGCAAAAGTATATATATATATATATACTGTGTATAGGTAGGGTGCCCAAGACTTTTGCACAGTACTGTATTTGTCAATGTGGAGCGGAGAGTGAGTTTGTAAATCCGATGGGAGTAAAGGACGTTGGGAATGGCGAGGACGGAGCACTGCGGGAGGGGTGTGGGACAGGTGGCAGAGAAGGAGTGCCAGAGGCAGGTGCAAACACACCCAGTCCTGAGAGACCAGGCAAGGTCATCTGATTCCAAACAATTGGTTTATTGGTCATTACAGAATGTCCCTCTGGTGCTTCCCGCTCCCTCTCCTCTCCCTTTCCCTTTTCCCAACCATGATTCCCCTCTCCCTGCCCCCTTCTACTCTCTGTCCACAATAGACACCCACATCAGAATCAGCTTTATTGTCACTCACATATGTCGTGAAATTTTAGTCCTCATGGCAGCAGTACAGAATTGAGAGCTACAGAGTAGGAGTTTGAAGAGATTTGGTATGTCAACAAATGCACTTGAAAACTTCTGTGGAGAGCATTCTGACACTGTCAGATATGGGGGTGGGGGGAGGTGGGGGCTACTGCATAGGACCGAAAGAAGCTGCAGAGGGTGGTAAATCTAGTCAGCGCCATCTTGGGCACTAGTCTACGAAGTACCCAGGGTATCTTCAAGGAGCGGTGTCTCAGAAAGGCAGCGTCCATTATTAAGGACCTCCAGCACCCAGGTCATGCCCTTTTCTCACTGTTACAATCAGGTAGGAGGGACAGAAGCCTGACAGCACACACTCAGCGATTCAGGAACAGCTTCTTTCTCTGCCATCCGATTCCCAAATGGACATTGAACCCTTGGACACTACCTCGCTTTTTTAATCTATATTATTTCTGTTTCTGCACAATTTTGTATCTATTCAACATGCATATACTGTAATTGATTTACTTATTTATTTTTCTTTTTTTCTTCTTCATTACGTGTTGCGTTGAACGGTCACTGCTAATCGGACAAATTACACGACACATGCCAGTGATAATAAACCTGATTCTGTGTGATACATAAATTTACTACAGTACGGTGTAAAAGTCTTGGGCACCCCACTATATACCTGAGCCTTTTGCACAGTGCTTTATGTCTTGTAGTTTTGTGATCTGCCTGCACAGTTCTTTGGCTTTTAGCTATCCTTCCGTTTTGCCGCAGGTTGGACGGAGTACAGCTGGAGATTACCGCACGTTTGTTTGGGTTCCTCTCCCGAAGGAGGCCAGTCAGGTGGAACACCAGCAGCAAGTAACGTTCGAAGGTAAGGGGAGTTTGAAAGCTTCCGATGCACCCAGCTTGCTCATAGAGTGTTGCCCAAAAGAGGGACCTTAGATGCTGTGAGTCGATTCAGTTCCTCAGTGAAGTTACTGATTGGTTCTCGGAACGCAGGAGAAGTCCACGATTGGTTAATGTCAAGTGTAAAGGAGAACAAAATAAATGTTACTCCAGATCTGATACAGGACAAAAAAAACACAAGATAACCAACACAATAAGATAAAGAACACTGTAATTTAAAAAAAACGGAATAGATATAAAAACATAAGATAGCTTATATACACAGATTTCAAAATGGACATTCAACCCATGAACTCATTACTTTTTTTTGTAAATTTTCTGTTTTTTGCACTACTTGTTTAAATTTATCTATTTAATATACTGTACATATACTTGCTGTAATTCGCTTGTTATTGCATTGTGCCGCTCCCGCAAAGTTAACAAATTCCATGACGTATGCCAGCGATGTTAAACCTGATCCTGATACAAAATTTAAAGAGTGCGAAATGAGAGCAAAGAAAGCAGCGATGGGTTCAGTGTCCATTCAGAAATCTGATGGCAGAGAGGAAGAAACTGTTCCTGAATTGCTGAGTGTGTGTCTTCAGGCTCCTGTACCTCCTCCCTGATGGTGGAGGGGAAGAAACTGTTCCTGAATCGCTGAGTGTGTGCCTTCGGGCTCCTGTACCTCCCCCCTGATGGTAGCAATGAGAAGAGGGCATGTCCTGGGTGATGGGGGGTCCTTATTAATGGATGCTGTCTTTCTGAGGCATCACCTTTTGAAGATGTCCTTGATGCTGAGGGGGAGGGGTGTGGGCTATTTCCTGTGTTGGAGCTGCCTGTGTTTGCAACCATCCGCAGTTGTTTCCAATCCTGTGCAGTGGCCCCTCCATACCAGACCAGTGATGCAGCCGGTTAGAATGCTCTCCATTAGTAGTAGAGCTACTAGGACTTGATGTTTCAATCCCTATGGTAAGTTGGCACTCTCGATGTTGGCAGTGGGCTTGGGGTGGTGTCAAGGAGGGAGGGTAGGTACGTCATCGGGGTCATCAGGTGGGCACTCTCCTTTGACGTTTCGTTGATAAGCCCACGACGTCTCCAGAGGGCTCAACGGTGCTACCTGGTGTCCCAGATACACCCCCCTCAGTTCCATACCCTCCTGTCTTCATCTTGCAGCCCAGTTGTTGTCTTTCCTTTTAATCCAAATCCAGTTGCTGCTTTCTTCTGCTGCATTTGACAAGGACTTGATTGCTTGTTGGAGGGAGTGACCCCTCACCCCCATCTTCTTCAATAGACTGGTCGTAGATGTGGCAACGAATCCCCTGCATCCCACTTCTGCAGGGAAAATCTTGGTCTTCCAGCCATTCTGGGCAGCTTCAGTTGCCAGTTCGGAGTACTTGGTCTTTTCCCTCTCATAAGCTTCTTCGACACCATCTTCCCATGGTACTGTCAATTCCACAACATATGCCAGCTTGGCTGTTGTGGACCACAGGACCATGTCTGGCCCGAGTGCTGTAGCCGCAATGTCTGGGGGAAACACAAGCTTTTTTTCCAAGTTCATGTCCATTTTCCAATCCCGAGCAACCTGCAGCATGCTTACATCTTTCGATGTTATATGGTGCTCTGGAGGTTGGCCTGCTGGTACAAATCGTGTGATGTGGACATTTACTGCCGATGTTTGTGGGAGAGCATTTGTGGTGATTCGCCTCTGTTCCAAGATTGATGCCAGCTGTCTGAGAACTTGGTTATGCTGCCAAGTGTACCGCCCCTGGGTGAGGCTCGTGGTGCATCCTGTTAAAATGTGCCTTAGTGATCCAGGTGCTTGACAAAGAGAGCAAGCGGGGTCTTCTCCCCACCACTGGCTCAGGTTCTGGGGTGTGGGTAGGAGGTCATAAGTGGCTCTGGTGACAAAACTTAGCCGGGATCCCTCCATCTCCCAGATGTCACGCCAGCTAAGTTTCCTCTTTTCCAGGCTCTCCCAATTAGTCCAGTGGCCCTGCTTGGTCATTGAGAGGGCTCTGGCGTGTCGCTCTGCCTCCTCCTGTCTTCTCAACTCCTCCACCATGAGCCGTCCCTTTTGCACTGGTGTTGCCCTGTGCCATTGAGGAGCCTTTGGGACAAGCCCGAGCCCGGCTCTCCCATGTTGGACTTGGCCAACCACATCCCTGAAGTGAAGAGCAGACTTAGCACTCTGAACGGCTTCAGATGGAGTCCACTTCCTCTCTGTTGCCACACAGAGGGCCACTATTCGAATAACAGTATCTTCAGATTCAGTGAGTGCATTTGAATTCTTCCACAAGACTTGCAATTGGTAATTCCAATTTGCCGTTCCCGCCCAGTCCAACAGGACCACCTTGCCAGATTGGGGAGAGGCTCAGGAGTAAACCCAGAGGGAAAATTCTGAAGCCGGAGTTCCTACATTGAGTTCAACACTAACTGGAAACTCCTCTGACATTGCCGGTGCCAAATAGTCGATCTCTGCCATTCCTTTGCATTCATCAGCTGCATGGAGAGAGCTAGCCTGCTGTGCGGGCAACAACTTGCTCTCCGTGTTGTACTTCCCTGGCTTGCACATCATGTAGACAGCTAGGACACAAGATCCATGGTCCATTCCAACCAATGGAGGACCTCCAGGTCTAGCTCATTAACAGACTCCTTCAGCGGACTGGAGGACAGTCTCCATATGAAAGACCGGAAGAACTGAAGACATTGGAGCAGAGTTAGGCCTTTCAGCCTATCGAGTCTGCTCCGCTGTTTCATCATGGCTGATCCATTTCCCTCTCAAACCCATTTTCCCTTTACCCTCTGACGCCCTATCTAATCATTTGGTGATGCATTGCCTGAGCTGCCTATTCAAACATCCAATATCAGTCCATCCTTTCTGAGATAAGGGGCCCAAAAATGCACACAAGACTCCAGGTGAGGCCTCACTACTGCCTTATAAAGCCTCAGCATTACATCCTTACATGCAGAAAGACTGGAATCCTCTCTCTCACTCCCGTTGACACCAAGCTGTCTGGCCAGGGCAAACATCTGCCAACAAGCTTGGTTGCTAACTTGAAAGCCAGCTCACGTTCCCAAATTCCGAACCAAAGCCCTGCTTGGGCTGAAAGCTAAAGCAGTGAAAAGACCCGTTGGCGTGACCCTCAGACGTTCCTTCAAAGATATCCCTGCAGCTGAGGACAGGAGTCCTTTAATAGAACATACAACAGTATAGTACAGGAACAGGCCCTTTGGCCCTCAATGTTGTGCCAGACCAATTAAATTAGTAATCAAATAGCTAACTAAACTCATCTTTCCTGCCTACACAATGTCCATATCCTCCCATCTTCCTCACATTCATGTGCCTATCTAAACGTCTCTTAAAAATCTCTAATGTATCTATCTCAGCCACCACCGCAGGCACCCACCACTCTCTGTGTAAAAGATCCGCTCTCACATCTCTGAAATTACCCTCACTCACCTCCTCCTCTCCTTGGACTCCCCGCTCTGGTTCTCTGCCTGCTCTGGATCTTCTCATCTCGAGTTGCCGACGGGACATCGACTTCATCACTCCTTCACTCCTCCACTGAATGCACTGCCCTCGACTCTCCCCGCACCAATCCCAACCTGACCATCAAACTGCCTCCAAAGCCAGTAAATCCTTCCTCAAGTATGGAGGCCAGAACTGCATGTAGTACTCCAGGTGCAGCCTCACCAGTACCCTGTACAGTTGCAGCATAACCTTCCTGCTCTTCAATTCAGTCCCTCTGGTAATGAAGGCCAATACTGTATTCCATTTGCTTTTGTGATAGCCTGCTGCACCTGCAAACCAACCTTTTGTGATTCATGCACAAGTACTCCCAAGTCCCTCTGCACAGCAGCATGATGGAAATTTTTACCGTTTAAATAATAATCTGCCGTTCCATTTTCCCTTCCAAAGTAGATGACCTCGCATTTACCAACATTGTACTTCATCTGCCAGACCCTTGCCCACTCACCTTACCTATCTATACATATCTCTCTGTATCTTCTGCACAATTTACTTTTCCACTCAATTTGGTATCATCAGCAAACTTAGATACACTACACCCGGTTCCCTCTTCGAGATCGTTAATATATATCGTGAACAGTTGCAGGCCCAGCACCGACCCGTATGGCACCACCGCTCACCACCGATTGCCAACCAGAGTAACACCCATGTATCCCAACTCTGCTTTCTTTCAGTTAGCCAATCCTGTATCCATGCTAATACATCACCCCAACTCTTTGCATCTTTATCTTATGGATAAGTCTTTTATGCAGCACCTTATCAAACACCTTCCAGAAATCCAAGTAAATAATGTCCATCTGTTCTCCTGTATCCACTGTGCTCATTATAACCTCAAAGAACTCCAGTAAGTTTGTCAAACAGGATCTGCCTTTGCTGAATCCATGCTGCATCTGCCTGATGGATCCATTTCTTGCCAGATGTCTTGCTATTTCTTCTTTAATGATAGCTTCAAGCATTTTCCGAACTACAGATGTTAAACTTACTGACCTGTAGTTACCTGCTTTTGCCGACATCAGTTTTTGAACTGTGGCGTGACATTCGCCGTCTTCTAATCCACCAGAACCTGCCCACAGTCCAGAGAATTTTAGTGGATTCTCACCAAAGCCTCTACTATAAATTCTGCCATCTCTTTCAGGACCCCAGGATGCATTCCATCAGGTCCAGAGGACTTATGTATCTTCAGGCCCACAAGTTTGCTCAGCACTACCTCTTTAAAGATAGCTATTGTATCGAGGTCTTCACCTCCCATCACTTCCATAACATCTCTCTTTGGCATGTTAAACATGTCCTCCACCATGAAGACCAACACAAAATAGTCATTCAAAGCTTCTGCCATTTCCTCGTTACCCAATATCAATTCCCACTTCTCATCCTCCAAGGAACCTACGTTCACTTTAGCCACTCTTTTCCACTTTATATAATTATAAAAACTTTTACCATCCGTTTTTATATTTTCTTTATTTTCTTTCTTTATTCCCTTTCTTTATTACTTGCTTGATGGTCCTTTGTTGCTTTTTAAAGTTTTGCCAGTCTTCCAGTTTCCCACTACTCTTGGAGGCTTTGTATTCACAAGCTTTTAGTTTGACACCTTCTTTTATATCCTTAGTTATCCAAGACTGGCTCTCCCCACCCTTACTGTCCTTGCTTTTTACTGGAATATACTTTTATTGAGCACCATGAAAAATCTCTTTGAAAGTCTTCCACTGTTCCTCAATAGTCCCGCCATATAGCCTGTGTTCCCAGTCAACACTAGCCAAATCCTTCCTCATCCCATTGTAGTCTCCATTGTTTAGGCATAATACACTAGTGTTATATCAAACTTTTGCACCCTCCATTTGTATGGGAAACTAAATCTTACTGTGATCAATCTTTCCAAGAGGGTCCCTAACTACAAGATCACTAGTTTTACCTGTCTTATTGTACAGGACCAGATCTAAGATAACAGATTCTCTTGTAGGTTAAGTAACATGCTGTTCAAGAAAGCCACCATTTATGCGTTCTATGAAGTCCTTCTCAAGACTGTCTTGATCAACTTGATTCACCCAATCTTTGTGCAAGTTAGTCTCCCATGATAACTGCTGTTCCATTCTTCTGTTCCTGAGATATTTCTGTTTATTGCCTGTGCCACTGTAATGTTATTATTCGGTGGCCGATCGACAACTCCCACCAGTGATTTTTTTTTCCCTTACTGTTCCTAATCTCTACCTGGATGGATTCAACATTCTGCTCCTTAGATCTTATATCGTCTCTCACTGTTGCCCTGATCTCATCCTTAATTAAGAGCGCTACCCCACCTCCCTACCGTATTACCTGATATTTAATTCCCAACCCTGATTGAGCTAAGATGTCACTTTGAGCTGAGCTGTAAATCATCTACAAGATATCAGCTCAGCTGAAATCATCTACATCTCGTAGATTAAATCATTAATAGACAATAGACAATAGGTGCAGGAGTAGGCCATTCGGCCCTTCAAGCCAGCACCACCGTTCACTGTGATCATGGCTGATCATCCACAATCAGTATCCAGTTCCTGCCTTATCCCCATAACCTTTGATTCTGCTATCTTTAAGAGCTCTATCCATCTCTTTCTTGAAAGCATCCAGAGACTTGGCCTCCACAGCCTTCTGGGGCAGAGCATTCCTTATATCCACCACTCTCTGGGCGAAAAAGTTTTTCCTCAACTCCGTTCTAAATGGCCTACCCCTTATTCTTAAACTGTGACCTCTGGTTCTGGACTCACCCATCAGCAGGAACATGCTTCCTGCCTCCAGCGTGTCCAATCCCTTAATAATCTTAAATGTTTCAAAAAGATCCCCTCTCAGCCTTCTAAATTCCAGAGTATACAAGCCCAGTCACTCCAGTCTTTCAACATATGACAGTCCTGCCATCCCAGGAATTAACCTTGTGAACCTACACTACACTCCCTCAATAGCAAGAATGTCCTTCCTCAAATTTGGAGACCAAAACTGCACACGGTACTGCAGGTGTGGTCTCACCAGGGCCCTGTACAGCTGCAGAAGAACCTCTTTGCTCTTATACTCAATTCCCCTTGTTATGAAGGCCAGCATGCCATTAGCTTTCTTTACTGCCTGCTGTACTTGCATGCTTGCTTTCAGTGACTGATGTACAAGAACACCTAGATCTCGTTGTGCTTCCCCTTTTCCTAACTTGACTCCATTTAGATAATAATCTGCCTTCCCGTTCTCACCACCAAAGTGGATAACCTCACATTTATCCACATTAAACTGCATCAGCCATGCATCTGCCCACTCACCCAGCCTGTCCAAGTCACCCTGCATTCTCATAACATTCTCCTCACATTTCACACTGCCACCCAGCTTTGTGTCATCGGCAAATTTGCTAATGTTACTTTTAATTCCCTCATCTAAATCATTAATATATATTGTAAACGGCTGCGGTCCCAGCACTGAACCCTGCGGTACCCCACTGGTCACCGCCTGCTATTCCGAAAGGGACCTGTTAATCGCTACTCTTTGTTTTCTGTCAGCCAGCCAATTTTCAATCCATGTCAGTACTCTGCCCCCAATACCATGTGCCCTAATTTTGCCCACTAATCTCCTATGTGGGACTTTATCAAAGGCTTTCTGAAAGTCCAGGTACACTACATCCACTGGCTGTCCCTTGTCCATTTTCATAGTTACATCCTCAAAAAATTCCAGAAGATTAGTCAAGCATGATTTCCCCTTCGTAAATCCATGCTGACTCGGACCGATCCTGTTACTGCTATCCAGATGTGTTGTAATTTCATCTTTTATAATTGACTCCAGCATCTTTCCCACCACCAACGTCAGGCTAACCGGTCTATAATTCCCTGTTTTCTCTCTTCCTCCCTTCTTGAAGAGAGGGACAACATTAGCCACCCTCCAATCCACAGGAACTGATCCTGAATCTATAGAACATTGGAAAATGATTACCAATGCGTCCACGGTTTCTAAAGCCACCTCCTTAAGTACCCTGGGATGCAGACCATCAGGTCCCGGGGACTTATCAGCCTTCAGACCCAACAGCCTATCCAACACCATTTCTTGCCTAATATAAATTTCCTTCAATTCATCCATGTCCTTCGGCCACTATTACATCTGGGAGATTGTTTGTGTCTTCCCTAGTGAAGACAGATCCAATGTACCTGTTCAACTCGTCTGCCATTTCCTTGTTCCCCATAATAAATTCACCCGCTTCTGTCTTCAAGGGCCCAATTTTGGTCTTATCTATTTTTTTCCTTTTCAGATACCTAAAGAAGCTTTTACTATCCTCCTTTATATTCTTGGCTAGTTTACCTTCGTACCTCATTTTTTCTCCACGTATTGCCTTTTTAGTTACCTTCTGTTGCTCTTTAAAAGTTTCCCAATCCTCCGGCTTCCCACTCGTCTTTGCTACGTTATACTTCTCTTTTATTTTTATACTGTCCATTACTTCCCTTGTCAGCCACGGCCTCCCCTTACTCCCCTTACTCCCCTTAGGATCTTTCTTCCTCTTTGGAATGAACTGATCCTGCACCTTCCGCATTATTCCCAGAAACACTTGCCATTGCTGTTCCACTGTCATCCCTGCTAGGGTATTGTTCCATTGAACTTTGGCCAGCTCCTCTCTCATATCATCATAGTTCCCTTTGTTCAACTGTAATATTGACACTTCCGAGTTTCCTTTCTCCCTCTCAAATTGTAGATTAAAACTTATCATATTATGGTCACTCCCTCCTAATGGCTCCTTTACCTCGAGGTCCCTGATCAAATCCGGTTCATTGCAGAACACTATATCTAGAATTGCGTTCTCTCTGGTAGGCTCCAGTACAAGCTGTTCTAAGAATCCATCTCGGAGGGACTCCAGAAACTCCCTTTCTTGGGGTCCAGTACCAACCTGATTCCTCCAGTCTACCTGCTTGTTGAGGTCCCCCATAACAACTGTAGCATTACCCTTGCGACATGCCAACTTTAACTCTTGATCCAACTTACACCCTACATCCAGACTACTGTTTGGGGGCCTGTAGATAACTCCCATTCGGGTCTTTCTACCCTTAGATTTTCTCAGTTCTGTCCATACTGACGCTACGTCTCCTGATTCTATGTCCCCCCTCGCAAGGGACTGAATATCATTCCTCACCAACAGAGCAACCCCACCCCCTCTGCCCATCAGTCTGTCCTTTCGATAGGACGTATACCCTTGAATATTCATTTGCCAGGCCCTGTCCACTTGAAGCCATGTCTCTGTTATTCCCACAACATCACACTTACCAATTTCCAACTGTGCCTCAAGCTCATCCACTTTATTTCTTATACTCCGTGCATCCATATACAATACTTTTAATTCATTACTCCCCTCACCTCCCATATCAATTCCTATTTCACTTGGCCATACCGTACGATCCTTTCTTGAGCTTTCTGCTCTGTTGATTCTGCTGTCTTTCTGAACTTTTCTTATTCTCACTTTCTCTTTATCTCCATCCTTATATTTCCAGTTTGTCCCCTCCCCCCCTACTTAGTTTAAACACACCCGTGTTGCAGAGGCAAACCTGCCGGCCAGAATGCTGCTGCCCCGCTTATTAAAGTGCAACCCGTCCCTTTTGTACAATTCATCCTTACCCCGAAACATACCCCAGTGATCCAAGAATGTAAATCCTTGCTTCCTGCACCAGTTCCTCAGCCACACATTCAGATCCATTATCTCCCTGTTCTTGACCACTCCAGCACGGGGAACTGGAAGCAAACCGGAGATAACCACCCTGGAAGTCCTGCTTTTCAGCCTTCTTCCGAGTTCTCTGAAGTCACGCTGTAGAATGTCTTTCCTGTTCTTCCCCACGTCATTTGTGCCCACACGCACCACCACTTCCAGATGTTCACCTTCACTCTTGAGGATTCCCTGCAATCAGTCCGTGACATCCTGGATCCCGGCAAGAGGGAAACAACACACTATCCTTAAATCTTGCCTGTTGCCACAGAAACCCCTTTCTGTTCCTCTCACTATGAAATCCCCTACTACCACGGCTCTGCCTGACGTCTGTCTCCTCGGACCTCAGCGCCAATTGTTGACTCGCAGACCCGTCCGCCTCTCAGACTGGCACTGTCTTCTGTCCCGACAGCTTCCAAGAGGGAGAACCTGTTTACGAGAGGCACATCTCCCGGGGTTTCCTGTACTTAAAGCATCTTTTCCTTGCTCATCGTCGTCCCCCTTCTCTCTTCCGGTATCCTGGATGTAACGATCTCACTGTAGGTCCTGTCCAGAAAACTCCCGTTCTCCCAGATGAACCTAACATCATCCAGTTTTCTCTCCAGTGCTGCAACACGGTCCTTCAGAAGCTGAATCTGGACACATTTTCCACAGGTGCAGGAGCCAGAGGCACTATCAGTGTCCCTGACTTCCCACATCATGCACGCAGCACACTGAATCAGCCTAGCGGTCATCTCTTCACCACTTCTCACCCTGTCCAACTGTGGCGTAGTCTCCACTCTCAGCCTCCTCGCTGAAGACTCCCAAGCCAAAGACTCGCACTTTTCTCACAAGGCACTTCCCTCGACAAGGCCGCTCCCCTAGAGCGAGCCTTGCTTATATCAGCTGATAATTTGAGTCATTAGCTTCACCTGCCGTGCCTCCTCCCACCTGGAAGGTCCGTTTAGCTCGCTACTCACGACCACAGAGGGATCAGAAGTGGAGAGAGGGAGCAATTTCATGTTCCTGGGTGTCAACATCTCTGAGGATATCGATGCAGTTACAAAGAAGGCACAACATCGGCTATATATCATGAGGAGGCTGAGGTGATTTAGTATGTCTGCAAAACACACTTGCAAATCTCTACAGATGTACCATGGAGAGCATTCTAATCGGCTGCATCACCATCTGGTATGGTGGTGGGGGTGGGCACTGCACAGGACCGAAAGGAGCTACAGAAAGTTGTGAACTCAGTCAGCTCCATCATGAGCACTAACCTCCCCAGCATCCAGGGCATCTTCAAGGAGCGATGCCTCAAAAAGACGGCCTCCACCATCAAGGACCCCCATCGCCCAGGGCATGCCCTCTTCTCACTACAACCGTCAGGGAGAAGGTACAGGAGCCTGAAGGCACAAACTCAACAACTCAGGAACAGCTCCTTCCCCTCAGCCATCAGGTTTCTGAATGGACAATGAAACCATGAACACGAGCTGACTACTTTTCTCCCCCTCTTTTTGCACTTATTCATTAATTTAACTATTATATATATACACAGTTTTGATTATTATGTATCACATTGTACTGCTACCACGTAACAACAAGTTTCACGACGTACCCCAGTGATATGAAACCAAATTCTGATTCTGTTCCGTATCACCAGTGATGAATCACCACACTTGATCAGAATCAGGTTTCACATCATTGACATATATTGGGAAAGTTGTTGTGAAACTTGCGACATAAAAACACTGTAAGTTGCAATAGGAAACATACTAAAAATTAAACTAAATGAGTAGTGCAAAAAGACTGCAAGAAACAGTGAGGTGGTGTTCCTGGGCTCAATGTCCATTCTGAAATCCGGTGGCACAGGGGAAGAAGCTGTTCCTGAATCATTGACTGTGGGTCTTCAGGCTCCTGTACCTCCTCCCTGATGGTAGCAATGAGAAGAGGGCATGTCCTGGGTGGTGGGGGTCCTTAATGATGGTAAGAATATATAGCTGTGGAGGGACAGAACATAGAACCTGACAGCACAGTACAGGCCCTTCACCCCACGATGTGGCGCTAATCTTTAACCTACCTTAAGGTCAATTTAACCTTTCCCTTCCATAGAGCCCTCCATTCTTCTATCATCCATGTGCCCATCTAAGAGTCTCTTTAATGTCCCTAATGTATCTGCCTCTACCACCACCCCTGGCAGGGTGTTCCATACACTCACTACTCTGTGTGAAGAATTTACCTCTGACATCCCCACTATACTTTCCTCCAGTTACCTTAAAATGATGCCCACCCTTCCCCATTAGCCACTTCCAACCTGGGAAAAAGTCTCTGACTGCCCATTTGATCTATGCCCTTTTCATCTCCTCCATCAAGTCACCTCTCACCCTCCTTCGCTCCAAGGAGAAAAGCCCTAACTCATTCACCCATTCCCATAAAGACATGCTCTCTGATCTGGGGAGCATCCTGGTAAACCTGATAAAGTTTAAGGGAATGGGGGATTCTCAGATCCCTGTAAACAATGGACTCGGTACTGACTATGTCTGTGACTGCAGTGTGTTTGAATAATGTCTCACAGCTGCTTTCTTTGGAGCAAGATAAGGGTTAAGGTTTGTCCAGATCCACATAAGATGTCTCTGGGCTTTTCACACCTTTTGATTTTGACAAAAAGCAGTACCTGATGGAAATTAGACAGAACATTGCTTTCTTAATTAAAACACAAATTTGACTTATCTTTGTAATTATGTTGTGGCGCCAGCAAACCAGGTAGGACATTCCTTACTTTAACGAGGATTCAGGCACCTTTTAATTCAGGTTTTACCACTGTGAGCTTCTTGTAACTGGAAAAGCTCAATATCCAAGCACGAGCCACATCTTGCCCCCTCTCCTGTCCCCTCTCCTGCCCCATCTCCCTCTCCCGCTCCCTCCCCCTCTCCCAAAGGGCTGAGTCCTGCCGAAGGGTTTTGGACTGAAATGGCGACTGTCCTTTTCTCCATAGGTGCTGCCTGGCCTGCTGAGTTCCTCCAGCATCTTGTGTGTGTTGCTGGTTTTCTAACATGGTGTTGGCTGCCTGGAGTGATGGTAGAGGCAGATATATCGGGGACTTTTAATGACGTTTAGATAAGCACACGAATGTGAGGAAAACGGAAGAATATGGACATCGTGTAGATTAGATTGCCCACTTGATTAGGAATTTAAGTATAACATTGTGGGTTATGGGGCCGGTTCTGTTCCATGATTTATATAAACTAGAATATCAAACTGTAAAAGAAATTATTTAAGAATGATCCATGACTGACCAGGTGGATCATAAGAACGTGGAGCAGGATGGCATCATGAGTGAGATATCTAATGACAAACAAGAGAAAATCTGCAGATGCTGGAAATCCGAGCAACACACACAAAATGCTGGAGGGACTCAGCAGGCCAGGCAGCTTCTATGGGGAACAGTACAGTCGACGCTTCTGTAGGTGCTGCCTGGCCTGCTGAGTTCCTCTAGCATTTTGTGCGTGTTGACTGAGATACCTGTCTGGGTTTTCATTTGATCATTTTTTGTGTTTCTTTTCCAGGAACTTGTGTCTGACACCAATCAACACGTGAAGTCAGCTCTGGCCTCTGTTATTATGGGCTTGTCCACCATCCTGGGCAAGGACAGCACTGTTGAGCACCTGCTTCCCCTGGTCTTGGCTCAGCTCAAAGATAAGGTAATTTTATCATGAAGTACAAACTTTAACATACCCCTTGCGTGACTGGTGGCCATCGTGGATAATATTTGATTAGCCTACCGAAATCAGGCAAACACCAATGGAGAGCTTTCTTCTGTGTGCTGTTTGGAAGCTGTTGTCAAGTCCAGAGTGCTGAGGAAAGGTCGCTTATTGTTCATTAGGCGATCAAAAAGTTGGTTGTCGTCTCTGGAACTTGTACATCTGCTGAAGGTGACGAGCAGTCCATGCTCCACCACAAGATACAGGTATCTGGATAAGTGTGCCAGAATGGGACGTGTTGCAACACAGACTGATGTGTCTAGGCTTTTACTCTCACTGATATCGATTCCTGGAAGGGGACAGCAGTTGGCCCATGTTCATCTGCTTTCTTTCCTGTTGACAAACATTGTAACTGCCGTTTGCTTGGAGCTGTGCGGTGATGTCCAGCATTCTAAAGTGGATAATCACAGATTCTGCAGATGCTGGCAATCCAGAGACCCCACCACACGCGCGCACACACTCACACATACATACACACACACACACACACACACACACACACACACACACACACACACTGACACGCACACACACACAAACACACGCACGCATGCACACACACAAACACACACACGCACAGAATGCTGGAGAAACCCAGCAGGTCAGGCAGCATCTATGGAGGGGAATGAACCCTTGGGCCGAGACCCTTTGTCAGGACTGGAAAGGAAGGGGGAAGGCGCCAGGATAAGAAGGTCGGGGGGTGGGGGGGTACAAGCTGGCAGGTGATAGGTAGACCAGGTGATGGGAAAGGTTGGTGCGTAGGGGAGGGTGGTTGAAGGGAGGTGGTGGGTGGGAAAGGTAAAGGGCTGGAGAGGAAGGAATCTGATAGGAGAGGAGAGTGGACCATGGGAGAAAGGGAAGGAGGGAGAGGTGATGGTGGGAATGGTAAAGGACTGGAGAGGAAGGAATCTGATAGGAGAGGAGAGTGGACCATGGGAGAAAGGGAAGGAGGAGGGACACCAGGGGGAGGTGATGGTGGGAATGGTAAAGGGCTGGAGAGGAAGGAATCTGATGGGAGAGGAGAGTGGACCATGGGAGAAAGGGAAGGAGGAGGGACACCAGGGGGAGGTGATGGTGGGAATGGTAAAGGGCTGGAGAGGAAGGAATCTGATAGGAGAGGAGAGTGGACCATGGGAGAAAGGGAAGGAAGAGAGGACCCAGGGGGAGGTGATAGGCAGATTACAAGAGAAGAGGGGAGCCAGAATGGAAAATGTTATTCAGTGAATAACATTTCTAAGGCCAGTTAACTTAACATCTGTAGTCGGGAAAATGCTTGAAGCTGTCATTAAAGAAGAAATAGCGAAACACTTAGAAAGGAGTGGCTCCATTAGACAGACGCAGCGTGGATTCAGAAAGGGCAGGTCCTCTTTAACAAACTTACTGGAGTTCTTTGAGGATGTAATGAGTGCATTGGATGGAGGGGAATAGGTGGATGTCGTATACTTGGATTTCCAGAAGGCGTTCGATAAGGTGCCTCACAAGAGACTTTTAAATAAGATATGGATGCATGGAGATGGAGGAAGTCTATTGGCATGGATAGTGGATTGGTTAACCTATAGTAGGCAGAGAGTTGGTATGAATGGGTGTTTCTCCGGTTGGTGGTCAGTGGTGAGTGGGGTGCCACAGGGGTCGGTACTAGGCCCGCAGCTGTTTACCATTTACATTGATGATTTGGAAGAGGGGACAGAGTGTAGCGTAGCAAAATTTGCTGATGACACTAAACTGCGTGGAAAAGCAAGTTGTACAGTGGATGTGGAGAATCTGCAGAGGGATATAGATAGGTTAAGTGAGTGGGCCATGGTCTGGCAGATGGAATACAACGTTGGTAAATGCGAGATCATCCACTTTGGAAGGAATAATAGAAGAGCAGATGATTATTTAAATGGTGAAAGATTGTAGCATGCTGTTGTTCAGAAGGACTTGGGAATGCTTGTGCATGAATCGCAAAAAGTTGGCTTGCAGGTACAACAGGTTATTAAGGCAAACAGAATGTTTGCCTTCATTGCTAGAGGGATTGAATTCAAGAGCAGGGAGGTCATACTGCAACTATACAGGGTTCTGGTGAGACCGCTCCTGGAGTACTGTGTGCAGTTCTGGTCTCCATACTTGAGGAAAGATATATTGGCTTTGGAGGCAGTGCAGAGGAGGTTCACCAGGTTAATTCCGGAGATGAAGGGGTTAACCTATGGGGAGATTGAGTTGCCTGGGACTATACTCTCTGGAATTCAGAAGAATGAGAGGACATCTTATGGAAACATACAAAATTTTGAAATGAATAGATAAGATAGAAGTAGGAAAGTTGTTTCCATTGGCAGGTGAGACTAGAACTAGGGGACATTGCCATTCAGGGGAGAAGATTTAGGACGGAGATGAGGAGAAACTGTTTTTCCCAGAGAGTGGTGAATCTGTGGAATTCTCTGGCCAGGGAAGCAGTTGAGACTTCTTCACTAAATATATTTAAGATTCAGTTAGATAGATTTTTACATAGTAGGGGAATTAAAGGTTATGGGGAAAAGACAGGTAGGTGGAGCTGAGTTTACAGACAGATCAGCCATGATCTTATTGAATGGCAGGGCAGGCTTGATGGGCCGGATGGCCTACTCCTGCTCCTATTTCTTATGTTTTTCTGAATCATGAATGGAATAACAACTGTTTCTTCCACCGGAGTCTCTCCAACTGTTCTTTTAGTTTGAGAGCTTTAGATAAGAGCAAATGTGCAGTGCGTTCTTTAGAAGCGGTGATGTGAGCTAGTTTGTAATCTCAGTGCATATTGGATTAAAGATGAATTGCTTAATGGTGTGATGGAGCTGTTATTTTTCCATCTATCAAGTTCCTTATTTATTTTGTTGTGAACTTAAACAAAAATGCTGCATGTGCAAATCTGGATTTTTTAATTAACATGGAAATTTGCATTCTTTCACTATTTTTACAGAATTAAAATTATTTTTAAAAATTTTTAAAAATCTTTCCCTTCCCCTCCAATTCTGCACTCTGAGCTTTTACTTCTCACCTGTCTATTACTTCTCCCTGGGTCCCCACCTCCTTCCATCTCTCCTGTGGTCCACTCTCCTCTCCTCTCCTTTCCTCTCTCAGATTCTTTCTTTTCTAGCCCTTGACCTTTCCCACCCACCTGTCTTCACCTATGACCTTCCAGCTGGCCTCCTTCCCCTCTCCTCACCTTTTTATCCTGGCATCTTCCCCCTCCCTTTACAGTCCCGATAAAAGGCCTCGGCCTGAAACACCGACTGTTTACTCATTCCCAAAGATGCTGCCTGAGCTGCTGAGTTCCTCCAGCATTTTGGGTGAGTTGCTCTGGATTTCCAGCGTCTGCAGACTAGCTCGTGTTTATAATTAAAATGATTCCCTTCATGTGCTACACCTCAAAAGATTCCCTAAATGTCGGAAATGCCTCGATTTTCCAGGCACAGCTGACAGATTCCAAGTGTACATCTTCAAATTGTCAGCTGTTAATTCAAGCCTTGAATTATTTGTTTGTTTGAAATGAAATCAAGAAAATAGCCTGCCGAATCATGGTTTGAGCTATTGGATAATTTAATAGTAATTAGTATTTTGCATGTATTTATGCCAAAGGTGCAGAAAGATTTCTCAGACGCAGAAATTCAAGTGTTTTTCTTTTGTGAAATGTAGCTTTTCACAAAATGACCGTTGTTTCCTCCCATGGCCCTCCCGAGGAGCTCGCCTGCACTCAGGGAGAGTGAACGGACAATAAAGGACAATTAAGACTCGGGAACACAATTAGGCCACTCAGCCCATCATGTCTGCTTTGCCATTCCATCATGGCTGGCTTATTACCCTCTCGGCCCCATTTTCCTGCCTTCTCCCCCATAACCTTTAACACCCTGACTAATCAAGGACCTGTCAGCCTCCATGTTAAATATACCCAGTGACTCGTCCTCCACAGTCATCAGCGTTGATGGATTCCACAGATCCACCGCCCTCCCACTGAAGAAATTTCCTCTCAGCTCTGTTCTAAATGGACGTCCCTCTATTCTGAGGCTGTGCCCTCTGGTCACAGGAAACATCCTCTCTGTTCTAGGCCTTTTAATATTCCATAAGTTTCAATAAGATTCACCCGTCTTCCTTCCCTTCTGAACTCCATCAAGGACAGAGCCGGAGCCGTCAGGCACTCCTCTTGTATGTTTCATTCCCAGGATCATTCTCGTGAACCCTCTCTAATACCAGCACATCTTAGATAAGGGGCCCAAAGCTGCTCACTATACCCCCAACTGCGTTCTGACCAATGCCTTATAAAGCCTCAGCATTACCCTTATATCTTTTCTAGTCCTCTCAAAATGAATGCCAACTGTACCACCAACTCAGCCTGCAAGATAACGTTTAGGGAACCCTGCACGAGGTCTCCCAAGTGCCTTTGCACCTCTGATTTCTGAATTTTCTCCCCATTTGGAAAATAGTACATGCCCTTATTCCTTCTACCAAAGTGCATGGCCATACGTTTCTGGTAGTAGGCACCCTTCGATCCCAGGGGATGATGGGTTTGTGCCTCTGGTGGACTGTGTCCTCTCCTGGGCAGGAAGGTTTGAAGGACCGGCTCTTGCCCATGCAGCAGGCTCCCCCTCTCCACGTCACTCATGTTGTCGAAGGGAAGGGCAAGCGCCAATACAGCTCGGCACCAGTGTCATCGCAGGGGTTGCCAGAGTGAAACTGTAAACAACATCAAACTGCCTTAGGGGTTTACCCCCAAAGCCTTTCCCATGGGTGGGCATGGCGGCAAGGCAGCGGAGGTTTAAAATCAGGGTTTTCCTTCTCTTGGTGGGCTGCCGTACAAGGCTGAGGAGTCCTACCAACCCAAAACACTTTCGGACACTACAGTATATTCCAACTGCCACTGCCTTGCTATTCTCCCAATCTATCAAGTCCTTCTACAGACTCTCTGCCCCTCCACCTATCTTGGTATCATCCACAAATCTGACCACCAAGCCATCAATTCCATTGTCCAGATCATTGACATATGCTTGAAAAGAAACGGTCACAATACCGACCCCTGTGGATCACTAATAGTCACCTGCAGTCAACCAGAAAAGGCCCCTTTCATTTGCAATTCTTTGCCTCCTGTCAGTCAGCCAATCTTCTATCTATACTAGGATATATTCTGTAATACCATGGGCTCTTAACTTGTTAAGGCGTCTCATGTGCGGCATCTTGTCAAACTCCAAGTAAACAACATCCACTGACCCTCCTTTGTCTGTCCTGCCTGTAATTTCCCCTTAAGGAAACCATGCACCTCCAGTACTGGCAGCCTCGTCCTTAATAATGGACTCCCAACATTCTCCCAACCACTGAAGTCAGGCTGAAGGGCCTATAGTTTCATGTGTTTTGCCTCCCTCCCTTCAGAGTGAAGTGACACTTGGAAATTTCCAGTCCTCTGGAACCATTCCAGAATCTGATGACTCTTGAAAGATTATTACTAATACCTCTTCAATCTCTACAGCTGCCTCTTTCAGAACCCTGCGGTGTAGCCCATCTAGTCCAGGTGACTTGACTACCTTCAAAACTTTCAGCTTCCCAAGCACCTTCTCCTTAATAAAAGCAACTGCACTCAAGGGAGCGGGAAGCACCAGAGAGACATTCTGTAATGACCAATAGACCAATTGTTTGGAATCAAATGCCCTTGCTTGTGTTCTCAGGGCTGAGTGTGTCTGCACTCGCACCACCCCCTCCTGCCCCTGGCAGTCCACCTCAGCCACCTCTCTCACACCCCTCCCGTGGGTGCTCCACTCTCACCATTCCCAACATCCTGTGCTCCCGCCAGATTTACAAACTTGCTCTCCGCTGCACGTTGGCAAGTACAGTTCTGTGCAAAAGTCTTTGGCACCCTGGCTAGATGTGCATGTGCCTAAGTACTGTAAGTGTGAAAGTGGCATTCATATTTCTTTTGTGGGATTAATATTTCATAAATGTCCAAGATGATACTTTGAAAGCAGAGAGTCTGGGGAGCGCCAGTGTGTTTGTCAGACAGCGTTCGCAGTATGAATGTTTTTCACCTTTGCTGTACTCAGAAAATTGCCTTTCCTTCCTTGTGCCCTGAGGTCCGTTTGAACATAATCTCCAATCTGGACTGCGTGAATGAAGTTGTTGGAATTCACCAGTTAGCACAGTCTCTCCTGCCAGCCATTGTAGAATTAGCAGAAGATGCCAAATGGAGAGGGCGCCTTGCGATAATCGAGTACATGCCTCTGCTTGCAGGGCTGCTGGTGGGTGGTTTATTCTAAAATGTTTTTATAGTCTATCAGCAATGCTTCCATATGGATGATTTGCAGAATGGAAATGATTGCCCATATCAAATTGAAACTTTAGTTTAAAGATGGAAATAACTTTGAACATCTTCTTTCCTTTTGCACCAGAAGCAAATGTGCGATAGTAACAATTATACTTGTAGCCCACTGACATGGGTAGTCTTACTTCAGACTCGGGGCTCCCAACCTTTTTTTTAATTGACCATTAACCAAGCGGTCTGTGGACCCCGGGGTGGAAACCCCTGGTTTACACCATCAGGATTAGACCCCTGTTTAAGGACTGCGGACTTTTTCAGACTTACGGATTTTATATTCTGTTTTTATATGGCTTGTTTCTTTTCATTTTGTTGTGCAAGGGGAGGGTGTTTGGGGGTAAAATGTTCTGTCGGTTTTTGTGCGGTGGGTGGGCTGGGGTTGTTGCTGTTCCATTTTCTGTGTGGAGGGAGGGGTGGTTTTGGGGGGGGCGCTGATGATCAGGATGCCATTCAATGACTTTCATGTTTTTTCTTTGTTTCGTGGCTATCTGGGGAAGACAAATTTCAGAGTTGCACATGATAATACGTGAACCTTTGGCCTGTACATCAAACAGATACAAACAGAAAGGACAATAAACTCCATACAATCAGATGAGGGGGTGACAACTGTTGATTCAGCTCCACAAATACAAAAGGAATTTCTCGACTTGTTACAATTTATGCCCCTAGATGAAACGTCCTTGATCTCGCTGGAGTTTAACTCGGAGGCTAAAGAATCGTCTGCAGCTATAACTAACATGAAGGGAGGGAAAACTCCTGGGCCCAGTGGAAATTTCGATTGAAATATATAAAATCTTTTAAGACTAAACTAATACCACCTCTGCTTGATATGTATCAGGAATCATTTGACACTGGATCCCTTCCCCCCTCTCTTAATATGGCAGCAATTATGCTACTGTTAAAACCTGGAAAACCACCATCCTTTGTGGATCTTATAGGTCAATCTCACTTCTGAACAATGACCTCAAAATTCTCTGTAAGGTATTAGCTAGGAGGCTGGAGCCACTCTTGCCAAAAATGGTCCACCCTGACCAAAATGGGTTTGTAAGGGAAGGCAGGGCTTCCACAACATTCGAAGAGTGCTTAATATACTTTATGAAAAATCTGGAAGCTCTGATAGTGCTATTCTGTCATTGGATGCCGAGAAAGCCTTCGACAGAGTGGAGTGGAATAGGGGGAAAAGTTCTAAGATACAGCTTCTATATTCTAACCCACAGGCTGAAGTTTTAACTAACGGGCTTTTTTCAGCATCTTTTAAACTCCAACGGGGAAGAAGACAGGGCTGTCCCCTATCTCCCCTCCTGTTTATCCTGGCCACTGAGCCACTTGCTATGGCAATTCGAAAACAGGCTAACGTAGCAGGAATAACTATAGGAGATGTAGAACATCGCATAGCCCTGTATGTGGATGACGTCATTTTGTCAGAGCAGGGTTTACCTATTTGGGTGTTAAAATTACTCCTACTATTGATAAAATTATCCCAACTAATTATAACCCTCTCACAGACTCAGTTATTCAACTTATAAACAGATGGACGAAATTGCTCATAAATTTGATTTGCTTAAACATTCTAAAAATGTCAATTTTACTGAAATTCCTGTACCTTTTCCAATCTATCCCACTTTCTCCTCCATCATCTTTCTTTTATTTATTTAAGAAATTTTTTTCTAATTTCATCTGGAATAATAGACATCCAAGACTCAGGCTTTCCCTGTTATATCTGCCGTATGATAGAGGTGGCTTACAGCTACCAAATCTTATATGGTATTTGTGGGCGGCCCAAATTAGAGCAGGAATGTTTTATTTTGTTCAGGATCACTCCCCTCCTTGGGTCTCAATGGAATCCCAGTTGATCAATATCCCTCTAGAACTATATATGTATTCAGCAAATAAGAAAAACCTGGTCACACAATCTAAAATCCCTTTCTTAAAAAATACAATAATGATTTGGCACGATGCTCTTGCGTAAATGGGTGAGACATCACAGTTATCCCAGTTTACTCCTATCTTTGGTAAAGATAGCTCCAGCCCGGCAGAGCGGATCCTGGTTTTAAAACTTGGCCGCCCCGAGGCATAGCTAAGGTGTCTGATCTTTATAATGGCAATACATTTATGTCATTTGAAGAACTCAAGGCCACATATGGAATTCCAACAAAACACTTTTTTAAATGCCTTTAGTTGCAAAGTTTTATTATGTCCAGGCAAAGTTACAGTTTGAAGCTCCCTCCTTTATTTACCCTAGAAGACATCACTCTGAAATTATCTGAAGCTAGGGGACAAGTGTCTGAATTATACATGTAAGGGTTTCTTCTTTTATGTTACTTGCTAAGGCTAATAAAATGGCTTCTCTGTACTGTTAACTGCTGAGACAGTGGTTCTCTAGAGCAGCTTGTTTGGGTTATAATTACTGATACAGGAATTGTATTCATTTGCTAACCAATTGGGATAGATGGTATTCTTTCTTGTGTGTCTGTAAGCTATTCTTTTTCGTGGGCTTTGGGCAGAAGGCGTGATGGGGACAGAGAGAGGAGACGCGAGGAGAGAGATGCTGTAAGCTGGGCAATGGCACGGACCCCGAGCGGGAGTCCGAGGCCCAGGGTCTTCAGCGAGGATAGGAGGCGAGGACAGACTCGTGTGGAGTGTTTGGTGGATCACCGAGGGTGGTCCCATTCGTGGGTTGGCGGAGTTCAGAGGACATTGATTGGAGGAAGGGGGACCCGGTTCTGTAAGAGCTCCAACGAGTGTGCACCGAACTGATAGTTACTGACTTGGCACCTTTATTCTATTTGTTTCTACTAACCCATCAGCAAGAAATACTTATAAAGTGTAATCATTTAATGGCATATGGCGTACTGTCTGTTAATTGGCGGTGTGGGGTACATCACACAGCATCCACACAGACCTGATCTCCCCGTTTGGCGGGGCTGAAGGCTGCTCCCCCTAGACGAAAGCGAGCTGAGCGAGTCTAGGCTTACCAGGGGGCTACATACAAATTGTTTGCAAGTAAATGCAAAGAGTCATCAAACAACATGCTACAAGCATGGAGAACTGATTTGCATGAGAATCTGTCAGAAAAAGAGTGGTCAGAAGCTTGTTCCTTCGTTCAAACCCAGTCAGTGAACACTCATTCTAAGCGGATAACCAGACAGTACATTACTCCAGTCAGGTTTCGTCACTTTAACCCCAACATTCCAGACACATGCTTTAAATGTAATCACTAAAAGGGGTCTCTGTTCCATTGTATGTGCGAGTGCCCCCAGATAATCTGCTTCTGGAAGAAGGTGCTGGATTTGATTAGTCAGATTATTGGTAAAAAGGTGCTCCTTGATCCTAAATTATGTATTCTGAACATTTATCCAAAGGAAACCATAGAAACCATAGAAAAACTACAGCACAGAAACAGGCCTTTTGGTCCTTCTTGGCTGTGCCGAACCATTTTCTGCCTAGTCCCACTGACCTGCACATGGACCATATCCCTCCATACACCTCCCATCCATGTATCTGTCCAATTTATTCTTAAATGTTAAAAAAGAACCCGCATTTACCACCTCGTCTGACAGCTCATTCCATACTCCCACCACTCTCTGTGTGAAGAAGCCCCCCCTAATGTTCCCTTTAAACTTTTCTCCCCTCACCCTTAACCCATGTCCTCTGGTTTTTTTCTCCGCTTACCTCAGCGGAAAAAGCCTGCTTGCATTCACTCTATTTATACCTATCATAATTTTATATACCTCTATCAAAAATTATGGACTTTGTAACCTCCAAAAATGCTTAATATTTGTTTTTTGGAAGCCAAACGTTGCATAGCCTATTCATGGAAGTAACCAGTGGACTTTCACAATGGCTGAAAGGAGTGATTTCTTGTCTTGCTCTAGAAAAGATAAACTAGATCACAGAAAAACAAACTTGGCAAATTTCAAGAAATTTGGGACATTTTCTACAAGTTTCTGGAGAACAATATTTGGGATGATGGAAGTAACGAATTAAATTGAATTGACAGCTTTTTTTTAATAGCAGGGTGTTTGCTTTTTTTCTGCGTGTTTTTTTCCCTTTTATTTCTTATGTATTTTATTTTTCCCTTTTTCTTTAATTTTGTTGCACTTTCAAACCTATGGATGATCAAATGTGTTTTCTTTTCATTCTGTAAAAGCAATAAAGAGATGTTTGAAGAAAAATAAGTGAACCTTTGAATCTTTGATTGGGAAAAGGGGAAGGGAGAGGGAAGCACCAGAGAAATATTCTGTAATGATCAATAAACCAATTGTTTGGAATCAAATAACCTTGAGAGCAGAATTAGTCCATTCAGCCCATTGAGTCTGCTCCAACATTCCATCATGGCTGATTTGTGATCCCTCTCAACCCTATTCTCCTGCCTTCTCCCCGTATCCTTTCATGCCCTGATTAATGAAGAGCCTGTCAGCCTCCATTTTAATTATACCCAATATCTTGGCCTCCACGGTTGTCCATGGAAGTGAATTCCACAGACTCGCCACCCTCTGGCTGAAGAAGTCGCTCCTCATCTCTGTTTCTGCCAGGCGCTCCGATTTCCTCCTCCATCCCAAAGACGTGCTGGTTGTAAACTGGTTGTTGTAGATTCCTCCTCTGTGTCGGTAACTAGCAGGAGTAGTGAGGTAGTGTTCATGGGTACGGTGTCCACTCAAAAATCGTATGAGAAAGGGGAGGAAGCTGTTCCTGAATCAGTGAGTGTGTGTCTTCAGACAAATTGTCCCTCCTTTCTGGTAGTAGCAATGAGAAGAGGCTGGTGGGGCCCTTAATGATGGACACTGTCTTTTTGAGGCACCGCTCCTTGAAGATGTTCTGGATAATACGGAGGCTGGAGCACACGATGGAGCTGACTAATTTTATAACTCTCTGTAGCTTACTTAAGCTCTCCTGTATCATACCGGATTTAGTATGTATTTGGTTTTAAGGAAGCAAATCGCTCTCAGTTTCGGTGTAAACACAAAGTAGATTTTCTTAGCTAGAAACTCACAATGTTCTTGTTGTGCTGTGTTCCCATACTTTATGGTTAATCATAAAACTATTTAGTGAATATTTACACCTTTGTGGTTAAAGAGTTGTCAGGGTCCGAGTCAGAGGCACGGGCAGAGCTTGTGGTTGGACAACTCAGCCACGTGGTTACCCTGGGAATTGTTAGTTGTGCTGGATATGAAGCAAAGTAACCTGAGAATTATGCAAAGGCTAACTTGTTCCCAGTGACTGAATGTAGAAAGTGGAATGTATTAACTGCACGAGAGACGTGAATGTAGAATGGTGCACTGTCATGTCGAAGAGAGATACTGTGCGGGTCAGGAGTGTGGGATCTGTAATCTAAATAATCCAGCACATGCATAATTACGTTTAAATGGTGAAGTTGAAATAGCACCCTGCTGTGGATGTGGTAGCATAGGATTCACTGGGTTATTTATTTAAAGGTACACGGAGGAATAAGGCCCTTCCTGCCCTTCGAACCGTGCTGCCCAGCAATCTCTGATGCAACCCTAGCCTAAACAGGGACAGGTAACAGTGATGAATTAACCTCCCAACTGGTGCGTCTTTGGATTGTGAGAGGAAACCAGCGCGTTCCGCAGGGAAAATGTACTGGCTCCTTACAGGTGACATCAGAATTCCCAAGCTGTAATAGTGTCACGCCAACTGCTACGCCACCGATAGTGGTTAGTAACGTTCTTACTGTCTGCATTAAACCATCGGACACTTTTAAGTTCTTTCCTATTTTTCATGGATCATAGTCCTGGTATTGACACAAAGAAATTAATTAAGGATAGTTAAAATACTAGATGCAAGTACCTTAGATAGGGTATCTTCTGTGTAGCCTTCTGCCACGGCACAATCCAGTTTTGTGCAGTTTATTAGAGCACGTTGCCAGTCTTTCTTGTGTGACCCCTTCACCATTGCCTCAAAGGAGTTAGCAAACTGTACTGGTAAGTAGCGAAAGGTGAAGACGGCTAGAATGCAAATGTGGCAAGTTGGCACGTTCTACTAGAAATTCGAGGGGTTATTTTATCAACATACTTTTTTTGTCAAAACCTGTTTAGGGAGTGGAGTTTTTTGATGAGAAGTTGAACTCCTTGTGCATGACGTGGCTGGTGGATCGCGGTGAGTATAGCCTTGATGAATCGTTACTTCTGTTGAACGAAAGTCCTTCAAAGTTGTCCATGTCATCTTACTGGTGCTTCCATGATGCTGAGTGAGCCTGCCAGGTGCCTAACCAAAAATCCTTCATCGTGCTTTGTCACATCCTCAAAGGATTGGGTCAGGCTCAAGACACGACATGCCCCTCACAAAGCCATGCTGACTCTCCAGAATCAGACTATGCTTCTTGTAAATCCTGTCTGTAAGAATCTTCTCCTATAATTTGCCCACCGGTGAAGTGAAACTGACTGGTCTATAATTCCTAGGGTCATCCCTACCCTCTTTCTTGAACAAGGAAATAACATTTGCCAACTTCCAATCATCTGGTACTTCCTCCGGTGAGGATGCCCAGATTGTCACTAAAGGTGCAGCAATCTCTTCCCTTGCTTCCTGTAAGTAACCCTGGGGTATATCCCATCTGGCCCCAGTGAGGATGCCCAGATCGTCACTAAAGGTGCAGCAATCTCTTGCTTCCTGTAAGTAACCCTGGGGTATTCCCCATCTGGCCCCAGTGAGGATGCCCAGATCGTCACTAAAGGTGCAGCAATCTCTTCCCTTGCTTCCTGTAAGTAACCCTGGGGTATCTCCCATCTGGCCCCGGGGACTTATCTATCCTAGGGCTTTTCAAAATTCCAGAACATCCTGTTTCTCAATGTCAACATGTTGTAGCATATCACTGCCCTCACAAGCATCAAGGTCCCCCTCACTGCTGATTACTAAAGCAAAGTATTCATTGCGGATCTCCCCCAAAGTCCTCCGACTCCAAACGTTTTGCCTCTTTTAGCTCTGGCTGGCTCAGACTCTCACTCTGGCCATCCTCCTGTTCTTCAAGTTTGTTTTTCCGAATCCAATTCGCCAAGTCCTTCTCGTGGCCCCTCCTAGTTCTCTGAAGTCCATTCTTCACTCCCTGGCCACATTGTAACCCTCTGGAGCCCAGGCTGATCTTTGCATCCTACGCTTCTAGACGAGCTGTTGCGCGTCTCTTGACAAGCATGGCTCCTTCACCCTTCTGTTCTTTCCCCGTCTCAGTGGGACAAAACTCTGCAGAGCCCCATCCAAGTGAAGCCCAAAACAACTTCCACATTTCAATTGTGTGTTTCTGAGTGCATTCATCCCAGTTTGTACTCCCAGGTTCCTGCCCAATATCATCATAATCCAAACACCTGCCCCCCCCCCCCCCAATTATTACTGCTGCAAGCAATCTTGTAGTACACTTGATTAAAGACCAATAAAATTTACAACAAATTTGATCTGGACTGTTTTGCTTTCAGTGTAGGTCCCTTTTACCCTGGAATGTGAATATTGCAGTTAGGGCTTGAACAATGACTAATTATTCAATTACAATAATTAGTAATAAATAATGGTAATCTATTCGATGCATTTTTTAAGTATCTAATGGGGTGACACAGTGGCGTCTGGTTAGCGCAACACTTTGCAATTGGGTTCGATTCCCACTGCCACCTGTGAGGAGTTTATACGCTCTCTGCGTGACCGCGTGGGTTTCCTCCGAGTGCTCCTGTTTCCTCCCAGAGACCTACTGGTTGGTAGGTTAACTGGTCATTGTAAATTGTCCTGTAATTAGGCTAGGGTTAATCGGGGGTGGCTGGCAGGGCAAGAAGGGCCTGTTCCACGCTGTATCTCAATAAATAATCAATAATAAATAAGTATACTAAAATGCTACTTTCCAAGTGCATAACTTCCTCCACTGTGTGTAACTTGGTATGGAATAGGTTTACACTTTGAAAAAGGTGGTACGAGCATTTCATTTCGGAACTTTGTATTTTATCAGCAAGCTATTTATTTGAAAATCAAGTAGTAACGGCAATCAGATCAGATCATTTCTTGACCTGTGAATGCTGTCTTGCAGTATACGCCATTCGCGAGGCCACGACCAACAACTTGACCAAGTTGGTGGAGAAGTTTGGCAAAGACTGGGCAGAATCCACCATTGTGCCAAAAGTACTTGCCATGGCCAGTGACCCCAACTACCATCACAGAATGACCATCCTGTTCTGCATTAACATGAGTATGGGTTTGACAATGTACTTGCCCATGGCCAGTGACCCCAACTACCTTCATAAAATGACCACCCTTTTTTGCATTAACGTGAGTATAGCTTTGAAAATACTTCAATTACACTTCACAAGCTGCTAAAATATTTCATGAATAAAACGTACAGTTAGAACACACACTTAAGAATAGAGGATTTAACAAAAATATTATGGATTTTTAATATGTTTTTTGTGAATGTTTAGATTCTGCAAAAAATCAATTAACAACACTTTGCCAAAGCTGCTCCTTCCAATATTGACATCTGCTTGATACGAGCTTCTGTGCTTGCATTATTTGCTGAGGTGTAGTGGTGTTTTGTGTTTAATCTGCAAGGTGTCTGGAGTAAAAATTGAGTTGAGGACGAGACTTTTTATGATTTCGTGGAGCAGAGTTCCTAACCGTCCCTGTGGAAATGGACTGATGGTGTTAGCTGAAGGACAACTGATTTAATGACCTGTTGACCCACCTGATGGCTTACAGCTTTCAAGTTTTATTTCACAAGGCTCTGTTTCTGTGCTGTAGTGGACTATGGCTCTGTCTTTTGCTTAGAGATCTGAGTACCTTGAAATGGACATTATACATTATCTGGCTGAGGGAATTTTAAGTTTTTTGACGCAACTAGTTTCAATTTACAAGTGTACTTAAAGGCCCCACAGTCATTCCAGTTGCAGAATTAACTTCTTTCCCTGGATTTATTTGATGGGCCTGGGCTTCGCTGGAGTTTGGACAAGGTGAGGGGGAGATTCAATTGAAATGCCTAGATAGAATGGATGTTTCTAAAAGTGGGTGAGTCTAGGACCGGAGGGCACAGCCTTTGGAACAGAGGGATATCCCTTTAGAACGGAGATGAAGAATTTCTTTAGTCGGAGTGTGGTGAGTCTACGGAATTCATCGCCACAGGTGGCAATGGAGGCCAAGAGATTGGGTATATTTAAAGTGGAGCTTGATAGGTTCTGGAGGGTGTCGAGAGGTCTGCACAACCTGGCGTTTTTGCGGTATCCTCAAGGATTTGGCAAGCTGGACTCTCAAGAACACAGGTGCGGCGGCCGCGCCCATTGCTGGGAGTGGACTTCAGGTTGGATGACAGTGGCCTGAGAGGGGAAAATGAAGCGGTGTTCAGTCGATTTCAGCAACGAGCCAGGTTAAAATGTTTAAAGAGTCGAGGGGGGAAAGACTAACTTCTCCGTGAGGCTTTACACACCTCAGCAGTGAACCGACTGTCACTGTCAGCACTTGTCTCCGCACTGAATTGACTTGCTGGCTGTGCCCTGCGACCATTGGGCCCCTGGCTCAGATAAAATGCTGAACTGGCTCCTTGGCTGTGGACTGCAACCATTGGGCCCTGCACTGGTTTCACTTCTCTCAGCATGGAACTGACTCCCTTGCTGTGGCCTGCAGCCATCTACTGATCTGAACTGGCTCCCTGCCTGTGGACCTAATTTCGGTGACCCTGCGGTTCATGTTCTGTGTCTTACTGGTTTACTATTTTTTTATTCTTGTTTGCCCGCTTTGTTCTTTTTGGGCACATTGCGTGTCTGACAGTCTTTGCTGCGTGGGATTCTTTTTCCATGGATTCCCTTGTGTTTCTTTGCTTTATGGCTGCCTGCAACAAGACGAATCTCCTGCTTGTATATGGAGTTCATACTTTGGTAGTAATGTACTTTGAACTTTAGACCTCTGGATCAGCAGGAACACCTCAGAAAGATATGCCTGCGCGGGCTGGACCAAAACAGGGCTAACATCCTGCGGGTGTGCTCGCTGGGATTCAAACTCATAGGGATGGGCCACAGGCCACATTTACAGTTGAGGTGGCAGTGCAGTTAAATATCGAAGGGAAACAAGGCAAGCCCAGTAAGGAGAGCAAACCTCAGTCTGATAAGAAATGCAAGATTATATTTATTTTGGTGTAAGCAACATTACTAGTAAAGCAAATGAGCTCACAGGAGGGTGATATTGTTACTGTCATAGAGGGGGTTGAATGGCTGAACGATTCACTCAGTGAATGGTGTGGTGGGCGTGGCACCGTAATATTGATTTATTACTGAAATATCGAGGAGGAGGACATTCTGGGACACACCTTACTAATCCACAAGCCTCTTCTGGCGGACTTCCAGTAAGTTGGTGGTGTGCTGGGGCGTGGCGGGTTCTACAGGGCCAGCCAAACGTGTTACTATCTTTTGTTTATTTCTTTACAATCTCAAGACCCTGCTGGAAGTTAAGCACTTAAAGAGTGCTGCGGGTCTACCCCATCGGTGTAGAAACTGAAGGAGCTGGACTTGGGGCAGATCGTGCTGCTCCCCGCGTCAGAGAGTCAGCAATGTGGTTGGCGTGCAGACTGGCAGCGAGCAATTGTCTTAGTCTCTTTTCTTGTGATTGCAAAATCCTGTTGGGCATTGTTAATGTGTAATGCTGCAAGTCTGGTCTTCTGATTTATTGCGGACTACAGGGGCTGGCAGCAGCGGTGACTGACACCCCTGCAGGGTGAGCGGATGTGGCCTCAAGCCATGGGGCCGCCTGTTTGCAGCCACCCAGGAGAGAGGCATCAAGAGCTGGCACTGGAGGTGGTGTAGCGCAGCGTTTAAGCTAACGTTGGTGCTGTCCCTCTCCCCCCAAGTGTTTCTTGGCAGAAGGCAGGATGTATGTGTTCGACTACAGACTGCTGCAACATTCATGGACTCAGGGACTTGGACTGTATTTGTTGTGTGACTATATTTTACTGCTATATGTGCCACGTGCTGTGTATGACTGTTGGTACTGTGTTTTGTACCTTGACCCTGAAAGAACACTGTTTTGTTTGGATGTATTCATGGGTATTCATGAATGACAATTAAACTTGAACTTGATGTAAACAGCCAAGAACAGCAAAACATTGGAATATTACCTGCAAGCTGCACACCAACCGGACTTGGAAATATATTGCCATTACTTCTGAAACCCCCTTTTCACTGGGCGTCTCTGGAAATGCAGCCTTTTAGCCCCTCGCAAACAGCCACTGGACTCCGCGGGGAGAAACTTCAGGCTTCGTACATCTAAGGTGTATGAGACTTTGGTCCCGCAAAATCCGTGAGGTTGGGATGTCTCGCCTACCCAAACCCCGGTTTGTGTGAATGCTGTGTGATTTACTGCCCCTGGCAATCGCCTGTCAGCAAAAAATAACAGATTGTTCACTGCATAGAATTATTCAGGAGTATATTTAAGAATGTTAACTTAAGCAGTTATTAAAGGAAAGAAAGAGAAAAAAAATAAAAAGGGCCCATTCTACTTAAAAAGTCACATGTGTACAGTGGAGCTCAAATCTTGAACTTCTCTGTAAATCACGCACTGGACCCTCCCTCGGTCTGCGTGAAAGCACACACCACCTTCTGAAGGTCACTGGAAATCCATCTTGAACAAACGGGCTTTCCCACGGGATTATTGGTCCTTCCTCCTCGAAGCCATTCATCTGCACAAAGCACCCTGCATCGTCCACCATCTTCCCTCCTGTCTTCTCCCAGCTGCCTCTCTGCCCAGCATTCTCTAGCACCTTCTCCCAATTCTACCATCCTGATTGGATGACACCTCATTCCTGAGCTCAGACCCAAACAGGCTGAAAGCAGAACAGATTGCTCTTACAGAACTGCTAAAATGAAATGCCTACAGCATGGCAGTAAAAATCTGAACCAGGGCATTGACTCTGACTGGGTCAGAATCCTGGATCACCCACCCTAACTGCATTGTGGGTGCACCCACACCTCAAGGGCTGCAGCCCACCACAAAGGAATTAAATACCACTTCAACCTGTGATGCCCACACATTCCTTGGAGGAATATGCAAAAAGAGCTTCAAGTAACAGTGTACAGGTAGTCCCTAGGAGTGGTCACATGTGACAGCTCTCCCAGTATTCAGCATGAGGTACAGGAGCAAGGATATCAGAATCAGGTTTAACGTCACCGGCATAATGTCGTGAAATTTGCTGTCTTTGTGGCAGCAGCACAGTACACGCATAATAACAGAGGAAACTGTGAATTACAGTAAATATATAAAATAATAGTGCGGAAACAGAAATAAAAAGTAGTGAAGTAGAGCATGGGTTCAGTGTCCATTCAGAAATGGCAGAGGGGAAGAGACTGTTCTGGAATCGCTGAGTGTGTGCTTTCAGGCTTCTGTGCCTCCTTCCTGAGGGTAGCAGTGAGAAGAGGGCATGTCCTGGGTGGCAGGGGTCCTTCACCATGGATGCTGCCTTTTTGAGGCATCGCTCCTCAAAGATGTCCTGGATACGAAGGAGAAAGGCAAAGCACAGTTGTACGAGTTATCAGGTTATAGCAGTACAGAACCTCAACTTCTCTACTATCAGCACGAACGATTTCAAAGGGAATGGCCCAAAGGAGGGGGGATCCAGGAAAACTTTGTGAGAAACAGAGTGAGAGAAGGACGTGGCTGGAAAACTCAAGCAGGGCAAGGAGCCGAGTTATTAGAAGTCTTTAGTGGGGTTGGATACGGATATGTTTCCAAGGCCTGACGAAATGTATCCTTGGCTGTTATGGGAAGGAAGGACTGAGCTCCCAAAGTCTCTTCGGGAGTTCAGTGAAACCCTCTCTCACTGCTCCCCCTCCGTGATCTCTGCTTCCCTTCGACGGGAGTCATTGAAACCTTCTCTCACTCTGTGATATCTGCTCAGCTCTTTACTTCATCCCGCCCCCCCTCCTGGTTTCACCTATCACCTTGTATTTCTTTCTCCACTCACCTTCTCCCCCCCCCCGACTTTTATATCTACTCATCTTTTTTCTCCCCTCCTGCCGAAGGGTCTCCGCTGGAAATGTCGACTGTACTCTTTTCCACCGATGCCTCCTGGCCTGCAGAGTTCCTCCAGCATTTTGTGTGTGTTCCAAGGATCCTAGTAGTTTAAAATCCTAAATTGTCACAGAACAGGTGCCAGGTAACTGGATCCCAGCAGTACGGTGCCTTTCTTCGACGAAGGCAGCAAATGGTAACTACAGAGCTGTGAATCTAACATCAGTGGTAGAAAGGTAGTTGTAAAAAGTCCTGAGGGACGGGATTCAGCTGCACTTGGGCAGAGCTTCATCAGAAATGGTCAGCGTGCAAGTGGTGATTCTGTTGGCCAATTTGAGTTTCTTGGAGTTACGGGTGTACTCGTGCAGTTGGTGTCGTCTACAGGGACTTCGGTAAATCTTTTGACGAGATCCCCAAACGCGTAAGAGACCGAGGGATCCGAAGCAACTTCACAAATTGGGTTCAGAGTTGATTTGCTGATCAGCTTTTGTGACTACCCTGTGGCATACCACAGGAATCTGCACTGGAACTCTCCTGTAAATGATTTGGATGTGGCTAGAAGTTTAGCAGATGACATAAAAATGTGAGCTTTGTCTTGTGGTGTTAGTGCTAATGATGGTGCATTGGTTAGTTGGCAAACTAGGCAGAGCAATTGTACCCAGAACATAGAACGTTAAATCACTGTGTTAAAGTACTGTGCTGATCTTTTAACCTACTCTGAGGTCAATCTAACTGTTCCCTCCTACATAGCCCTCCACTTTTCTATCATCTGTGCGTCTATCTAAGAGTTTGTTAAATGTCCCTCATGCATCTGCCTCTACCATCACGCCTGGCGGGGCATTCCACACACCCACCCACTCTGTGTGTGTGAAACAAAATTCTTACCTCTGTACCTTCCTCCAATCACCTCAAAATTATGCCTCCGGTATTGGCCATTTCTACCTTGGGAAAAAGTCTCTGGCTGTCCACTCTATCCACACCTCTCATCCTCCTTCACTCCAAAGAGAAAAAGCCCCAACTCACTCAACCTTTCCTCATAAGACACGCTCTCTAATGCAGGCAGCCTCCTGGCAAGTCTCCTCTGCGTCGCCTCTAGATCTTCTCCATGCTTCCTATGACAAGGCTACCAAAGCTGGATGCCAGTGTGGTCTGACCAGAGTTTTATAGAGCTGCAACATTACCTTGCACTCTTCAACTCCATCTCCCAATTTACTCGACCCTCCCCCTGCCCCCGCATCATCGGGGGAGTCTAAAGCCCCCGAGGTTAAAAGTGAGAGAGAAAGATGTTAAAAAGGGATGTAAAGAGCAAGATTTTCACGAGTGGGCATGTGAGTGGGGCTGAAAGAGAAATCTCCAGAGGTGGGTACAGTTACGTTGATAGGAAAGGCCGAGGCCCATTCTCCCACCCCTCACCCCATGCGCACTCTCTCGCTCTTTCGCCTCTCTCACACTCACACTCTCTCTCCCCGTCTGGTTTCACCTAGTGTTCACCCCTCTCTCCAAACCTGTTACCACCTCCGTTATTTATCAGAGTCCAACCCTTGTAGCTCTTTGTGTTCCTGCTGTCAGTCCGCACCTTCACACTGTCCCTACCTTGTCCCATCTCCCTCGCGATGTTATTTCCTCGTTCCCCCGTCGTCCTCCACCTGCCACTGTCTTTGCTCCTCCTTCGCTCCTCTCCTGCCATCAGTGCACCAGTCACCTCAGACTCCTTTCTCCCCACTATTCCACTGTCCTGTCCCCACCCCCCCAGT
This sequence comes from Mobula birostris, assembly GCF_030028105.1. Lineage (NCBI taxonomy): Eukaryota > Metazoa > Chordata > Chondrichthyes > Myliobatiformes > Myliobatidae > Mobula > Mobula birostris. The sequence goes on from NC_092379.1 coordinate 50,382,801, forward strand.
CCCAATGCAGGGTTTTGATCCAGTCCGCTTTCCTCCCACAGATCTGCTCCATTGAGTTTGTTTGTCGCTCTAGATTCCAGCTTCAGCAGTCACTTGTAATGCTTTCCCTGATTAGTGTAACACTCAAACCCTTCCCCCTGTCCCTCGGGCATCTGTAACCCAGGACGTTGTGCTCCCATCCCTCAACCATGTTCCTATACTTACAGGAATAATATAATCCCTGTACTGATCACTGGCCAGATCACCTGAGTTCTCTGTTAAAACCAGAATATAATATCAATAGTAAGATGCTTGGCATTGTGGAGGATCAGAGAGATCTTGGGGTCCGTGTCCATAGGACACTCAAAGCTGTTGCGCAGGTTGACAGTGTTGTTAAGAAGGCGCATGGTGTGTTGGCATTCATCAACCGTGCGAGTGAGTTCAAGAGCTGTGAGGTAATGTGTGGTAAACCATATATATATGTTGTAACTGGGTTACCTGTCTGGACACGTCCCTCTGCTGACTGCTCCTGTGGCTCCTCCCACAGACCCCTAAATAAAGCCGATTGTGTCACTGCTCCTCCCTCAGTCCAAGAGCAGACACTCAGCATGATGGAGATCACATTTTACTGCTAATAAAAGCCTTTCAGTACTTACTCTACTTCCAGTCTTTTGGAGTTATTGATGGTGCATCAAAATGTTACAGCTATATAAGAACTCGGTCAGACCCCACTTGGAGTACTGTGTTCAGTTCTGGTCACCTCATGACAGGAAGGATGTGGATACTATATAGAGAGTGCTGAGGAGAGTTACAAGCACGAAGCCTGGATTGGAGGGTGTGCCTTATGAGAATAGGGTGAGTGAACTTGGCCTTTTCTCCTTGGAGCAACGGAGAATGAGAGGTGACCTGATAGAGGTGTACAAGAAAATGAGAGGCATTGATCACGTGGATAGTCAGAGGCTTTTTCCCAGGGCTGAAATGGCTAGAACGAGAGGACACACTTTTAAGGTGCTTGGGAGTAGGTACAAGGGGATGTCAGGGGTAAGTTTTTCACGCAGAGAGTGGTGGGTGTGTGGAATGCACTGCCGGGGCAGTGGTGGAAGTGGATACAATAGGGCCTTTTAAGAGCCTCTTGGGTGCATGGAGCTTAGAAAGATAGTGGGCTATGCACTAGGGCAGGGGTCCCCAACATTTTTTACACTGCGGACCGGTTTAATATTGACAATATTCTTGCGGACCGGCCAACCGGGGACGGGGAGCAGTAGGGTTGCCAATGGACAAGAGTAGCAGTCAAATACGTTGTGTTTACCCCGAGAAAAACTACCATGACCACGAAGCCTCGCGCGGGCACCAGTGCGCATGCGTGTGCGTTCCGATTTTTTCTGCAAATTGTTTTTGGCCATTCTGTTCTGGGGAGGGGGTGTTAATCACAACCGGAATATAGCTGATAAGTGGCTAATACACTCAATTTTGTTTTGAAAAGGGTTTATCTAACAAATTTAATATTAAACACACAGCGCATATTTTCCTGGCATGAATATAGTGATAAGTCAATTATCAGGGGAGGACAGGGGAACTTGAAGTAAGTGTTGAACAAACTTCCAGTAGCAGTGGTAGAGGCAGGTTCGATATTATCATTTAAAGAAAAACTGGATAGGTATATGGACAGGAAAGGAATGGAGGGTTATGGGCTGAGTGCAGGTCGGTGGGACTAGGTGAGAGTAGAGTTGGGCACAGACTAGAAGGGCCGAGATGGCCTGTTTCTGTCCTGTAATTGTTATGTGGTTATATAAGTCACCTATAAATCAATAGCATCATAACAATTCAAGTAACGTTTGGATGTTAAACACACAACATATATTTTCCCTGTATGAACATATAAAATCATTGTAACACACCAATATCGCTGATTCAGTGGGAGCCCTGGGCTTGTTTCCCTGCAACAAGACGGTCCTATCACGGGCTGATGGGAGACAGCGATACTCACAGAGGGTTCCTTAAGTGCAGTCTATTCTGCAAATTAGTTTTCGTTGCATTCATTGCAGAGATATGTTGGAAATGGAAGCACTGTTTTCAGTGCTTTCATGGCTATCTCAGGATATTTAGCCTTGACTTTGATCCAGAATGCCGGCAGAGATGTTATGTCAAACATACTTTTCAGCCCACCGTCATTTGCAAGCTCAAGGAGTTGATCTTCTTCCCGTGCTGACATGGATGGCGTGCGGGTAATGACCTCGCGTGCGTTCAAGCTGAACAGGGCGTGACAGGGAATGAGGAAAGGTGCAGCGACTCCTATCGCCAAATCGTGTCGTTTCCTCGCGGCATGGGACTAGTCCGCAGCCCGGTGGTTGGGGACTGCTGCGCTAGGGAAATCCTAAGCAGTTTCTAGAGTAGGTTACGTGGTCAGCACAACATTGTGGGCCGAAGGGCTTGTAATGTGCTGTGAATTTCTATGTTCGGAAACAGATGCGGTTAAACCTCCCAGCCCTTTCGTGCTTCCTCACTTATTTCTGCCTGCTCTGCTTACCGGACCTGCCTGTTTAGTTAGTTTGACATAGAATTCTGAGTTAACACCTGCTACACTAGTATTCTCTGTCCCACCCCTGCTGCCTCACCAGCTTAAACCCTCCCAAAGTGCTCGAGCAAAGGTATGGATAAAAGGGATGCACTGAGGCGGTTTCCAATAGTGCAAGAGTCTGGGGCCAGAGGGCACAGCCTCAGAATAGAAGGACGTCCCTTTACAGCAGAGGTGAGGAGGAATTTCTTTAGCCAGAGGGTGGTGAATCTGTGGAATTTATTGCCACAGACGGCTTTGGAGGCCATGTCATTGAGTATATTTAAAGTGGAGGTTGATAGGTTCTTGATTAATTAAGGGCGTGAAAGGATATGGGAGGAGGCAGAAGAATGGGGTTGAGAGGAAAAATAAATCAGCCATGATGGAATGGCAGAGGGGACTCACAGAAACAAAGAAAACCTACAGCACAATACAGGCCCTTCGGCCCACAAAGCTGTGCCGAACATGTCCTTACCCTAGAAATTACTCGGGTTACCTATAGCCCTCTATTTTTCTAAGCTCCATGTACCTATCCAGAAGTCTCTTAAAAGACCCTATTGTATCTGCCTCCACCATCGATGCCGGTAGCCCATTCCACACATTCACCACTCTCTGAGTAAAAAACTTACCCCTGACATTTCCTCTGTACCTACTCCCCAGCACCTTAAACCTGTGTCCTCTTGTGGCAACCATTTCAGACCTGGGAAAAAGTCTCTGACTATCCACATGATCAATGCCTCTCATCATCTTACACACCTCTATCAGGTCACCTCTCATCCTCCGTCGCTCCAAGGAGAAAAGGCCAAGTTCACCTATTCTCATAAGTCCTGCTCCCCAATCCAGGCAACATCCTTGTAAATCCCCTCTGCACCCTTTCTATGGCTTCCACATTCTTCTTGTAGTGAGGCGACCACAGTACTCCAAGTGGGGTCTAACCAGGGTCCTATATAGCTGCAACATTACCTCTCGGCTCCTAAATTCAGTTCCACGATTGATGAAGGCCAATACACCGTATGCCTTCTTAACCACAGAGTCAACCTGCGCAGCAGTTTTGAGCGTCCTATGGACTCGGACCCCAAGATCCCACTGATCTCCACACTGCCAAGAGTCTTACCATTAATACTATACTCTGTTATCATATTTGACCTACCAAAATGAACCACTTAACACTTATCTGGGTGGAACTCCATCTGCCACTTCTCAGCCCAGTTTTGCATCCTATCAATGTCCCGCTGTAACCTCTGACAGCCATCCACACTGTCCACAACACACCTAAATTTGTGTCATCAGCAAATTTACTAACCCACCCCTCCACTTCCTCATCCAGGTCATTTATAAAAAATCACAAAGAGTAAGGGTCCCAGAACAGATCCCTGAGGCCAACCTCCATGCAGAATATGACCCGTCTACAACCACTCTTTGCCTTCTGTGGGCAAGCCGGTTCTGGATCCACAAAGCAATGTCCCCGTGGATTCCATGCCTCCTTACTTTCTGAATAAGCCTTGCATGGGGTACCTTATCAAATGCCTTGCTGAAATCCATATACACTACATCTACTGCTCTTCCTTCATCAATGTGTTTAGTCACATCCTCAAGAAATTCAATCAGGCTCGTAAGGCACGACCTGCCCTTGACAAAGCCATGCTGACTGTTCCTAAACATGTTATACCTCTCTAAGTGTTCATAAATCCTGCCTCTCAGGATCTTCTCCATCAACTTACCAACCACTGAGGTAAGACTCACTGGTCTATAACTTCCAGGGCTATCTCTACTCCCTTTCTTGAATAAAGGAACAACATCCGCAACCCTCCAATCCTCTAGAACCTCTCCTGTCCCCGTTGATGATGCAAAGATCATCACCAGAGGCTCAGCAATCTCCTCCCTCGCCTCCCACAGTAGCCTGGGGTACATTTCATCCGGTCCTGGCGACTTATCCAACTTGATGCTTTCCAAAAGCTCCAGCACATCCTCTTTCTTAATATCTACATGCTCAAGCTTTTCAGTCTGCTGCAAGTCATCACGACAATCACCAAGATCTTTTTCCATAGTGAATACTGAAGTATTCATTAAGTACCTCTGCTATTTCCTCCGGTTCCATACATACTTTCCCACTGTCACACTTGTTAGGTCCTATTCTTTCACATCTTATCCTCTTGCTCTTCACGTAATTGTAGAATGCCTTGGGGTTTTCCTTAATCCTGCCTGCCAAGGCCTTATCATGGCCTCTTCTGGCTCTCCTAATTTCCTTCTTAAGCTCCTTCCTAATAGCCTTATAATCTTCTAGATCTCTAACATTACCTAGCTCTCTGAACCTTTTGTAAGCTTTTCTTCTTGACTAGATTTATTACAGCCTTTGTACACCACAGTTCCTGTACCCTACCATAACTTCCCTGTCTCATTGGAACGTATCTATGCAGAACTCCACACAAATATCCCCTGAACATTTGCCACACTTCTTCCATACTTTCCCTAAGAACATCTGTTTCCGGTTTAAGCTTCCAGTTTCCTGCCTGATAGCCTCATATTTCCCCTTGCTCCAATTAAACGTTTCCCTAACTTGTCTGCTCCTGTCCCTCTCCAATGCTGTGGTAAAGGAGATCGAATTATGATCACTATCTCCAAAATGCTCTGCCACTGAGAGACCTGACACCTGACCAGGTTCATTTCCCAATACCAGATCAAGTACAGCCTCTCCTCTTGTAGCTTATCTACATATTGTGTCAAGAAACCTTCCTGAAAATTTCACCCCATCTTAAACCCCTTGCTCTTGGGATATGCCAATCGATATTTGGGAAATTAAAGCCTCCCATCATGACAACTCTGTTATTATTACACCTTGCCAGGATCTGTTTCCCTATCTGCTCCTCGATACTGCTGCTACTATTGGGCGGCCTATGAAAAACACCCAGTAAAGTTATTGACCCCTTCCTGTTCCTGACCTCCACCCACAGAGACCCTGTAGTCAATCCCTCCATGGCGTCCACCTTCCCTGTGGCTGTGACACTATCTCTGATCAACAGTGCCACACTCCCACCTCTTTTGCCTCCCTCCCTGTCCTTTATGAAACATCTAAAACCCGGCAATTGAAGTAACCATTCCTGTCCCTGAGCCATCCTAGTCTCTAATGGCCACCACATCATATCTCCAAGTACTGATCCACACATCTGCTCTGTTCACAACACTCCTTGTGTTAAAATAGACGCATCTCAAACCTTCGGTCTGAGAGCATCCTTTCTCTATCACCTGCCTATCCTCCCTCTCGCACTGTCTACAAGCTTTCTCTATTTGTGAGCCAACCCCCTCTTCCCTAGTCTCTTCAGTTCGGTTCCCAGCCCCCAACCGTTCTAGTTTAAACTCTCCCCAGTAGCCTTAGTAAACCTCCCTGCCAGCATATTGGTCCCCCTCAGATTGAAGTGCAACCCGTCCTTTTTGTACAGGTCACTCCTGCCCCAGGAGAGGTCCCAATGATCCAGAAATCTGAATCCCTGCCCCCTGCTCCAATCCCTCAGCCACGCATTTATCCTCCACCTCATTAACCACTGACATCTCCTCTGTACCCACTCCCAAGCACCTTAAAACTATGCCCTCTCGTTCTAGCCATTTCAGCCCTGGGAAAAAGCCTCTGACTATCCACACAATCAATGCCTCTCATTATCTTGTTCACCTGTCAGGTCACCTCTCATCCTCCGTCGCTCCAAGGAGAAAAGGCCGAGTTCACTCAACCTATTCTTATAAAGCATGCTCCCCAATCCAGGCAACATCCTTGTAAATCTCCTCTGCACCCTTCCTGTGGTTTCCACGTCCTTCCTGTAGTGAGGCGACCAGAATTGAGCACAGTACTCCAAGTGGGGTCTGACCAGGGTCCTACATAGCTGTAACATTACCTCTCGGCTCTTAAGCTCAATCCCACGATTGATGAAGGCCAATGCACCGTATGCCTCCTTAACCGCAGAGTCAACCTGCGTAGCAACTTTGAGTGTCCTATGGACTCAGACCCCAAGATCCCTCTGATCATCCACAGTGCCAAGAGGCTTACCACTAATGCTATATTCTGCCATCATATTTGACTCGATAGCCTAATTCCGCTCTTGCGTCTTATAGTCTTGGTCCCCTCTTGGCTCGGGTCACCTTGTCATGGAAGAGATCCCAGTGATGCTGTCTGCTCTGCACCCACACTTTGTACATTTCAGCCGTCCTGCCTTCCTGTTTCTAAACTCGCTCGTACATGGCAGAAGGGGTAGTCCAGCGATTACAATATACCAGCACTTTTTCTTTACAACTTGTCTATTGATCTGTAAATCTCTGTTGCAGGACCTCATCTCTCTCCTTGCGGATGATCATTGGTGCCAGCGTGGACTATGCCTTCTTATCATGGGGCAAAATACATTCTGAGCGTCGCACAAATCAGATCGATGATCTTTTCTTCAGTCTTGCTTCGTGAAGTTCGGGGCTGTGAATGAACGTTTGCATTTTCTGCTGTTTTTTTTTAGGTGTTGTCTGAAGCCTGTGGCCAAGAAATCACAGCAAAGCACATGCTGCCGACGGTTCTCCAGATGGCAGGCGATCAGGTGGCAAACATTCGCTTCAACGTGGCTAAAACATTGCAGAAAATAGGACCGGTTTTAGATGCCAGGTAAGTATTTGAGTTGGGGTTTATAACCCGGCCTGCGGAGAATGTTTCGTCTCCAGTTTGGAATGGAAATTGAGACGCCACTGTGGTGGCATTTAGTGATGGAGTCGCACCGTCTTTTGTACCCACAGGTCCAATCCGGCCAAGACCACCGTCTCTGCCGGTCCCATCGTCCCAGGTTCTCAACCTGGGGTTCATGGACCCCTAGCGTAATGATCCATGGCACCAAAATAGTTGTGCACCCTTGCTCTAAACCTTTCCTGCCCGCGTACCTGTGCTTATTGAAGTTGTTAATGTGCCTGTCTCAACCAGTTCCTCTGGCAGCTCATTCCATGTACTGCGTGGGGGAGGGGCATAAACTTAACCCTCAGGCCTCCCCCTCCCCTGTGGTGTTTGCCTCACTTTCCTGCTTGACCTTGATCCTTTGGTACCCTTAAACGATCTTCTTCTCTATCCAGAGATTTAGACCATAAGACACAGGAGCAGAAACAGGCTGTTCGGCCCATCGATACTGCATGGCCATTCTATCATGGCTGATTTATTATTCCCCTCAACCCCACTCGCCTGCCTTCTCCCCTTTTTTTTAAAGAAAGGACATCCTCGCCAAGAACATTTAGTGGCCCGTTTCTACCCTCCGAATTACCTGTTTAAGGTCTCTCCACTGCCTTTGTATTCCAAGGGCCTCATTTTACTACAGCTTTCCCAAGCAATGCGCAATATTCCTCTTTGTAAGGTTGTAAGACTGACTTTGCACACTCTCTCTCATCACCCGCTCTACCTGAGGAACTCCAGTCAACTGGCCTTTTAAAAGGGTCCCCCGTGTCGGAGGTGTTGTTTGCCCCTCGAGCAGCTGCTTCCCGGTTTACCTTCTCCTGTTCCTGCCTAACACCGTTACAATTAGCCCTTCTGCACCTCAGCACCTTCACCCAAGGATCAGTTTTAATCCGTAACTATCTTAAAACTGAGGGAATTACAATCATGGCTGAAAATTTGATCATCTGGCCCGGCTCATTTCCTCGTAAGCTCTGTTACGTCGCCATGCCAACTTGGAGTGTCTGCATACTCTCTGGTGTAACCCTCCTAGACACAGTTATCAACTTTGACCCATTGAAGCCTCTGGCGCTGAGGAAGTTCCATTCAGTACTGGGGAAGTTGAAATCAGCCACTCAGTGGCCCTATTTTTAAGTCTTTCCATGACTAGGGTTGAGGGGGATAATAAATTGGCTGTGATGGAATGGCAGAGTAGACTCGATGGGCTGAATGGCCTGATTTTGCTCCTGTGTGGCATGGTTGTATCTGCCTGTATATCTGTTCCCCAGCTCCCAGTAGCCTTTTGGGAGCCTAGCACAGTAATTAAACCATTTTGTTCGTGTGTCATGCAATATATGTCGTCTGCATGGACTTCAGTGAGACCTTTGACAGGGTCCTGCACGGGAGGCTGGTCCTTATTGTTAAAACTTCTGGCAAGCTGGCAACGTGGGTTAAAAGTTGGCTGAGGGTGGTGGAGGGTGTTTCAAGCAAAGCTTGGGTTCTGGATATAGTCAGTTGAACTGTATAGAAGCATGCCCTCTTGTCCATTACATCTATACTGACAATCACTCCTTGCTATATTAAACCCACTCAGCCACACTAACTCCACATCCCTCTGTCTTGCTCACTGAACCTGTAGAACAGGCCCATTGGCCCACAATGTTGTGCCAAACTAATTCTTCCTTTTCAGTCCGGACAAAGGGTCTGGGCCCGAAACGTCACCTGTTTATTCATTTCCATAGGTGCTACCTGACCTGCTGAGGTCCTCCAGCATTTTGTGTGTGTTGCTCTGGGTTTCCAACACCTGCAGACTTTATAAATAAAGCAGCGCCTAATTGAACCGTGTCCTTTTGCCCGCACGTGGCCGATATCCTCCATTCTCCGCACGTTCATTTGCCTGTCTAACAGTGTCTTAAATACTTCAATGCTCACACAAAACGCTGGAGGAACTCAGCAGGTCAGGCAGCATCCATGGAAATGAATAACCAGTCGGTGTTTCAGACCGTGACCCTTCTTTGGATCGTAAACACTTGTTTCATACCTGCATCCACTTCCACCAGACCCATTGGTGTGTTCCAGGCACAGGTTTCCCCCGCCATCCGAAGGTAGAGCGTTCCTGTGAAACGGTTCGTAAGCTGAAATGTTGTAACGTGAAGAAGCAATTACCATTTATTTATATGGGAAAATTTTGTGAGCATTCGCAGACCCAAAAATAACCTACCAAATCATCCCAAACAACACACAAAACCTAAAATAACAGTAGCATATAGTAAAAGCAGGAATGATATGATAAAGTATAAAGTAGAAATACTTCACTACAACGATTGTCTGCACAGATCTCCGTAGCGAAAATCTCACGCGAGCGCTCTCGGCAGAAAATCTCACGCAAGTGCTGTTGGCATAAACACGCTCTCCAGTAACCTTTAAACTGTGAAGCTGCCAAATCTACCAAATAACACGTAAAAATACACAGCCTATATAAAGTAGAAATAATGTATGTAGTGTAGCATCACTTACCGGAATTGGGAAAACAGCGCCGAGCACACTGATGATGGTGTGTTAGACTGAGTCATCACAGGCTGGGTGGTGCAGTGGCCCCCACCCTCCGGGCCGCTGACCCGATACATTGCCGCGAAGAACGCAGCGGTAGCCGGGAGGCACACAGAACATCATTAAGAAAAAAGCCGAAATAAACATGCTAATTAATTAGGTGCCACCGACACGTAATTGTCGGCCCAGATGAGAGGCGATGCAATCGGCACTGATCTGGGCTGACAATTACGTGTCGGCGGCACCTAATTAATTAGCATATTTATTTCGGCTTTTTTCTTAAAGATGTGCTGTGTGCCTCCCGGCTACCGCTGCGTTCTTCGCGAATCGGTACAGTATCTGTCCGGGGCCCGGGTGTTGGGGTGGTGGGACACGGGGGTGTCATCTCATCGTCAATCAGGGCAGGCAGCTCATCTTCTCTTATGACTGCCCGCCTCGATGTGGAAGGTCGAGGTTCGTCGTCTGCTGTGGCTGATGTGGAAGGCTTGCTTGACTGCTGAGCCTCGCGCATTTTTCTATCATACAGTTGTTTGTAAGCACTCAAACCATCCTGCAAATATCCCCTAAACCTACGTACCGTTTCAAGATTAAAGTCGTACTTTATCATTGCAGCGAAAATCTCACGCAGTTGCTTCACTTTCTGCATTTGGTTTCGATTGTTATCCTTTCCTCTTCCAATTGCATCAGCTCTTCATCTGTCAGTTCTTGGTCATGGGATGCCAAAACCTCTTCAACATCATCTTCGCCAGCTTCCACAAGCCAAACTCACTTTGTCCTTGCTTCGTTCACCACGATCGAAACACTTAATTTTTATGTCTAGTTTTACGCTAAGTGTAACACCCTTACTCTTTCAGGCTTTTCCGACACCTTAGAACTCATCTTGCTAACAGCTGCTCAATGCAACATGTTTAAGCAATGCCGTTCCGAATCCGGGGGAGAGCGGCTGCTCGGGGCGCGCGCTGCCTTTTATCGCGCGCTGATTTTTTATCACGCGCTGCCTTTCTTCGTAACAGTGAAAACACCTTCTGAAAGCGAAAACAGGGTACTAATGTAGGTCTTTCGTAACGATGAGGTTTTGTAAAGTGAACGTCCGAAAAGCGGTGGAACACTTGTACTCAAATCCTCGGCACATTTTTGAGCTGTTCTCTTCTCACTCTGACATCTTAACTGTGAGCCGTTTGTCTTTGCCTCAGAATTTTGTAAACTTCTATCAGCTTGTCCCTCAGACTCCATCACTCTGGAGAAAGCAACCTCTCCGGTAACATCTGCAGTACCAGCCAGCATGTCTTCTGTACCTTTTTCACACCCTTTAAAGGGGAGACCAGAGCTGAATTCTGTACTCCAAGTGTGACCTAACCAGAGATTTATCACAGGCAAAGTCCTGTAAACATCTTCTGTACCTTCTCCAAAGTCTCCACACCCTTTAAAGGGGAGACCAGAGTTGAATTCAGTACTCCAAGTGTGACCTAACCAGAGATTTATCACAGGCAACGTCCTGTAAACATCTTCTGTACCTTTTTCACACCCTTTAAAGGGGAGACCAGAGCTGAATTCTGTACTCCAAATGTGACCTAACCAGAGGTTTATCAAGTGACTGTCCAGGTTTTGTTCCTGCCTGCACCACCACCACCACCTCCTTTGGCAGCTCAGCTACCAACTCCTGCATGAAAAGTTTACTCCTCCAATCTTCTCTAATACATTTTCCCTCTCTCCTTCAACCATTGATGGATAAATTCTAGTTAGAAGTGAAAACCGCACAGTGAGATTGCAGTTAACGCCACCACCATCTTCATCATCATGTGACGTGGGCGATCGTGGTCTCTCTATGGCCACGATTGTTCTTGGCAAATTATCCTGCAGAACTGGTTTGTGCCATTGCTGCCTTCTGGACAGTGTGTGTCTTTACACGACGAGGTGACCCCCCCCCCCAACCCCCAACCCCCAACCCCCAACCCCCAGCCATTATCAGTGCTCTTCAGAGATTGCCTGCCCGGCGTCAGTGGTCGCACAACCAGGACTTGTGACCTGCACCGGCTGCACACATGACTGTCCACCATCTGCTCCCACGGCATCGCGTGACCCTGATCGGGGGGCGGGGAGGGGCTTAAGCAGGTGTTACACCTTGCCCAAGAGTGACCTGCAGGCCTGCGGAGGGAAGGAGCGCCCTACACCTCCTTTGGTAGCAATGTATCTCCACCCCACCAACCCGTCCGGTTAATGATGTTTGTGAAATTGTGCGTTTGTGATTTGATTGGAATTTGTGTGGAAAGCAATAACAGATGGATTGCGTTAAAAGGAAGTTTATGCATTCAGTGCCCCCTCTCTTCAACGGCATAAAAATGGAGCATCCAATTTATTCTCCTTTTGCATCCACTAACCGAAATGAGCTCAGCTGCAGTTTCTGACCGTAGTCTGCTAGTTGAGCTCTAGCCCGTATCTGGCCAGTAAACGACCAGTTGTGGTAGTGGGAGCCTGCGTGAGAGGCAGAAACAGGAGATTTTAATGTGGGTAATATCCAGTATCGCTTTGTATTTAAGTGAATGTGCTGCTGTCTTGTTTTGAAGGTCACAGGTACTAAAATTGCTTTTAAATCGTAGCACTTTAGAGAACAAGTTCAAACCAATATTGGAGAAATTGGGTCAGGACCAAGATATGGACGTAAAGTACTTTGCGCAGGAAGCCATGACTGGTAAGTTGTGGCTTTGGACCCAGCTCGGTACGAGCATAAGCATTCTCCCTTCGAGCAGTTGTGGCCTGCATTGTCCCAGAGTCTGTCACTGGGTCTCTGAAGATGAGCACAAGACAAGATGGGTGTCTGCTGGGTTCCTGCTGTGGGGGCACTGATGGTAGAAAAGGCTCTTTAAGATAAAGATGTGTGTTTTGTAATCTGCACGTGTAACGAGTGAGGGTCAGGGAAAAACATGCAGTCCTCAGCACGTTCAATAAAGGGGATAAAACACAAATTATGGATTCAAAACTCTGAACCAGCAAGAGGGTTATTCGAGGTGCTGGAACAATGCTGTGATATTTGGAACTGTTTCCAGTTAAAGGGATTTACTAATTGTTCAGAATTATAAACCTTGTTATAGAGCCAAGCATGAAGTTCTCAGTTCTGACTCTTACTTGCCTCCCTGTTTCTGTAAGCTGAATATTTTAAGAACCAATCCAGAGTTTTGAGTACAATCCTCAGTAAAGAGTTCTGTGTTTATATTAGGTGATTCTTAGGGTTTAGGAACGGGTGTTAAAATCTAGTGCCAGACATCCCACCCTGCAAAAACTAATTTCAGGGAGATAGCACCATCAATTTGCGGGAGACTTCCGGGAGAGGTGGGATGTCTGCAATAGAGTAGCCATTAGCAGCTAGCCAGCTAGTTTAAATAATGTTAGCTCTGCTAATGAACGAATGACACCTGTTAAACTCACCTCAACATGTCTTTTACAGTCTTAACCCACCATGGGCAATAGAAAAGTCACTGTTGCAAACAGTGCAGCGAGCAACACTGTCATTATTTTGACCCCTGTTAGGCAGGGGTACATTTTAGTGTAGTCTGGGGTGACGTACGTTTTATTTTTTTTTGGAACACTCTGCCATGCTGCGCTCTTGCTCGCGCTCTCTCTCTCTCTCTCTCGTGGTCGCCCGCGCACTCTCAAGTGCTCTCGCTCTCTCTCGCTCGCTTGCTTTCGCTCTCTGTCGCACTCGCGCCCTCTCTTGTGGTCTCTCTGGTGCTCTCTCTTGCTTTCTCTCGCTCGCTCTCAAAACAATTGATTTCCGTGATATTGTATATAATTTGTGGGCATCAGGGAGCCGCTATTCATATGCGGGAGACTCCCGGAACTTCCGGGAGAGGTGGCATGTCTGTAGTGCTACCATTCAATAGGTCTTCTAGTGACTGAGGCCTCCGTCGGTCGGAGTCGACCATGGATGTTGTGTCCTAGCTGTCCAGATACGCCAGCCTGGGCAGTACTATGTGGAGAGCAAGCTGTTGCCCCATGTAGCAAGCTCCCCGTCTGCATGCACCCAAAGGAACGGCAGATTGAGTTTGGTACCAGGAGCACCACAGGAGTTGTCATTCAGCGTAGGACTGCCTTAGGGACTCCAGCTCCGGGTTTACTCCCGAAGCCTTCCCTGTGAGTGGGTACAGCCGCAAGGCAGCAGAGGTTTGAGATCAGAATTTTCCTTCTCCTAGATGAGCTGACGAGTCCCATCTCCCCGAATAGGTCTTGAAGCAACAGGAATTAAGAGTTGGCAATGTATGAATTCACTTGCAATATCTTAGAAATGACATACTCCATCGCTAGAATTCCCACAAGTTGTCGTCATAGCTTACAGATAGATGCGTGTTCTGATTATCTTCAGGAACGTTCCCATTTTGTCTCCTTTTAATATCTAATCTGCATGTTTTCCTTCTTATCTAGTGCTTGCCTTATCGTAGAAAGGAGTGAAGAAACGGCTCTCCAGACTTGCAACGAGATCTGCCGCCGACATCTTTAAAAACCTTCTTCCACTCTGTCTTTGTACCGTATAGGAAAAAGGAAAGTTACGTCACATCCGGAGTTTCTCCAGTTGGCGGACGATTTCCCTCCACGCCTCTCTGACATAGTGGGGAACCGCGTACGAGGCAAGTGACAGCAGTGGTTTGCCATTGCCTTCTGCCGGGTGAGTTTCCAAAGAGATCACCAGCTCATAACCCAGCACGGATGGAAAGCGTGCAGGGGAGCCGGCTGGATTCGAACTCAGGGTGACACCACTACAGCATCAGCCGGGTCAGCCTACTGTATGATATGGGGACTACTTTATGTTGTAGTAACACATTGTTGCATGCGCTATTAGGCGCACATTGATACGTATGTGTGTGTTCTGCATCATTTTCTACTAGTAAAGAACCATGAAACTTCGCTCCTGTCGCCAGCATTTTTATTAATAGCATTGTTGTGTAGCCAGGCCACATACACAACACTCTTAAAAGAATTACCCCTGGAAAATGTAAACGTCTCGTAGGTAGTGTCACTGGATTTCAGCTGCATTGTAGATTCTAGTTCTGCAGTCTTTCTGCTGTCTAAATTTAGCTTGAGTGATCATAGCTGTCTACTCCCCCTATTTATTTTCATTGACCGTAGTGTACCCAGTGGCATTGCGTATCCGATGGGTTTAGCGTTTACCCTAACCCTAACCCACTACCCAGTGATACACCCCAGCCTAACAACACCAACCCCTCAGCACACCCCCATAAACCCTAGCCCTCTCCCCACCAGGGAGCCAGGTTCACCCCACATCACCAGCACCACGCCACCCCGTAGACATCCCCAACCCTACACTTCACCCTAATCCTAATTTCCAATGGACCCCGCACCCCAACTAAACCAGACAGCACCCCAAATAACCCAAGCAGCCTAACACCTCCAATCCTTCAGCACACTCCCATAAACCCTAGCCCTCCCCCCACCCGGGAGCCAGGTTCACCCCATAGCACCAGTACCACCCCACCCCGCAAACATCCCCAACCCTAACCACTCACCCTAACCATAACTTCCAATGGACTGCGCACCCCAACTAAACCCGACAGCACCCCAAATAACCCAAACACACCACACCAAAGGGCTTATGTAACAGTCCACTAAACCTAACACCTCCCACCCTGCTACACACCCCCAGTAAACCCAAACCCTCAGCCCATCAAGGGGCCAAATTCACCCAATATCACCAGCAGTTAGGCTCCTATTTCAGCCCTCCCCACTACTGCAAGGGCCAAACAACCCCCCCCCCCCGGCAATACCATTTGCCATCCCACCCCACCTCCTTTCGCCGTGAATCCTCAACCCCCATTACCTAACTCTACCCCCGGGCATGTCTCTTCCCACACACCCCTCAATTAGCTACGGCACAACCCCCAAATCATAGCACCCAGTCCCTATAAAAAAGCCCCAAATCCAAAACACTATCCATAGGCAATAAATCCACCATTTTAACTTAAACTCCAGAATGGAGATTAAGGAGGAGGAAGATCCCAGTAAAGGCAAGTCGGGGACCGAGATGATGACAACGTGGGCCAAAAACAAAGTGGCAGGGTGAAGTGATACTGCATCTCCAGTACGAGATCCACAAACACTAGAGGGATATTTTGCCCACTGCCCACATACCCTAACCCTCACCCTCGCACTGGATGAGATAATGGAGAGGGAGAGAGAAGTACAGGATAAGCCCGATTTAACTAGGAAGGAGAGAACAGCCCTGAGAGAGCTGAAGGAAAATATGGATATTGTTATCAAACCAGCAGATAAAGGGAGCAGCATAGTTATCATGGACAAACAGCAATATCTATTTGAGGCACACAGACAATTAAACAACACGGAACACTGCACTAAACTAAAGGAACCCATATACTGGGAAACACACAGAAATTAGGAACATTCTGCGAAAACTAGAAAGGACTAGATACCTCAGGAGGAAGCAGGTGGAGCAGGTGCCACGAGCAAGAAAGTTCTATATCCTCCCCAAAATACACAGGAACCCAGACTCATGGACAGTTCCGGGAGAAATATCACCCGGCAGGCCCATCGTGTCAGACTGCAGCAGTGAGTCATACAGGATAGCAGAATACATTGATGCCTTCCATATAAACATATAACAATCACAGCACGGAAACAGGCCATCTCGGCCCTTCTAGTTCGTGCCGAGCTCTTACCCTATCCTATTCCCACCGAGCTGCACTCAGCTCATAACCCTCCATTCCTTTCCTGTCCATATAGCTATCCAATTTAACTTTAAATGACAACATCGAACCTGCCTCAACCACTTCTGCTGGAAGCTCATTCTACACAGCTATCACTCTCTGAGTAAAGAAGCTTCCCCTCATGTTACCCCTAAACTTCTGTCCTCTAATTCTCAACCCATGCCCTCTTGTTTGAATCTCCCCCACTCTCAATGAAAAAAGTCTAACCACGTCAACTCTATCAATCCCCCTCATAATTTTAAACACCTCTATCAAGCCTCCCCTCAACCTTCTACACTCAAAGAACAAAGACCTAACTTGTTCAACCTTTCTCTGTAACTTAGGAGATGAAACCCAGGCAACATTTTAGTAAACCTCCTCTGTACTCTGTCTATTTTATTGACATCTTTCCTATAGTTCGGTGACCAGAACTGTACACAATACTCCAGATCTGGCCTTACCAATGCCTTATACAAATTCAACATTACCTCCCAACTCCTATACTCAATGCTCTGATTAATAAAGGCCAGCAAACCAAAAGCTTTCTCACCACCCTATCCACATGAGATTCCATCTTCAGGGAACTATGCACCATTATTCCTAGATCCCTCTGTTCTAAAGCATTCATCAATGCCCCACCATTTACCATGTATGTCCTATTTTGATTAGTTCTACCAAAATGTAGCACCTCACATTTTTCAGCATTAAACACCATCTGCCATCTTTCAGCCCACTCTTCTAACTGTCCTAAATCTCTCTGCAAGTTTTGAAAACCTACCTCATCATCCACAACACACATCAAAGTTGCTGGTGAACGCAGCAGGCCAGGCAGCATCTGTAGGAAGAGGTACAGTCGACATTTCGGGCTGAGACCCTTCGTCAGGACTAACTGAAGGAAGAGTTAGTAAGAGATTTGAAAGTGGGAAGGGGGAGGGGGATATCCAAAATGATAGGAGAAGACAGGAGGGGGAGGGATGGAGCCAAGAGCTGGGCAGGTGATTGGCAAAAGGGGTATGAGAGGATTATGGGACAGGAGGTCCGCGAAGAAAGACCAGGGGGTGGGGAAGTTTTTTGCGTTTTTAAATTCATCATCCACAGCACCACCTATCTTAGTATCATCTGCATACTTACTAATCCAATTTACCACCCCATCATCTAGATCATTAAAGCAACACTGGACCCAGTACAGATCCCTGAGGCACAGCACTACACACCATCCTCCAATCTGACAGACAGTTATCCACCACTGCTTTCTGGCGTCCCCCATCTAGCCACTGCTGAATCCATTTTACTACTTAACCCACTGTTGCAGAAACACTCCAGCTACATCAAGGACACGTACTACTTTGTCCGGATAGTCAGTTCCATGTCAGTGTCCCCTGAGGCCGTACTCTTCACCATGGACGTTGAAAGCCTGTACACCAATATAGAAATGGACAGGGGTATAGAGGCAGTGAGGGATATCCTTTGGGAGAACCCTCAGCTAGAGAGACCAGACGAGGCCTTGATAGAACTCCTTCACCTCAGCCTAACTAATAATGACTTTGAATTCAATAATGAATTCTACTTACAAGTCAAGGGCACAGCAATGGGAAAGAAGTTTGCTCCAGCCTATGCCAATATATACATGGCAAAATGGGAGGAAATAGTTTATCCAAAGTGCCCCAAAAAACCCATGTGTCTTTATAGATACCTGGATGACATCTGGGGAGTGTGGACACACTCGGAGGTAGAATTAGAGGAATTTATTCAAATCCTAAACACTCATCATCTATCGATTAAGGTTAACGCCGCAACAAATAGTGAGAAAATTGACTTCCTGGACACTACGGTATTTAAACTAGCATCAGAAAATGTCAGCCAGAAACTAGCCACCAAAGTATTCCTTAAAACCACAGACACACACACCCTCCTACACACAGGGAGCCACCATCCCAAACACACCTTCAGAGGCATTGTCAAGGGACAGCTGACCCGGTTTCACCCCATTTGCACCAGGGCAGAGGACTTCCACCAAGCCACTACTATCCTCTTCTCTGCACTTAGACACAAGGTCTGCAGCAGACGGAGACTCAGGCACATCAAATCTGACTTTTTAAGAAGTATCACAAATCCCCCACCACAGGACAACACAACACGGAAACTACCCTTCATAACAGGATACAGTGGGATGGTAGTGAATATCCACAAGACAGTTAAAACACACTTCGAAGAACTAAAAGCGGAGGGGTGGACACTGGGACAATACACCACAGTCTCAGCCTTCAAAAGGGGTAGAAACTTAAAATACATACTAGTCAGTACCAAAATACGAACAGCGCGAAACTGCGAGGTGGGAAACTGCAGGGCATGCATATACATAAGAATTTCAAGAAGCATACACAACAGAGTTACAGGAAAGTGGGCCGAGATAGAGCAGAGGATAACTTGCGAACAAAAGAATGTATTATATGCAATCCAGTGTAAACAATGCCATATTATATACATAGGGGAGATGGGCAACAGCTTGAGAACCAGACTCACAGGACACCTCAGTAATATCACAAGAGGAGACCAAAACAGACCAGTTAGCAGGCACTTCTTGGAGCATGGAATGTATTCCTAAGCAATCCTGGGCCTGGAAACCAACATAAGCTGGTCAATCCTCCAAAGAAAAAGAGCAGAGAGGATATGGATTGAAAGACTACAGACGTATTCCCCAAACGGCCTAAGCGAGGCCTAAAAAGCTAGGCCAACAAGATAAAATATATCCACTGGAGGGCCAACACTGCGCCCAATAATTAAAAACATTGAGAAAGTTAGAGGAGGGAGGAAGAGGAGGAGCCCCTTCAGTCACCCACCCTGAAACAAAATTAAGACAGGTGACCATTAAACAGGAAAGGTACGTCTTTCTTGGGAAATAGAGCCTAACAACTAGGCCCCAGAACAGAAACTAATTCCCCAAATATAGAGGGATAACGTGAGAAATTATAACTCTACAGGGATAACCACTAGAAAGAATAGACTCGTAATGACCTGTGTGATCCAGACACAGCACTCGCCCCAACCTCCCAGCTTGCCCCCATGGGGTAGAATGCATCCCCAGCACATAGCCCTGCCCTGAAACCTAACATCTTCATACCCCATAAACACAGGTCCTCTTCTCGCCAGGGGGCCAAACTCATCCCTCACCACCAGTTATACCTCCCACCGCCCAGCGGACTCCCCCTCAACCCTACCCCCCAACCTGATCGTAACATCCAAAAGGACCTCACACCCCAACTAAACCAGACGGCGCCCAAGTGGACCCTGGCCACAGCCCCACAAAGGGGCCTACTTAATGATGGACCCCATGTTCCTCTTCTTCCCACACCCCCATGGGTAGGCCTGCGTACACATTCCTCGGCCGTATCCCTAAACATAATGACTTCACCCATCCTACGCACCCCCATAAACCTGAGCCCTCTCTCCACTGGGGGGGGGGGCCAAGTTCACCCGACTACACCATCGGTTTGTGCTCTAACCCTAACCCTAAACCTCCCACCACCGCAAAGTCCCGTGACCCCACTACCCAGCCATACACCTCAGCTGAACACCTCCAACCCTTCAGCACACCCCCATAAACCCTAGCCCTCTCCCCACCCGGGAGCCAGGTTTACCCACATCACCAACACCACACCACCCCACAAACATCCCCAACCGCAGCATTCACCAGAACCATGACTTCCAATGGACCGCGCACCCCAACTGAACTGGACAGCACCCCAAATAACCCAAACCACACCACACAAAAGGGCTTATATAACTGTCCTTTACCCCACCCCTAAACCTAACATCTCCAACCCCATCTCCAACCTCTTAAACCCAAGCCCTTACCCCATCAAGGGGCCAAATTCACCCAATATCACCGGCAGGTATGCGCCTATTTCAGCCCTCACCTCTACTGCAGGGGAAACTGCCCCCCCCCGCAATGCCATTTGCCACCCCACCCCACTTCCCTTCGCCGTGAATCCTTAACCCCCATTACCTAACTCTACCCCTGGGCATGTCCCTTCCCACAACACCCCTTAATTAGCTACCGCACAACCCCCAGATCACAGCACCCAGTCCCTATAAAAAAGCCCCAAATCCAAAACACTATCCATAGGCAATAACTCCATTGTAACTTAAACTCCAGACTGGAGGAAGATCCCAGTAAAGGAAAGTTGAGGACCGAGATGATGACGACGTGGGCCAAAAACAAAGTGGCAGGGTGAAGTGATACTGCATCTCCAGTAAGAGATCCACAAACACTAGAGGGATATTTTGCCCACTGCCCGCATACTCGCATCCTAACCAGAAGTGACACGTCTCTCATCATCCTGGTCCTCATAAGCCAAGTAAATCTAAGAAGCTGGGAAAACTGGCACAGACGACTGAGGTTAAACCCCAACCCCAACATACATCAGCCACAAGCTTCTACCACATTATACCCACAGAACAGTAAACTCACAGTTTGAACACTAAAGTCACAATAAAACAATGTAATCCTAAAAGGAGAAATAGGATGAAATCTAATCTCAACTCTAACTAGGTATTAAAGGAATAGAAATGAAAAATTAGGGGCTAAAAGAATGGGGAGGGTCGAATAATAAAAAGGAGCAGCGCGATTAGCGGATAATTTACCTTTAAGGGTCTTAACAAACAAGGCAGACCGGGATCTGGGCAACAGCCAGAGGCTGCAGCAGAAATGGAGAAACAGGTTTGGTAAAACAATACGGAGGTCGGAGGTTTGGGGGGGGTGGAGTGGAACATTTTAAAGGATAGACCACCTCAGTCTTTACAGAATTCCCCATGAGGAAGCCACAGAGAAGAGGCGAAATTGGTGACTCTCCCAGTCGGGAAATACGCTTTATTGAAGGCAATACGCTTTGTTAAAGGCAATTCACAGGAGTCAAAATCACTGAACCCAAGACGAAAAACAAGCGATAAGGGACATTAATTAACTGGACTTCATCTGTAGTTTTCTGATTATTGTCTTACTTTAATGACGTGGAGGAGAAATTGGAGAGTATTAAAGGCACTTCGCTGAAGTGGAAACCACTGAACCCAAGACGCAGAACAAGCGGTAAGAATTTTAATTAAGCGGACTTCATCGGTAGTTTGGTGATTATTGTCTTACTTTAGCGATGTGGAGGAGAAATTGGAGAGAGAGGACCGGGGGCTTGTCAGCACATGGCGCGTCAGACTACCGTGGTAACTGCAGAAACCTCCAGTTTCCCAGGGACTCCCTTTCCACCACGGTTAGATTAATATATAAAATAATCCAGACCCTGCACCACCTAAGAGTTTTGGAACAAATGAACAGGCCACTGAAGAGGATCACTACCCAGGCATATAGACTGATTAAATTCATAAAGCCGGCGAACCCCTCCTAAAAAACGCTTCGTAAAATTGCTGCCAATGTGGACGCTTGGGCTAGAGAAACACGACAATTTTTAATTGGACACTACCAAAGTAGCCAGCAAGAATTGGAACTAAAATTTATTGAATCGGATCTGACTGATCGCTTACCAGAAGCAATCACCAAAGCCGTAATCTGGAACAAACAAATATAAAGGAAAAATTTCAAATCAGATTGGAGGCTGTCCAAAAGCATATTTTTGGTCTGGTCTCAAGACCTGTGCCAGAACGGCAGACCGGGCCCACGAGGGGCCCCACAATTCGGATGTGGCCACAACGACCCCACGGACAATGTATCCACCCAACGTCCGTCACCAACAAACTTCACTGGATCAGCGCTACTCCGCCAACGCGCATGCGTAACGTCTGTGCGAGGTCCTTGGGTGGGGGTGGGGCGCGACGGGAGGGAGAGGGGTTACCCTCGCTGTTGCTGTCGCCCCACCGACTTTCCCGCTGTCGGGGGCTGCTCGTGAAACCGAGGTGAGCCCAGTGCTCAACTTCGGGGAAGTTCTCCCACCAGCCGGCAACCGGTTGGTGATGTCACAGCCGGCGTGTGCACATGCGCCTTGGAGCAAGGTCCGGCTGCCCTCTGCGCCTCTCAATGGAGGGGTCGTGCTTTTCCGTTTTGCGTGTGTTACTTAGATCGCCAGCCACTGCAGATGTTCTCCTGTTTGCCCTTCACCACGTTCCAGCTTCCTCGTTGCTTTACTGTCTGGATTAAGGTCAGAAACTGTACGCACACGACCATAAACGGAAACAGGATCTTGAGGAGTAAATGACCATACATTTTCCTACACTGATCGGGAGCTTCAGCTCCCCTGTGCTTGGGAAGCGACTCTGACCAACCACCTCATGATGTGTACAGACCGACCAGCTTCCTCCACCCCAGGGGAAAGCCCCAGCCTATCTAATCTCTCCTGTAACAAGTCCTCCAGTCCTGCTAGTAAGCCCGTGAAACTTTTTAGCACCCTATCCAGCTCAGTAAAATCCTGTTAAATGCGCACGGTATTTCATAAGTGCAGTGTCACCAACACCACAGGAGCAGAATCAGGCCATTTGGCCCATCGACTCTGCTCGGCCATTCAATCATGGCTGATCCATTCCCCCCCCCCCCCCCCGCTTCTCAGCCCCACTCCCCGGCCTTCTCCCCGTATCCTATGATGCCGTGTTTATTCAACAACCTATCAAGCTCTGCCTTAAATGCACCAATGACCTGGTAATAAAATCCACAAATTCACCACCCTCTGGTTAAGGCATTTTTTTCTGCATCTCTGTTTTAAATGGACACCCCTCTATCCTGAGGCTGTGCCCTCTTGTCCTAGACTCCCCCACCATGGGAAACATCCTTTCTACATCTACTCTGTCTGGGCCTTTCAACATTCGAAATGTTTCAATGAGATCTCCCCCCCCCCAATCCTTCTGAATTACAGCGAGTACAGACCAAAAACTATCAAACATTCCTTGTATGATAACCCTTTCATTCCCAGAATCATCCTTGTGAACTTCCTCTGGACCCTTTCCAATGCCAGCACATCTTTTCTAAGATGAAGGGCCCAAAACTGTTTGCAATACTCAAAGTGAGGCCTCACCAGTGCCTTATAAAGCCTCATCCTTGCTCTTGTATTCTATTCTTCTTGAACTGAATGCTAACATGGCATTTGCCTTCCTCACCACCAACTCAACCCGCAAGTTAACCTTCAGGACTCCCAAGTCCCTCTGCATCTCAGGTTTTTGCGTTTTCTCCCCGTTTAGAGAATAGTCTGCGCATTTATTTCTACTACCAAAGTGCATGACCATGCATTTTCCAACATTGTATTTCATTTGCCACTTTCTTGCCCATTCTCCTAATCTGTCTAAGTCCTTCTGCATCCTACCTTTTTCCTCAGCACTACCTGTCCCTTCACCAATCTTATCATCTGCAAACTTGACAACAAAGCCAGTCATCTATTCCAACATCTAAATCATTTCTATACAGCATAAAAAGAAGTGGTCCAAACACTGACCCCTGCGGGACACCACTTGTCACTGGCAGACGACCAGACAAGGATCCTTTTATTCCCATTTGCTGCCTCCTACCAATCAGCCAATGCTCTAACCAGGTTAGTAACTTTCCTGTAATACCATGGGCTCTTAACTTGATAAGCAGCCTCATGTGTGGCACCTTGTCAAAGACCTTCTGAAAGTCCAAATATACAACATCCACTGCATCACCTTTACCTATCCTACCTGTAATCTCCTCAAAGAATTCCAACAGGTTGATCAGGCAGGATTTTCCCTGAAGGAAACCATGCTGACTTTGTACTATCTTGGCCTGTGTCACCAAGTACTCCATCACCTCATCCTTAACAATTGACTCTAACATCTTCCCAACCACTGAGGTCAGGCTAACTGGTCTATAATTTCCTTTAGGTAGCCTTCCTCCTTTCTTAAAGAGTGGAGTAACATTTGTAATTTTCCAGTTCTCTGGCACCATGCCACTGAAATACTGTTATGTCAGACTTCACGTTCTCACTATCAAATTTCAAGTTGAACTCAGTCATATTGTGATCACTGCCTCCTAAGGGATCTTTTACTAATCACATCCGGTTCATTACATAACACCCAATACAGTATAGCTGATCCCCTCGTAGGCTCAATGACAAACTGCTTTAAAAAGCCATCTCATAGGAATTCAACAAACTCACTCTCTTGGAATCCATTTTCAACCTGATTTTCCCAATTGACCTGCAGGCTGAAATCTCCCATTACTATCATAACATCCCAGCTACTGTTGGAAGGCCTGTGCACAACTGCCATCAGGGTCCTTTTACCCTTGCATTTTCTCAAATCGACCCACAAGGATTCAACATCTTCCAACCCTGTGTCACATCTTTCTACTGATCTGATGCCATTCTTCACCAACAGAGCCATGCCAACCCCCTCTGCCTACCTTCCTATCCCTCTAATACAACGTGTAACCCTGGACTTTCAGCTCCCAACTGTAACCATCCTTCAGCCACGATTCAGTGATGGCCACAACATCATACCTGACGACCTGTAATAGTGCAACAAGACCATCCAACTGATTTCTAATACCCTGTGCATTGAGATATAGAACTTTGAGTGCTGTATTCGCTACCTGCTGAAGGGTTTCAGCCCGAAACGTCGACTTTACTCTTCCTTAGATGCTGCCTGGCCTGCTGAGTTCCTCCAGCATTTTGTGTGTGTTCTTTCACCTATCACCTTCTAGCTTGTGCTCCTTCCCCCACCCCACCCCACCCTTTCATCTGGCGTTTCCCCTTTTTCTTTCCAGTCCCGATGAAAGATCTCAGTCTGAAAAGTTGACTATTTATTCACTTCTGTAGATGCTGCCCGACCTGCTGAGGTTCCTCCAGCATCTTGTGTGCGTTGCTCTGGATTTCCAGCATTCTTGTGTTTCCGAGAGAGAACGTATACTGTATGGGATCTACCAAACTGTGGCATTGACAGAGCGAAGAGACTGCCATTGTCCTACCTGAGAAGAGGCGGCTGTGAGAGAATCCGGTACTTCAAATCATGAGACGTGGGCGGAGTAGATAAAATGTTCCCAATGGCCAAACGCTCAAGAAACAGCGCACAGTGAATGATGTTGATAGGTAAAAGAATAAAAAATGGCAAGAGGGAGAACTGTTTTGGCACAGAGAAGGGTTAGGATCAGAATTTGATTTATTGTCACCGACTTCAATTAGATGAAATATGTTGTTCTACCGCAGTAGTTTGCAAAGACAATCAAGTAGTATAAATAGTACAACAGTTGGACAATATCTAATAACATGAGGAAACGAATTGAAGCAGCAGAGACGTGGTTTTTGAGGAGGATGCAAAGAATATCATGGACGAAATGAATATCTAATGAGGATATCATGAACAGAGCAAACACAAAAAGAGAAATAATGTATGAGATCATGAAAAGGCAACGTAACTTCATTGGACATGTGATTAGGAAAGAGGAATTAGAATGCATGGTAATTATGGGAAAGATTGAAGGGAAGAAAGCAAGAGGAAGACAAAGACAAATGATGATGGAGACAGCAGCCAGAGAACTGGAAATGAATACCAATGAATTGATCCACTTGACCCGAAACAGGAGTGTGTGGGCCATGGCAGTCAAAGCTCAAACTGGGCACGGCACCTGATGATGATGATAATGATGATGATGAGTACAACAGAATAGGAATAATGAGGTAACTTCTGAGCACAGACCTTTCAGAAACCTGATGGGGGAGGGAAAAGGCATATTCTGATTTGTTAAGTGTAAACTTTCAGGCTCCAGTGTCTCCTCCGCAATGGAGGGCAAAAGGAGACACGTGCCAGACAGTGTGAGGCCTTAGTAATGGATGTCACCTTCTTGAGGCATGACCTCGATGGTAGGGAGGGTTGTGCCCGTGATGGAACAGGCTGAGTCTACAGTCCTCTGTGACCCCTTGTGATCCTGCCGGTCTGTGTTGTAGTTTACAGATGTAATTATATCATTTAAAAGGGAATTATCTGCAGGGAAGCAATTCGGAGGGCAAGGAGGTGGTACGGGGGGGTGGGGGGGGCATGGGAACAACTGGCTTGAACTGGCATAGAGGCTCTAACCTTCCCTGTTGTAACCACTATGTTCTCCTATGGTAATGGCAAACTCATATCAGTGTGAGTTGTTCCCTTGTTACCTGGTCAGCAACAGTTAAGGTTGCAACACTGTGTCATTGTAATGTTTCCCAAACCGACTCATTGTATTTTTTGGACACTGCAACACCCATCAAAGTGAGCAGTAATATTGCATGATGTTGCCTTGTGCTGTTTCAGTGTGTTGCTTTTGGTTGTGCCTGCAAGGAACCTTTAGAGGGGACTTAACACTGCCCAGTGTCACTTCCTTCAGGAGGGATAACAGCAGCATCAGGGATACCTGGTACCCTGGCTGTTCCCTCTTCTGTCTTCTATCTTCTGGCTTAAGAACATCTTCCACACGGCTGGCAAACTTTTGAATCAACCACCTCCTTCACAGTAGGTACCGCTACAACGTCAGATGCTCCAATGAAATTTATTATTGACGTCCATATATGTCACCATATGTAACCCTGAGATTCACTTACTTGTGGGCATATCCTGCAAATCTAAGAAACACAATAGAATCAATGAAAGACCGCACCCTGTTTATTGTATCAAAAGGACAGGCAGGTAGACAGAGGGGGTGACATTGCTCTGTTGGTAAAAAATGAGTTCAAATCATTAGAAAGAGGTGACACAGGGTTGGAAGGTCTTGAATGGTTGTGGGTAGAGCTAAGGAAATGCAAGGGTGAAAAAACCCTGATGAGAGTTATATACAAACAGTAGTAAGAATGTGGCCCACAAATTGCAGCAGGATTTAGAAAATGCATGTTAAAAGGGCAAAGTTACTATAGCAATGGAGATTTCAGTCTGCAGGTAGACTGGGAAAATCAGTTTGGTGCTGGATCTCGCGGTGGGGGACTTTCTAGAATTCCCACGAGATGGCTTTTTAGTGCAACTCTTGGTTGAGCCAACTAGGGGATCAACTATTCTGGATTGGGTATTCTGCAATGAACCAGAATTGATTACAGAGCTTAAGGTAAAGGGACACTAAAGGCCAGTGATTATAACACCATAGAATTCACCCTGCAATTTGATGAGGAGAGGCTAAAGTCAGCTGTATCAATATTATAGAGGAAAAAGAGAAATCACGGAAGTATGTGAGAGGAGTTAGCAAAATTGATTGGGAAATAACACTGGCAGGGATGATGGCAGAACAGCAATGGCTGGAATTTCTGAAAGGATAGGTACATCCCAAAGAAATAGTATTCTAAAGGCAGGATGATGCAACCCTGGCTGACAAGGGAAGTCAAAGCTAACATAAAAGCCAAAGCGAGGGCATATAATAGAGAAAAAATTTAGTGGGAAGTTAGTGGATTGGGAAGCTTTTAAGGCCCAACAGAAGACAACTAAGAAGTCATTAAGAAGGAAAAGATGGAATACGAAGGCAAGCTAGCCAATAATATTAGAGGATACCAAAAGTTTCTTCAGATACATTAAGAATAAAAGAGAGGTGAAAATGGATATTGGATCACTGGAAAATTATGCTGGAGAAGCAGTAATGGGAGACAAGGAAATGACAGATGAACTGAATAAGTATTTTGCAACATTCTTCACTGTGAAATACACTAGCAGTATGCTGGAAGTTTGAGAATGTTGGGGGGCAGAAGTGTGTAAAGTTGCCATTACTAGGGAGAAGGTTCATGGGAACTGAAAGGCCTGAAGGTAGGTAAGTCAGTTGGACTAGATACTCTACACCTTAGGGTTCTGAAAGAGATCGTTGAAGAGATTTTGGAGGCATTGGTAATGATCTTTAAGGAACTAATTGATTCTGGCATGGCTTTGGAGGAACGGAAAATTACAAATGTCATTCCACTCTTTAAGAAGGGAAAGAGGCAGAAGATAAGAAATTATAGGACAGTTATTCTGACCTAGGTTGTTGGGAAGATGTTGGAGTTGATTGTTAACAATGTGGTTTTGGGGCACTTTCAGCATGGTTTCATTAAGGGAAAATCTTGCCTGACAAATCTGTTGGAACTCTTTGAAGAAATAACAAGTAGAATAGACAAAGGAGAATTGGTGGATGTTGTTGCATTTTCAGAAGGCCTTTCTCAAAGTGCCACACATGAGGCTACTTAAGTTAAGAGCCCATGGTATTACAGGAAGGATACTAGCTTAGATAGAACATTGGCTGATTGGCAGGAGACAAAGAGTGGGAGTAAATTGAGCCTTTTCTGGTTGGCTGTCGGCGACTACTGGTGTTGCACAAGGGTCCCTTTTGGGACAGCTTTTTATGTTATATGTCAATGATTTGGATGATGGAATTGATGGCATTGTGGCAAAAATTGCAGATGATATGAAGACAAGTGGAGGGACATTCAGTTTTGGGGAAGTAGAGAGGTGACTGAACGACTTAGACAGATTAGGAGAGTGGGCAGAGAAGCGGCAGATGGAAGTATATGGTCATGCACTTTGCTAGAAGAAATAAAATGGCAGATTATTTTCTAAATGGAGAAAATATTCAAAAATATTTGGTGTAGAAGGGACTTGGGAGTCCTTATGCAGGATTATCTAAAGGTTAATATGCAGGTTGAGTTGGTGGTGAGGAAGACAAATGTGATGTTAGTATTCACTTCGAGAGGACTAGACTGTAAAGGCAAGGAGAAAATGTTATGGCTTTATATAGCACTGGAGAGACTTCACTTGGAGTATTGTGAGCAGTTTTGGGCCTCTTTATCTAAGAAAGGATGTGCTGACATATGAGAGGGTTCAAATGAGGTTCACAGGAATGATTCCAAGATTGAAAGGCTTGTCGTGTAATGAGCATTTGATGGCTCTGGACCTACATCCACTGGAATTTGGAAGAATGAGGGGTGACCTCACTGAAACCTATCTAATGTTGAAAGGCCTCAGTGGAGTGCATATGGAGAGGATGTTTCCTATGGTACGGGAGGCCAAGACCAGAGAACATAGACTCAGAATAGATGGGTATCCTTTTAGAATGGAGATGAGAAGGAATTTCTTTAGCCAGAGTGGTGGATCTGTGGAATTTGTTGCCAAGGCATTGCGTATATTTAAGGCAGAGTCTGACAGATTCTTGATTAGTCAGGGCATAAAGGGGTACGGGAGAAGGCAGGAGATGGGGGATGAAAGGAAAATTGGGTCAGCCATGATGAAATGGTGGAGCAGACTCGATGAGCCAAATGGCCTAATTCTGCTCCTATATCTTATGGTGTACTCTGTGGGCTTCAGTGAGCACATTCATTGCACGCTGATATAAGACGTTGAATCAGCTTAATCCAATGCCCTGCCAATGTCAGAATCAGCTTTATTATCACATGCTGAAATCTGTCGTTTTGGCAGCAGTACAGTACAATATGTGTGTGGATGCATGGGTGCAATGAAAAACTTGCAGCAGCGTCGCAGGCTCACAGAATCAGATAAGCAGCATTCACAAGTTTTTCTTTTCAAGAAACAACAGAATTGGAACAACAATGCAGACAACTTTAGTGTAAAACCATTATAGTGTTACTATACTGGTGGGTCTTCAGGCTCCTGTACCTCCTGCCTGACAGTAACAGACAGAAGATAGTGTAGCCCGGAAGCTGGGATCTTTGTCACAAATACTTACAGGAAATTCATGAGGTGGTTTGTCAATCAGAAAGTTGCAAAAAATTTGGACTGGCGGGGGGGTAGAGTTCAGATGAGCAGCAGAGATGCAGAGATGCATTTAAACAGAAGCCAAATCAACAGAGCAAGCGGAAGGAGATGCAGTAATATTCCAGCAGGGGGAGCTGCGAGGGGACAGTTGTGGAGAAGAAACTCTGGCAGGAAGTGAGGTCCCGGGTTTTTCCCACCGTCGCTACCGCTGGGCTGAATGGCTGGTCTTTGCACCGTACGTGTTCTGTACTGGGGAGACATTAACCACTTCAGAGACAAAAATACTTTAAACAGAACTTCTTTAGTTAGTGTAGATTTCAGAATATCAAACCCTATAACTGTGATGGAGTTTAATTAAAAGAAAGTGTTTCCCTTAATCACCAGAGTTCATTCCGGGGTAATTACTACCTGCCTTTCAGATGCTGATATTTTCGTGATCTAGCTTCTTCAGAAGTCAAGAGTGAGGCATAAAACTTGTTGCTTACAAATATTTTATTAGCAGTACAAGAACAAAGGAAAGGAGGGGGAAGTGTGGTGAGAGGCAAAGGGGAGAACAAAAGGTGGTGTGGTTTTCTTATACCAGACTACTGATAGTGAGCGTTTCACCTAAATCCCATTGCTTAAATTAACCAATAATTTAAATAATGCGATACCCACCACTGGAACTGAGTAGTTTCCACAAAAAATAAAGAGGTAACTGCAATCAGCAGAAAACATGGAACTACATGTAGATAGGTAATTATACAAAAATACAAATAAACATAACAAAATTTAAAACAGATGAGATTAACAATATACAGTCCAATCCACCAACCCAACCCTGATCTAACTGAACCAATTTTACATTGATTTATTGAGATACACTGCAGAATAGGCCCTTCTGGCCTTTTGAGCTGTACCACGCAGCAAACCCCCTCCACCCGATTTAGCCC
This sequence comes from Mobula birostris, assembly GCF_030028105.1. NCBI lineage: Eukaryota > Metazoa > Chordata > Chondrichthyes > Myliobatiformes > Myliobatidae > Mobula > Mobula birostris. The sequence goes on from NC_092379.1 coordinate 50,413,818, forward strand.
ATGTCTCATCACGGGACAATTGACAATGACCAATTTACCTAACAACTAGTACACCTCTGGAGTGTCGGAGGAGACCCATAAGGTCACAGGGAGAACATATAAACTCCTTACAGACTGTGGCAGGAAATGAACTCAGGTCAATGGCACAGTAAGGTGTTGTGCTAGCCACTACACTACTGTGCCAAATTATTACTTCTGGAAATTTTTTTTTGTAATTTATTTTTTATTGAATACTTCTGGAAATTCTGAGGCTGAAAAACTTGTGGAACCTACCGAGTATAAGGAAACAAAAATCCACCAAAGTGATGTAAATATAAATGGGCACTCATACAGTTACGTCAGTGTTAGGTAGATTATATTTGTAAACAGGTACATTTATGTGAGTTTGAGCTGCTCTAGTAATGATTGCCCTTTTACAAATAAAACATCTAAATTATGTTAAGGTATATCAGGACATTCAATAATAGAGTGACTTCAGCTTCCTGAATTAAATCCAGTTAAAGAAATCCCATCCATTGATTACTCTTTCTAAAACTGCAAACACTTTTTTAACCTTATATTTCCTGTAACACCACAGTTTAGGGACAAATCTGATCAGATTACATCAGAGAGAGATATCTGATTGCTTAAAACCCTGTCCCCTACTGTAATGGGACCAAAGGTAGCTTTTATAGGGAAACTTGGTAAAAATGTAAAAACAACGGATAATATATGAATAAACACTTTAATAAGCAGTAGTTATCAACTCTGTTCAGTCTTCTGGCTGGTCACTGATTTGCCCACTGTTACCCAGCAGAGTAGGCACTGGGTTGGAGATTAGCAGCACATTAACCACAGCACTTGTTGTCTTCGTCAGGAACCACTTTAGTTTACTCGCAGTGAGTCACGTGTATTCACTTACTTTCACCTCCTTTCACATCTGAATTTGTAATTAACAACGCTAGTTAAGGTCCTTCTCACTGAGCTCCCAGTGGTTCCTTATGGGAATCTCAGCAGGAATCAGAGTGTTTGATCACTCCAAGTAGCAGAAACCTGTTGGGAAGCAGACAGCACATCTTGGGTTAATTTCACAAAGTAATTAATTAAACTCTCTGCCATAATATCTATATCAGCTTCTCTGTGGTTGAGAGCTCCTGGCAGTGACGTGGGTCACCCTGTTACCACCTCCAATGGACTTTATCTTGTTTGGGGTAGCTCTGATGTGACACAAGACGACAGGAAGAGCCGTAGGCCATGGTACAACCTTCCTCATGATACTCACTCAGTCCTTGTTGATAATCCCATTCATTCATTCATTCGACTTGTCCTGATGACTCTGGGTGATGTGGACAATGGAAAGACCGTTCAATTGTCATCAATTGTCAAAATTCCCAATAAACATTCCCAGTGAGATGTGTTCCTCGGTCAGTCAATGTGACATGGCAATCTCTATCTCAGAATACAGTCCTTGATTAGTTGTTGCTGTGTGTGTGGCCATGGCTTTCCTTGCAAGGATAGTCTACGACTCTATGCTTCATCACTCGGTAATCCCCCAGAGTTCTCCATCCAGACAACTTTTCTTTCTTAGAACATTGAGTTTGCATCTCTGAAATAAAATACCCTGCGTGTGAGATAGTGTTCAACTTTGTTTTCATAATTTCGTTTGTCGGGTTCACCCCAGAAGCTCTCTGTACTTCTTTTAACTTTGAGGTCTTTTAAAACTTCTTTGACCTATCCTATGCTGCCTTTTTGTCAATTTCATCCACAAATGCATTTCTACGGTTTTCCCTTGTAGTCATTTTGTAGCTTTTTTTCCCCCACAGTAATTAGATAACACTCATATGTTCCTGGAGATTAGCTGATCTTCCATCTGCTGTCTTACAGGCTTCCAGTACTGGCTGTTGCCTGAGCTTCTCGATGTCAAGTAACACAATAGCCACGAATAGATGTTAGAAGTCTCCACAATACAACACAGAGGCGACTGTGGCCGGAAGAACAACTACACGTGTTGAGATAAATATATAAAAATACGAATAAGCATAAGAAAGTAGGCCTATGAGAAAAGTGACAAATATACAGTTTAACCCAGCAGATTCCATCACCCTGTCAGGGTCTCTCTGCATATTCCACACATGGCATCTTCAATCATTGTCTGCAGTGTGAACTTGCTGGTGTTTCACCAGGTTAGATGACCGAATGAACCTCTTCCCACACTCAGAACAGGTGAACAGCTTCTCCCGGGTGTGAACTTGCTTGTGTTTCTTCAGGCTGCATCGTTGATTGAATCCCCTGCCACACTCCGAGCAGATGAACGGTTTCTCCCCGGTGTGAATTCGCTGGTGCGCCACCAGGTACGATCTTTGATTGAATCCCTTCCCGCATTCAGAGCAGACGTATGGCTTCTCCCCGGTGTGAATTCGCTGGTGTGCCAACAGGTAATATGGTATTGCGAATCCCTTCCCACACTCTGAGCATACAAACGGTTTCTCCCCGGTGTGAATCCGCTGGTGCATCGATAGGTGACTTGACCTTCTGAATTTCTTCCCACACTCGGAGCAGGCGAACGGCCTCTCCCCAGTGTGAACTCGCTGGTGAGCCTGCAGGTTGTTTACCTGAGTATAAGCCTTCCCACACTCAGAGCACCTGTACGGTTTCTCGCCGGTGTGAACTCGCTGATGGTTCAATAGGTGACAGGACTGATTGAATCCCTTCCCACACTCCGAGCAGATGAACAGCTTCTCTTCACTGTGAACACGCTGGTGTATCAGTAGGTAAGACTGTTCAGTAAACCCCTTCCCACACTCGGAGCAGGTGAACGGTTTCTCCCCGGTGTGAATCCGCTGGTGCTTTAACACTTCAGACGAACGGGTGAATCCCTTCCCACACTCGGAGCAGGTGAACGGTCTCTCCTCAGTGTGGATCCGCTGGTGTTTCAGCAGATCACATGAAAGAGTGAAGCCCTTCCCACAGTCGGAGCAGGTGAACGGCTTCACGCCGGTGTGAAGCTGCTGGTGTCTCAACAGGCAAGAGGAATAGGTGAACCCTTTCCCACACTCGGAGCAGATGAACGGCTTTTCTCCCCTGTGAATTCGCTGGTGTGTCGATAGGTACGATGGTTGAGCGAATCCCTTCCCGCACTCAGAGCAGATGAATGGTTTCTCGCCGGTGTGGATCAGCAGGTGGACCATGAGGTTGGAGCGGGCGGCGAACCCCTTCCCACAGTCAGGGCAGGTGAATGGCTTCTCCCCGGTGTGAACCCGCTGGTGCTCAATCAACTCGCTTGATTGCTTGCACCGCTTACCGCAACTGGGACACTGAAGGGAGTTCATGGTCGTGCAGACCGAAGTTTGCTCACGGCTGAAGGGTGGGGGGGGGGCGGTTCTGTAAATCAGCTACCTCCTTCCCGGACTCACGGTGGCTGGAGTCCCACTCCAGCCCGCAGCGCTCTCCTGGACTTCCACGGCGACTCGAACCGTGTCACGGATGAAATCGACCTCGAGGCTCTAGCTGGGCCTAAACGCAAGCTGGGATAGAGCGGAACCGAGCTGCAGCGACACGGCGAGACAGTCTCGATAGGCGACCATCTCCACCCGGACACGGAAGAATCTCCCAATCGCCGCCGATGGTCCAATCGAACGGCCCGACTCAGGATGCAGTGCGCACGGAAAAGGCGCATGCGTACTGACAACCGTGCGGCTGTTTACCTTCAGACAGAAGGGCTGGAAGTCTGAAATCCCTCCTGACCAGGTTGAAGAACAGCACTGTCCCATCACCTATTCCACCAGAATTAGGTCATTCGGTCTCTCCGCGTTTATGTCTGATTTATTAACCCTCTCAACCCCACTCTCCTGCCTTCTCCCAGGAACATTTGACCCCCCCCCCTGCTAATCAAGAACCTGTCAAATTCTGCCTTACATATACCCAAATGCCCACTCGCTGGCCAAACAAATTCCTCCACATCTCTGTTATAAAGGTACGTCCTTTTATTCTGTGACTGCCCTCTGGTCTTAGACTCAATGCTCTCAGAAACATCCTCTTCATGTCCACTCTATCTAGAACTTCTCATATCCAATGGGTTTCAATGAGACATTTGGCTAGACACTGCCTCAGTACAACACTATGATCACTTTGCATTGCAATTCTAACTGTGTCCATGCAACGACTGTGCATAATCTGTGCATGCATTGTGAATGCTGTTTACCTGTGATGCCCCTTCAAAGGTTTTCCACTCAATTTCTTCAGACATGGTCTTGTGCTTATGATTATCAACTTGACTCTGTTATTGGATTCCCAGTGGTTGCAGAATTCCTCTTATTTTTGACACTGGAAAATGGGCAGAGTATCTGGTTATATAAATAATGCCAGTAACACTAGTGGTGGAGGTGGATACAATAGGGTCTTTTAAGAAACTCCTAGACAGGTACATGGAGCTTAGGAAAAAAGAGGGCTATGGGTAAGCTTAGGTACTTCTATGGTAAGGACATGTTCAGCACAGCTTTCTGGGCCGAAGGGCCTGTATTTTGCTGTGGGGTTTCTATGTTTCTAACACCCTAAAAAAAAAAGGTTAGTTGTCTCGCAGAGATTATGGCATCTAAGCAAAGCAGTGTTTCTCCCACGATCCCATCTCCATCCACCCTTGTGTTCACATCCCATAACTTACTGCCGAGCTGTCACTGGTGTCCGTTCCCTGTCCTCTGTCCACATACTGATCCCATTGGAATTATTGCCTCCTCTTCACCCCTGTCTGATACCTGATGCTGTTCCAATGAGCGACACCGAACGTCTGCTCTGAGACTTCGCACCAGTCACAGCCGGTGCCCGTGTTACACTAATCCTGTGGTGTGCAGTTCCTGGCCCTTTGTCTCAAGTTCTCCTGTCTTTCAACGTTGATAGTGGTTGGAAGACAAATGGTTGGAAATTTACTAGGTTGCCGACTGACTCCTGAGACAGAATACTAGAAACGGACATAAATCTGTAACACAAAAAATTCTGCAGATGCTGGAAATCCAAAGCAACACACAAAATGCTGGAGGAACTCAGCGGGCTAGGCAGCATCTATGGAAATGAATAAACAGTCAACGTTTCAAGGCAGGACCCTTCATCAGGTCTGGGAAAAAAAGCTGAGAAGACAGATCAGGAACATGGGGGGGGGGGAGGAAAAAAGCACAAGGTGTCAGGTGATTGCTGAAACCGCGAGAAGGGGCGGGGCGGGAGCAAAGAGCCGGAAAGATGATTGGTGAAACCGCGAGAAGGGAAGGGGCGGAACAAAGAACCAGAAAAGTGATTGGTGAAACCGCGAGAAGGGGCGGGGCGGAGCAAAGAGCCGAAAGGTGATTGGTGAAATAGATAAAGAGCTGGAGAAAGGGGAATCTGATAGGAGGGGGACAGAAGGCCATGGAAGAAAGGGAAGGGGGAGGAGCACCAGACGGAGGTGATGGACAGGTAAGGAGATAAGGTGAGGGAGCAGAATGGGGAATGGGGAATGGTGAAGGCGGGGGGGGGGGGGACATCACCAGAAGTTAAAGAAATCGATGTTCATGCCATCAGGTTGGAGGCTATAAGATGTTACTCATCCAACCTGAGTGTGGTCTCATTGTGGCAATAGAGGAAGCCATGGATTGAATGAGAATGGGAAGTAGAATTGAAATGGGGGGGGGGGGGGTGGCACCGGGAGATCCCACTTTTTCCGGTGGAGTGAGCATAGGTGTTCGGCGAGGTGATCTTCCGATTTCCGTCGAGTCTCACCGACGTACAGGAGGCCACACCGGGAGCAACGGATACCAGTAGATGACCCCAACAGACTTTAGAAGTGAAGTGTTGCCTCACCCGGAAGGACTGCTTAGGGCCCTGAATGGTAGTGAGGGAGAAGGTGTAGGGGCAGGGGTTGCACATTCCACTTTAAACAATAAACGTTTGAGACGGAGGTCCTTCTCCAGGGCTGGAAAGGAGGGGGGAGATGCTAAAATTAAAAGGTAGGGGAAGGGGAGGGAGGCTGGCTGGAAAGACGTAGGCAAAGCCAAATGGCCTGCAAAGGTAACGAGCTGAAGAGAAAGGACTCTGATAAAACAAGAGTCGACCACATAAGAAAGGGAAGGAGGAGGGGCACCACAGGGAGGTAAGAGGACGGAGTGCAGAATATGACAAGATGGAAGGAGGAGGGAAAATTTACTGGAAGGAGCAATTAATGTTCTTGAAATCAAGTTGGAGGCTTCGCAGTCGAACTATGAGGAATTGTTTCTCCACCCTGAGGGTGGCCTCATTATGGCACACGTGGAGGCCCTTGGACATAAATTGTGCTCTTCCTATCCTAAGTTTGTCAAAGACAAAGTGGAGATTATTGTCACCTGCACAAGTGCATGTATGCATGGGTGCAATGAAAAACTTGCAGCAGCATTGCAGGTTCATAGAATCAGTTAAGCAGCATTCACAAGAAAAGCATTTTTACAAGAAACACAATTAGAACAATATTGTCTATTTTAGAGTAAAGTCGTTCTCGTCTTGCTCTACTGGGGTCATCATTAAGGTCATGCTGGTTATGTCACAAACTGACTGGTTAAAGGGAAGTAGCTGCACATGAACCCCGTGCTGTGGGTCTTCAGGCTTCTGTACCTCCTGAGAGAGGATGGTGTGGCCTGGAAAGTGGGGATCTTCGTCACCAATACAGTTGGGAAATTCGCCAGGTGGAATGTCCATCAGAAAGTTACAACAATGTTAAACTGGGAAGAAAAGTTGAGATGAGCAGCGGATATGCGTTTAAACAGAAGTCAAATCAACTGAGAGATCAGAATGAGTTGCAGTAATATTCCAGCATGGGGAGCTATGAGGGGGAAGGTGTGGATGGAGGGCTGGTCTTAGGAGTTTTCCCAGTGTGGCTCCCACTGGGCTGAATGGCTGGTCTTTGCAGCGTACATGGTCTGTATTGGGGAGACATTAAACCTGATGATTTTACGATCCAGTTTCTTTGGAAGTCAAGAACGAGGCATAAACCAATTGCTTACGATCGCTTTATTAAACGTTACAAAAATGAGGGGCCACAATATTGTCACAGTCAGCATGATGCTACTTCAGTTCGGGGTGTCAGAGTTCCAAGTTCAATCCCGATCTCCCCTGTAAGGAGCTTACACGTCTCCCACGGAATGTGCGGGTTTCCTCTGTGTGCCCTGGATTCCTCCCACAGTCGGTCAATTGGTCATTGTAAATTGTCCTGGGATTAGGTTACGGTTCAAGCAGTGGGTTGCTGGCATCGTGGCTCAAAGACCCAGAAGAGCATAATCTGTGCGGAATCTCTAAATAAATAAATAAATAAATAGCACAACGAGAGATTGAGAGTCCTGACAAGTTGCATCTCCAGCTGGTATGGGAGCTGACGAGCATCAGACCAGAAGCCCCAACAAGGGACTGTGAGAACAGCTGAGAGGATCATAGGGGTCTCCCTACCATCCATCGGGGACATTTATCAGGAGCATTACATACGTAGGTCCCTTATTATTATTGAGGATCCCACCCACCCATCCAGCATCCTCTTTGACTTTCTACCATCAGGCAGGAGACTACGACGCATAAAAACAAGAACGGTCAGGATAAGGAACAGTTTCTTTCCCCAGGCCTTTAGGCTTCTGAACTCCCTGCCACATGGCCTTCGAAGTGTCACCTGTTAACTGTTCCAGCACATTAACCACAGCACTTGTTGTCTTCGTCAGGAACTAATTTAGCTTATTTGCAGTGAGTCACGTGTATTCACTTACTTTCACGTCCTTTCACATCTGAATTAGTAATTAACAAAATTAGTTCAGGCCCTTCTCACTGAGCTCCCAGTAGTTCCTTATGGGAATCTCAGCAGGAATCAGGGTGTTTGATCACTCCAAGTGGCAGAAACCTGTTGGGAAGCAGACGGCACATCTTGGGTTAATTTCACAAAATAGTTAATTTTCTCCACTATGATCAGTACATTGAGCACCTCAACACCTTGGTAACGTAGTTCACTTGTAGATGCAAAGATGGAGTAGGGGTGCAGGAGAAGCTGCTGATCATTGTTGTCTGGGGGGTGGATCTGCTGAGCCAGATAAGGAAGCAACACAGTTGGAGCTACCAGTCTATGATTCAATGCTCCATCACTCCAAATCTTCTCCATGCAGAACAACATTTCTTTCTCACAGCACCGAGGTTGCATCTCTCAAATACCCTGTATGTTTGTCTGTGATACAGTGTTCAACTTTGTTGCCATAATTTCATCTGCCCGATTCACTCCAGATGCTCTCTGCACTTTTAATTTTTTGACTTTTTAAACTTTTTTTTTCCAGTTCCCCTCCTGTCTATTCTGCAATTTTATCAATGAATGCAACTGTAACTACTGGAACAATTCCATGTATAGACGTAAATATATAAAAACACAAACAAGCATAAGAAAGTTAAACTACAAGAAAAGTAACAATGAAACAGCCCACGCTGACCCAGCAGTAACTGCAGAATCCATCACCCTGAGAGGGTCTCTCTGCATGTGGATATATATTCCACACGTGACGTATTCAAACCTTGTCTCTGGTGTGAACTCGCTGGTGTTTCACTAGGCTGGATGACCGAGTGAACAACTTCCCACACTCAGAACAGGTGAGCAGCTTCTCCCGAGTGTGAACTTGCTTGTGTTTCTTCAGGCTGATTTGTTGATTGAATCCCCTGCCACACTCCGAGCAGATAAACGGTTTCTCTCCGGTGTGAATTCGCTGGTGCACCACTAGGTAAGATCGTTGACTAAATCCCTTCCCACATACTGTGCATTTGAAGGGTTTCTCCCCAGTGTGAATTCGCTGGTGTGCGACCAGGGATGATGTTTGACTAAATCCCTTCCCACACTCTGAGCATTTGAACGGTTTCTCCGCAGTATGAGTTCGCTGGTGTGTTGTCAGGTGACAGGACTGAATAAATCTCTTCCCACACTCAGAGCAGGTGAACGGCCTTTCCCCCGTGTGAACTCGCTGGTGAGACTTCAGGTTGTTTATCTGAGCAAAGCTCTTCCCACACTCAGAGCAGACGTACGGTTTCTCCCCCGTGTGAACACGCTGGTGTCTCTTCAGGTAAAATATTTGAGTGAATCCCTTCCCACACTCAGTGCAGGTGAACAGTTTCTCTTCACTGTGAACACGCTGGTGTATCAGTAAGTAAGATTGTTCAGTAAATCCCTTCCCACACTCTGAACAGGTGAACGGTTTCTCTCCAGTATGGATACGCTGGTGCTTTAAAACTTCAGATGAACGAGTGAAGCCCTTCCCACAGTCAGAGCAGGTGAACGGTCTCTCCTCGGTGTGAATCCGCTGGTGTTTCAGCAAATCACAAGAAAGAGTGAACCCCTTCCCACAGTCGGGGCATGTGTACGGCTTCACTCCGGTGTGGAGCTGTTGGTGGCTCAACAGGTAACAAGAATTGCTAAATCCCTTACCACACTCAGAGCAGATGAACGGCTTTTCCCCGGTGTGTTTTCGCTGGTGGGTCATTAGGTGCGATGACTGAGTGAATCCCTTCCCACATTCAGAGCAGATGAAAGGCCTCTCCCCACTGTGAACTCGCTGGTGTATAATCATGTTGGATAACCGTGTGAAGCCCTTCCCACAGTCAGGGCAGGTGAAAGGCTTCTCCCCGCTGTGAAGTCGCTGGTGTGAATACATGTTGGATAATTGTGTGAATCCCTTCCCACAGTCAGGGCAGGTGAACGGCCTCTCCCCGCTGTGAACTCTCTGGTGTGTAAGCATGTTGGATAACTGTGTGAAGCCCTTCCCACAGTCAGGGCAGGTGAACGGCTTCTCCCCGGTGTGAACCCGCTGGTGCTTCATCAGTTCCGATGACTGTGTGAACCCCTTCCCGCACTCAGAGCAGGTGAACGGTTTCTCTCCGGTGTGGAAGCGTAGGTGGACCACGAAGTTGGAGTGGAAGGCGAAGCTCTTCCCGCAATCGGAGCAGATGAAAGGCTTCACCCCGCTGTGAATCCGCTGGTGTGTCAGCATGTTGGATAACTGTGTGAAGCCCTTCCCACAGTCAGGGCAGTTGAATGGCTTCTCCCCGCTGTGAACCCGCTGGTGTTCGATAAGGTTACACGATCGCTTGAAGCTCTTCCCGCAGTTGGGACACTGATAGGGGTTCACGGCTGTGGAGACAGGAGTTTGTGCCGCCGGGGTTGGCTGAGGGGAGGTTTGTAAATCTGTTACCTCCATCCCGAACACACTGCCGATGAAAGTCCCAATCCCCCCGCCGCGGCCTCCTGCAGCTTTACTTTGGCTCGGGAGCTGTGCCCCGGGTCGCGGATGAAGCTGACCTGAGGCTGGAGCTGGGATGGATCGGAGCCGAGCTGCAGCGACACGGCGGGACGCGTCTCCGGGACAGTCTCGATACTCGACCGTCTCCACCCGGACACAGACCCGACACTTGCCGCTGATGATCCGGAATGGCCTGACCCAGGATGCACTGCTGCACCGAGAAGGCGCATGCGCACGACAGCCCTGCGGCTGGGGATCTCATTGTCGGATCTGCAGGCGGGAGGATTCAGTTCAAAGTAAATTTATTATCAAAGTCCAGATACAACTCTGAGAGTCGTTTTCCTGCAGGCATTCTCAGTAAATCAAACAAAAAAGACAACGACCACAATAGAAACAAAAGCAGTTGGGTGCCAGTTCTTGTTCTCACGTATATTAATATAATAATTTGTCGTAACCTTCAAGCCCAGTTATTTCCAAAACGCTGTGTCAAGGAGAGTTGTCACTACAATGTGTCGTATATACTGCTTGTCATTATGTCGACCCTTGTTGCTGACTTCTGTTTAATTCCTAATTGAGATCAATATTATGATCCCTTGTCACTTCCTCTTACTGTTACATGTCAGTAAGCTTGTTATTTGTCTACATTGGCAATACAAATTGCTGTAGAAATATCTAGTCATGACCATGTGCTTGGAATGATTATATCCACTCCACCCCTGTGGTGATCCCTCTCTAGCTTCTGTGGAAATGTTTTCCAAACGTTGAGATTTCTTTTATGTATTTTGACTTGTAATGTGATAAAATAGAACCCATATAATCCTAGAGTGTTTGCTATATGCTAAGTATGTATGTGACAGGAGGCATGTAATGTTCTGATCGTTGTTCATTTGTGTAACTAAGGGAAGGTCAGTAAATTGTGTGGACTTCAATAAAAGTACTGCAGCTGCTAAGTGGAGGAGCCGACTCCCAGAACAGATAACAGCCAAATAATAGCCTGAAAATGGTATTTTAAAAAAAACAAATTTTGTAAACTGTGAAACTGAGGCCGGCTACCGTCCATGGAGGCGTGGAGGCAGTCTTTTCCTTGCAAGTAATAAGCATGCTTTTGAACAGATTCGCTCTGTTTTATTTCTGAGCTTCGTTGGTAAAACGAGATAACAGTCGCAGTAGCTCTTGTCCGTCGTGTCGTTCCAAATCCACATACGAATTATCACCGAAAGTGACCTGTCACAGGAATATCCTCTCCCAGAGGTTACCACACAACATACCCAGGCAAGGACTGCAGTAGTGGTCCCACAAAATACCCCAAAACCCACTCCTATGGATTGTACAAAGTGACAATCACACATTCGTTGTGCGCCGTGTGCCGATGTTTAACCCACCCTTGTGTTCCAAGCCCCAGCTGCGACAAGCTGAAGCTACCAGCTTCCTCAGTCAGTCTCTCTCTCTCTCTCTCTCTCTCTCTCTCTCTCTCTCTCTCTCTCTCTCTCTCTCTCTCTCTCTCTCTCTCTCTCTCTCTCTCTCTCTCTCTCTCTCTCTCTCTCTCTCTCTCTCTCTCTCTCTCTCTCTCTCTCTGTGTGTCTCTCTCTCTCTCGATAGAAGGTCGCTCTCTGCACGTGAGTTTAATTTCGCAGCAGCCTGTGACTGACGTCATAGTCCCGCGCTTAAAGCGACAGTCCACAGTAAACGGAACCCGTGGGTTCGTAACGCTGGGCTGTCCGAGGAAGATTCCTTGGTAGTAGCACCCACGGAAAAGTAAGTTTCTTATCGCCCCGAGAGATCTTCCCTCTCGGAGGCGCACTTCGGGTTTCTGTCTCGCTGTCGCCCTGTAGTCTTGAGTAAATCAGAGTTTCTTTCACCGTAACTCCAACACATTTTTCACACCCTATCCCAGGATACAGGGTCATAGTAAAAGCCCTGCGGCCAGCGACTCACAGGGAGATTAGGCATTTTCTGGAGCTAACTGTTATAGATATCTATTTTAGAGTTCGTCAGAGATCTAATGGACTGTCAGACCGCCAGCGATGGCAGCTTCTTGCACTTGCAGTCTCCGACCCCCTATCGTCTTACTCGTGTCCATGTCCCACATTCAGTAGAAACGTTACTGGCTCGCCGTGCCACGCAACCCTTTCTGTGAAAGTGTTACACAGGAAGTAATAAAACCCCGTGAGGACCTTGCTGATACCCTTATTGCTAATGGCGATATAATTTCATTTGTTGACGGCTCGGCTGAACGTAACGATATGGGGAAACCACCATACACGGATTTGGATGGGGTCTCTAACGACAATCAAGCAGCAGAGTATACTACGGAAGAGGCTGCAATTAGGCCCACCCTTGTTGTGGCAGAAGCAAGCGGCCCACACATTGGCCCTGGTGATATCTCCCACTATGGAGGACGTATCAGACCACTGCTCCATTGGGCAGAAGTGTGAAAAGCGGGGTTGTGAGCAGCTCGATGCGGCTTTACCCCGATGCACGCACTGTGGCCCCGGGCAAATTGGTACTGTGGATTGTTCGATGTGTTCACAGGTTCACACAGGTGGGCAAGAGGAGAAGGTTTCACCAAATAAACCATCTACAGCCACCCTTTTCCTTCTGTGGACAAGCCAAGTCTGGATCCACAAAGTAAGGTCTCCTTTAATCTCATGTCTATTTACTTTCTGAATGAGCCTGGCATGGGGTACCTTATCAAGTGCCTTACTGAACTTCATATACAGTACATCCACTGCTTTACCTTCATCAATGTGTAAACATTCTCAAGTACTTCAATCAGGCTTGTAAGGCACGACCTGCCCTTGATAAAGCCATGCTGACTACCCCTAATCAGGTTATGTCTTTCCAAATGCTCATAAACCCTGTCTCTCAGGATCTTCTCCAACAACTTGCCCACTCTGAAGTAAGACTCCCTAGTCTATAATTTCTTGGGTTATCTCTACTCCCTTTCTTGAACAAGGGAACAATATTTGCAACCCTCCAATCCTTCGGTACTTCTCCCGTCCTTACTGATGATGGAAAGATCATGGTCAGAAACTCAGCAATCTCCTCCCTCGCTTCCCACAGTAACCTGAGGTACATCTCATCCGGTCCCGGTGACTTATCCAACTTGAAGCGTTTCAAAAGCTCCAGCACATCCTCTTTCTTAATGTCTGTATGCTCAAGTGTTTTAGTCCATTGTAAGTCATCCTCACAATTGCCAAGGTCCTTTTCACTGGTGAATACTGTAACAAAGTATTCATTAAGTACCTCCACAAATTCCTCTGACTCGACGCACACATTTCCACTATCACACCTGATTGGTCCTATTCTCACATGGCTCATCCTCATACTCTTCACATACTTGCAGAATGTCTTGGCGTTTTCCTGGCCTTCTCGTGGCCCTTTCTAGCTCTCTTAATTTCATTCTTAATTTCCTTCCTGGGAACCTTGTAATTTTCTAGAACTCTATCAGTACCTATTTTCTTGAACTTTTCATAAACTTTTCTTGTCTTCTGAACTAGATTTTCTACGTCCTTTGTACACCATGGTTCTTTAACCCTACCATCCTTTCCCTGCCTCAATGGAACATACTTATGCAGAACTCCATGCAAATGTTCCCTGGACATTTGCCACATTTCTGGCGTGTATTTCCCTGAGAACATCTGCTCCCAAGTTCCTGTCTAATAGTATCATATTTTCCCCTACCGCAATTAAATGCTTTCCAAAATTGTCTTCTCCTGCCCCTTTCCAGCGTGATGGTGAAGTAGATGGAGTTGTGATAACTACCTCCAAAATGCTCCCCGACTGAGAGATCTGACACCTGACCAAGTTCATTTCCCAATATCAAATCAACTACTGCCTCTCCTCTAGTTGGCTTGTCTACATAGTGTCAGAAGACCTTCCTGAACACACTAGACAAACTCCACCCCATCTAAACCCCTTGTGCTAAGGAGATGGAAAGTTAAAATCTCCCATCACAACAACCCTATTATTGTCATGGTCCGGTCCGTGAAGTCCGTATTCCGGTTCACAGTCCAGTCCATAGCTCCTTATTCCAGGGTTTCTGGTTTTCCCCAGTTTCTGTTGTGGGCACATGATTCTCGTTTTGGGGCTGAGACATAAATACCTCTGCAAACCAGGAATTCCCAGCTGGACTGTCCTGTTCCCCTCCTTGTCTTTCCCCCCTCACCTGACTCTCTGCCTGCTCACCTAGCCTGGATACCCTGTCTGTATCGCTGAAGTTTTGCCGCCTGAGCAAGACTGGAGCCTTGTTAGGTCAAGATAAGGAATTGTCTTTCGTTGTGTGGAATTGTCTCTCTGTGTCCACACCTTCGCTAGGTAGGTCCGGCCGTTTGCCGCTACCTAGTGTTGGGAACTGTTTCTGTGTCCATGCCTTCGCTGGGTGGGTCCGGCCGTTTGCCGCCACCTTGTGTTGGGATCTGTCTCTTCATGTTCAGCTTCTGTGTATGAGTCCCGGCCCTACGTCCTGTTCCCAAGGAGCGGTCCCAGCTCTGTGTTCCATGCTCCCGTCTCCTCTAGTCCAAGGCTCCGTGCTCCTGAAGGCCCTCGTCCAGTCCATGCCTAGTCCAGTCCTATCCGAGTCCTGTCCATGTGCCTTTACCTGTCCTTGTGTCTCGCCCTACCTAGGAGTTCCTCACCCAAGCCATGTCAGGTCCTGTAACCTCGTCTTGTCCTCGCCTAGTACTGGAGTCCGAGCCTGAGTCAAGTCCCAGGTTCTGGGTCCTTGCCCAGTCTCTGGCTCGGAGTCCATACCCAAGCCTCGAAGTACCCTAGACCTAAGACCCGAGATCCCAAGCCTGTCTCCAAACCTCAAGCCTCATGATCCCAAGCCTGTCTCTAAGCCTCAAGCCTCATGACCCCAAGCCTGCCTCCAAGCCTCAAGCTTCAAGACCTCAAGCTTCAAGACCCCAAGCCTCAAGCCTCAACACTCCAAACCTCAAGCCTCAAGACCACAAGCCTGTCTCCAAGCATCAAGTCTCTTGACCCCAAGCTTGTCTCCAAGCCTCAAGCCTTAAGACCCCAAGCCTGTCTCCAAGCCTCAAGACCCCACCCTCCAGTCCTGCAGTCATGTCATGTCCTTGCCTGGTTCTGGGGCCCAAGCCCGAGGCAAGACTCAGGTTCTGGGTCCTTGTCCAGTCTCTGGCTCGGGGTTCAAGCCCAGGCTCCTAATTCATAGTTCCTTGTCCAGTTTCCCTGTTTCTTGTCCATGTCTTAGCCCAGGTCCTGCATCGTTGTCCTGTTCTTAGTACTTCAGTGTCTGTGTCTTGCATTTGGGTCCATTTCCCAACACCCGCTATTGTGACAATTATTATTGCACCATTCCAGAATTTGGCTCCCTATCTGCTCTTCGATATCCCTGTTACTATTGGGGGGGGTCTATAAAAACACCCAGCAGAGTTATTGCCCCTTTCCTGTTTCTGACTTCCACCCACACTGACTCAGCAGACCACACCCTCCATGTCTTCCTCCTTTTCTGCAGCCGTGATACTATCCCTAATTAGCAATGCCACGTCCCACCTCTTTTGCCTCCCTTCCTGTCCTTTTTGAAACATCTAAAGCCCGGCACACTCAGCAGCCATTCCTGCTCCTGAGTCATTCAAGTCTCTATAATGGCCAGAAAGTCATAATTCCATGTATTGATCCACGCCCCAAGTTCATCTGCTTTGTTTATGATACTCCTTGCATTAAAATAGACATCTCAAACCATCTGACTGAGCGCATCTTCGCTCTATTTATCTGCTTATCCTTCCTCACAAACTCCCTACAATCTGCCTCTACCTATGCGACAACCCACCCCATCCTCTGCCTCTTCACTTCGGTTCCCACCACCCCGGCAAATCTAGTTTAAACCCTCCTCGATATCATTAGCAAACCTCCCTGCCAGGATGTTGGTCTCCCGCGGATTCAAGGGCAACCCGTCCTTTTTGTACAGGTCACGCCTGCCCCGGAAGAGGTCCCAATTATCGAGGAATCCGAATCCCTGCTCCCTGCTCCAATCCTTCAGCCACGCATTTATCCACCATGTCATTCTATTCCTATTCTCACTGTCGCATGGCACAGGCAGCAATCCCGAAATTACTACCCTTGAGGTCCTGCTTCTCAGCTTCCTTCCTAACCCTGTATTCTGCTTTCAGGACCTCCTCTCTTTTTCTGCTCATGTCATAGGTACCAGTATGTACCACGACCTCTGGTTGCTCACCCTCCTATTTCAGGATACTGTGGATGTGTTCAGAAACACATCCCTGGCATCTGGGAGGCAAAGTACCAACCGTGTTTCTTTCTCGTGCCCACAGAATTGCCTATCTGTCCCCCTACCTATGGAATTCCCTGTTACTGCTGCCAGCCTCTTCCGCTCCCTACCCCTCTGAGCCACAGGGCCAGACTCAGTGCTGGAAGCACGGCCGCTGTTGCTTCCCTCAGGGAGGTCGTTTCCACACCCCCACCCCTCAATAGTACTCAAAATGGAGTACTTATTGCTGCCTAGCCCGCTGAATTCCTCCAGCATTTTGTGTGTTTTGCTTTGGATTTACAGCATCTGCAAATTCTCGTGCTTAGGAATGATACAGCCCAACCCAATACTGCAGTAACTGCAGAATGCATCACCCTGTGAGGGTCTCTGTGTATGTGAAAATATATTCCACACATGGCATATCCAACTCTTGTCTCTTATGTGATGACGCTGGTGTTTCACCAGGTTGGATGACCAAGTGAATGATTCTGCCCACACTCAGAACAGGTGAACAGTTTCTCCCGAGTTTGAAATTGTCTGTGTTTCTTTAGGCTGACTTGTTGATTGAATCCCCCGCCACATTCTGAGCAGCTGCTCCCAAGTTAGATTGTTGACTGACTCCCTTCCCACACACGGAGAATTCGCTGATGCTTTATCAGGTGACAGGACTGAGCAAAGCTCTTCCCACACAGGGCAGGTGAATGGTTTCTCCCCAGTGTGAACTCACTGGTGACGCTGCAGGTTGTTTATAACATTAAAACTCATCCCACACTTAGAGCAATTGTACGGTTTCTCCTCCGTGTGAACTCGCTGGTGAGCCTGCAGATTATATATAACAGGAAAACTCTACCCACACTCAGAGAAGATGTACGGTTTCTCCCCTGTGTGAACTCGCTGGTGTCTATTCAGGTAAGATAATTAAGTGAAACCCTTCTCACACTCAGAGCATATGAACGGCTTCTCCCCATTGTGCTTTTGCTGGTGGCTCATCAGGGAAGACGACTGAGTGAATCCCTTCCTACATTCAGAGCAGATGAAAGGCTTCTGTGAACTCACTGGTGTGAAAGCATGTTGGATAACCGTGTGAACCACTTCCACAGTCGGGGCAGGTAAATAACCTCTCCCCGCTGTGAAGGGGAAGAAACTGTTCCTGAAACATTGAGACGCAAACAACAGGAATTCTGCAGATGCTGGAAATTCAAGCAACACACATCAAAGTTGCTGGTGAACGCAGCAGGCCAGGCAGCATCTCTAGGAAGAGGTGCTGCCTGGCCTGCTGCGTTCACCAGCAACTTTGATGTGTGTTGCCTGAAACATTGAGGGTGGGTCTTCAGGCTCGTGTACCTTCTCCCTGGTGGTACAAATCAAAAGAGTTTATGTCCTGGGTGGCGGGGATCCCATCGAAGACGCGCAGAATTCTCTTCTCACTGACGGTGGTTAACTCTCTGCGGTTGGATATAAGGTGGAGGTAGAAAGTTGTTTGGAAGATACAGGAAAGGAGAGCGATGGGGGTCAGACACAAGGGAGGATGTAAGATCTGAAGTAGATCAGCTGTGATCATATGGGACGGTAAAGCAGGCTTGAGGACCAGAGTGGTGAACTCTTGTGGGACCTCCGAGCAAAGCCCAGCTGTTCCTTCGTAGGAATAAGCGTAATGCCCTTCCAGTGCCAGTTCTTGCTTGCAGGTGTATTAATGTGAGAAGTTGTTGTCATATCCTTCAAGCGGACATAAATGTGCGCTCGCCCTACGCTTTCGTTTACCAAAGACAAACTCGAGCACAACGGCACGTATGCACGGATGCAATGAAAAATTTGCAGCAGCATCGCAGGCTCATAGAATCAGATGAGCAGCATTCACAAGAAAAAAGTTTTTGCAAGAGAGGACAGCTGTGAAAAGGAAACACTGGCAGGGTGGAAGTTGCCAGGTTTTTCCCATTGTGGAAAATGGCTGGTGTCTGCAGTGTACCTGTTCTGTACTGGGGAGACATTAACCACTTCAGAGACAAAAGGACGTTAAACAGAAGTTCTTTAGTTGATATAGATTTCAGGTGGTGACGAGAGCGCGTACAGGAGTGAGATATGCCAACTCCTGGAGTGGTGCCGCAGCAACAACCTGGCACTCAACGTCAGTAAGACGAAAGAGCTGTTTGTGGACTTCAGGAAGGGTGAGATGAAGGAACACATACCAATCCTCATAAAGGGATCAGAAGTGGAGAGAGTGAGCAGGTTCAATTTCCTGGGTGTCAAGATCTCTGAGAATCTAACCTGATCCCAACATATCAAGCAACACACATCAAAGTTGCTGGTGAATGCAGCAGGCCAGGCAGCATCTCTAGGAAGAGGTGCAGTCGACGTTTCAGGCCGAGACCCTTCGTCAGGACTAACTGAAGGAAGATTGAGTAACATATCAATGTGGTTATAAAGAAGGCAAGACAACCTTCTTTATATTACGGGTTTGAAGAGATCTGGCATGTCAACAAATACACTCAAAAACTTCTACAGTTGTACGGTGGAGAGCATTCTGACAGGCTGCATCACTGTCTGGTATGGAGGGGCTACTGCACAGGACCGAAAGAAGCTGCAGAGGGTGGTAAATCCAGTCAGCTCCATCTTGGGCACTAGCCCACAAAGTACCCAGGACATCTATAGGGAGCAGTGTCTCAGAAAGGCAGCGTCCATTATTAAGGACCTCCAGCACCCAGGACATGCCCTTTTCTCACTGTTACCATCAGGTAGGAGGTACAGAAGCCTGAAGGTACACTCAGTGATTCAGGAACAGCTTCTTCCCCTCTGCCATCCGATTCCTAAATGGACATTGAATCTTTGGACACACCTCACCTGTTTTTAATATGCAGTATTTATGTTTTACACATTTAAAAATCTATTCAATATAAGTACTTGTTTTTTATTATTATTATTATTTCTCTGCTAGATTATGTATTGCATTGAACTGCTGCTGCTAAATTAACAAATTTCACGTCACGTGCTGGTGATAATAAACCTGATTCTGAGAATATTAAACTCAATCCCATTATAAAGAAACGTGATTTTCCTGAATCACCAGAGTATATTACCTCCTGTCGAACCCTGATGCTTTCGTGATCCAGGTTGTTTGGAAGTCAAGGATAAGGCATAAAATTTATTGCTTGCGATCATTTTATTCAGCGTTACAAGAACAAAGGAAATGACCGGAAAAGCCTGTACCACCAGAGCACGGGAGTAAAATTAATGGAAAACAAGCTCCTTCTGAAATGTCTCATTTATTCTATACTCGGGAGGTAACGATAAAGTCTGTGTATGTTTCATAGAAAGAAAAATAGAACCAAATAACAAGATGTGAGCCAATAATATCAGAGAGGGATAGAAGCTGATTGCATAAAATTCGGCCCTACTGGAATGGTACTCTCTGAACTCAAGCCAAAGGTAGCTTTTATAGTAAACACATGAAAAGGTTTAATAGTTTTATCATGAACATTGGATATAGGATAGTGTAAAGATATCCCAACTCCACTATGGACGGAGACAAGGTCAGCTGTGTAAGGAGGACGGTTGGCCGTGGGGCTACCACCATCCCGTTAAAACAGGACATTTTAATAAGGATTGTATATCTGTTCAGGACCTGCTGGAATGCCTTGCAGCAGTGAATATTTTGAAGTGTGTGGAAGGTACCGGCAATCCCAACAGCTGGAGACCTTAACAGCCTCAGCATATTATTGCAAATTCACAGAAGTACACATTGCATCATCACAATTGGTGCATTGTGAGCAGGGAAACTTGGTAAAGATGTAAGAACAATAAATAATATTAGAATAAACACTTTAATAAGCAGTAGTTATCGACTCTGTTCAAAGTCTTCTAGCTGGTCACTGATTTGCCCACTGTTGCCCAGCAGAGTAGGCACTGGGTTGGAGATTAGCAGCACATTAACCACAGCACTTGTTGTCTTCGTCAGGAACCACTTTAGCTTACTTGCAGTGAGTCACGTGTATTCACTTACTTTCACATCTGAATTTGTAATTAACAACGTTTGTTAAGGACCTTCTCATTGAGCTCCCAGTGGTTCCTTATGGGAATCTCAGCAGGAATCAGGGTGTTTGATCACTCCAAGCAGCAGAAATCTGTTGGGAAGCAGACAGCACATCTTAGGTTAATTTCACAAAATAGTTAATTAAACTCTCTGCCGTGATATGTTTATCAGCTTCTCGGAGGTTGAGAGCTCCCGGCAGTGATGTGGGTCACCCTGTGACTACCTCCAATGGATTTTATTTTGTTTGTGGTTGTTCTGATGTTACACAAGATGATAGGAAGAGCCGTAGGCCATGGTACAACCTTCCTCATGATACTCACTCAGTCCTTGTTGGGGATTCCATTCATTCATTCGGCTTGTCCTGATGACTCTGGGTGATGTGGACAATGGAAAGACCATTCAATGTTCATCAATTGTCACAATTCCCAATAAACACTCCCAGTGAGATGTGTTCCTTGGTCAGAGTCATTGTGACGTGGCAATCTCTATCTCACAATACAGTCCTTGATTAGTTGTTGCTGTGTGTGTGGCTGTCATGGTCTGGTCCATGAAGTCCGTATTCCGATTCATAGTCTGGTCCATCGACCCTTGCTCCAGGTTTTCCTGTCTACCCTGTTTCTGTTCCTGTTGAGCTCTAATTGAGGCAGCTGATGCTTGTTGGGGCTGGCTGCATAAATACCTTCAGAGACCAGGGCGTGGCTGCTGGATTGTTCTTGTCCTTACTCCTTGTATCCCTTCCTCTGCCTTCTGTTTCCTTGCCCGTAGCCCTGCCTTGTCTTGCTGGTAACTCTCACCTTGCCTGAGTTCTTGTCTCGCCTTGCTTTGCCTGAAGCCTTGCCTTGTCTTGCTGGTAACTCTCGCCTTGTCTCCCCTGTAGTCTTGTCGTGGAGCCACCCTGTACCTAGCTCCCGTCCTGTCCCTTGCCTCCACCCAGGTAAGCCAGGCCGTCTTGCCATCACCTGTGGTTGGTTCTGTCCTTTCCTGTCCCTTGCCTCTGTTGGGTGGTGATCCGCGCCCTGCCCAGGTGATCCGCGCCCTGCCCAGGAGTACCGTACCCTGCCCAGGAGGAGGCTGCTCCCGCCTCCAGCCTCACCTCGCCTCGTCTCCTGCCTCCAGCCCGCAGCCTCGCCTCAAGTCTCCTGCCTCCAGCCTGCAGCCTCGCCTCAAGTCTCCTGCCTCCAGCCTCCAGCCCAGCCTTGCCTCGTCTCCTGCCTCAAGTCTCCAGCCTCCTGCCTAACCTCAAGCCTGAAGACTCCAGCCTCTCGTCCTGCCTGCCTGCCAAGCCTCGTCCTTGCCTGGTTCTGGGGCCCGAGCCAGAGGCAAGACCCAGGTACTGGGTCCTTGTCCAGTCTCTGGCTCGGAGTCCAAGCCCAGGCTCCTAGCTCTTTTGTCCAGTCCTGTTCCAGGTTCCTGGTTTTCCTGTCCATGTCCTTGCCATCAGCCTGAATCCTAGTCCTGTCCCTAGAACTTCAGTGTCTGTGTCTGGCACTTGGGTTCGTCCCCAGCCACCTCTGTATGACAGTGGCAGCAGCTTTCCTTGTGGGAATAGTTTGAAAATTTGTTCACTATATTGACACCTTGGTAACATAGTACACTTATAGATGCAAAAATGGACCAGGGGTGGGGGTGGGGCAGCAGAATTTATTGATCATACTGTCCACTCCATTGCTTATCGGCAGGTCCAGATAGTTGGAGCTACTAGTCTATCACTGTTTAATCTCCCAGCATTCTCCATCCAGAACAACTTATCTTTGTGAGAACATTGAGTTTCCATCTCTCAAACTCCCTGCATATTTGCCTGTGATTCGGTGTTCAACTTTGTTTTCATAATTTCATCTGTAAAGTTCACTCCAGATGCTCTCTGTACTGCATTTAAAGTTCTGAATTTTTAAAACTTCTTTTACCAATTCCGCCGCTGCTTTTTTTTTTTGCAATTTCATTCACGAATGCAACTGTAATCCCCAGAACAATTACACGTATAGAGGTAAATATATAAAAATACAAACAAGCATAAGAAAAACAAGAAAAGTAACAATGAAACAGCCCACGCCAACCCTGCAGTAACTGCAGAATCCATCACCCTGAGAGGGTCTCTCTGCATGTGGATATATATTCCACACGTGACATATTCAAACCTTGTCTCTCGTGTGAACTCGCTGGTGTTTCACCAGGCTGGATGACCGAGTGAACAACTTCCCACACTCAGAACAGGTGAGCAGCTTCTCCCGAGTGTGAACTTGCTTGTGTTTCTTCAGGCTGATTTGTTGATTGAATCCCCTGCCACACTCCGAGCAGATAAACGGTTTCTCGCCGGTGTGGATTCGCAGATGTGTTACCAGGTAAATTCGTTGACTAAATCCCTTCCCACACACTGAGCATTTGAACGGTTTCTCCCCAGTGTGAATTCGCTGGTGGGTCAACAGGGATGATGTTTGATTGAAGGCCCTCCCACACTCTGAGCATTTGAACGGTTTCTCCGCAGTATGAGTTCGCTGGTGCGTCATCAGGTGACAGGACTGAATAAATCTCTTCCCACACTCAGAGCAGGTGAACGGCCTTTCCCCCGTGTGAACTCGCTGGTGAGACTTCAGGTTGCTAATCTGAGTAAAACTCTTCCCACACTCAGAGCAGACGTACGGTTTCTCCCCCGTGTGAACTCGCTGGTGTCTCTTCAGATGAACGAGTTGAGTGAACCCCTTCCCACACTCAGAGCAGACGAACCGTTTCTCCTCGCTGTGAACACGCTGGTGCATTAACACTTCAGATGAACGGGTGAAGCCCTTCCCACAGTTAGAGCAGGTGAACGGTCTCTCCTCGGTGTGGATCCGCTGGTGTTTCAGCAGATCACACGAATACGTGAACCCCTTCCCACAGTCGGGGCATGTGTAAGGCTTCACCCCGCTGTGCAGCTGCTGGTGGCTCAACAGGTAACAGGAATCAGTGAATCCCTTGCCGCACTCGGAGCAGATGAACGGCTTCTCCCCGTTGTGCTTTCGGTGGTGGGTCATCAGGTGAGAAGACTGAGTGAATCCCTTCCCACACTCGGAGCAGATGAAAGGCTTCTCCCCGCTGTGAACCCGCTGGTGTGTAAGCATGTTGGATAACCGTGAAAACCGCTTCCCACAGTCAGGGCAGTTGAATGGCTTCTCCCCGCTGTGAACCCGCTGGTGTTCAATGAGCTTGCTCGATTGCTTGAAGCGTTTCCCGCAGTTGGGACACTGATAGGGGTTCACGGCTGTGGAGACAGGAGTTTGTGCCAGCGGGGTTGGCTGAGGGGAGGTTTGTAAATATGTTACCTCCATCCCGAACACACTGCGACTGAAAGTCCCAATCCGGCCCGTCGCGGCCTCCAGAAGCTTCACGGTGGCTCGGATCTCGGTTGAAGTCGACCTGGGGTTGGAGCTGGGATGGATCGGAGCCGAGCTGCAGCGACACGGCGGGACGCGTCTCCGGGACAGTTTCGATACTCGACCGTCTCCACCCGGACACGGACCCGACACTTGCCGCTAACGGTCCTGAATGGCCTGGCCCAGGATGCACTGCGGCACCGAGAAGGCGCATGCGCACGACAGCCCTGCGGCTGGGGATCTCATTGTCGGATCTGCAGGCGGGAGGATTCAGTCCCAAGAAAATTTATTGTCGAAGTCCGGATACAACTCTGAGATTCGTTTTCCTGCGGGAATATTCAGTAACTCCAAGAAACATAATAGAAACAATGAAAAACCGCACCCAACAGAACAGACAAACAGCCAATGGGAGAAAGACAACAGACTGTGCAGACAAAGTGAAAAAATAACAAGCAACTCGCTGGGTTATTGTCACTTCAGGAATTGTTTCAGTGATAGTTCAGACTTCATTCTATTCTTTTGTTGTTTTGTGCCCATCTCTCTTTACTGTTATATTTATCATCACTTCTTCACTCCGTGAGCGTCAGTGAGCAAAGAATTTGATTGCAATGAAACAATGAACCCATTTAACCTAATGAGCTGCCAATGTCAAAATCAGGTTTATTATCACTGGCATACGTCGTGAAATGTGTTGTTTTCTGGCAGAAATACATGAAATATTGTCATGTCCTTCAATGCCCAGTCATTTCCATAATGCTGTGTCAAGGACAGTTGTCACAGTAATGTGTCGAATATACTGTTTGTCATTATGTCAACTCTTGTTACTAGCTTGTGTTTAATGCCTCACTGATCTCTTGTCACTTCCTCCTATTGTTATATGTCAGTAAGCTCGTTATTCTTCATTAAGATGGAGAGTGACATAGTTAATTCAGAAACGAAGGTTCTGAACTTAAAGAAAGGTAACTTTGAAGGTATGAGACGTGTATCAGCTAAGGTAGACTGGCAAATGACACTTAAAGGGTTGACGGTGGATATGCAATGGCAAGCATTTAAAGATCGCATGGACGAACTACAACAATTGTTCATCCCAGTTTGACAAAAGAATAAATCAGGGAAGGTAGTGCACCCGTGGCTGACGAGGGAAATTAGGGATAGTATCAATTCCAAAGAAGAAGCATACAAATTAGCCAGAAAAAGTGGCTCACCTGAGGACTGGGAGAAACTCAGAGTCCAGCAGAGGAGGAAAAAGGGCTTAATTAGGAAAGGAAAAAAAGATTATGAGAGAAAACTGACAGGGAACATAAAAACTGACTGTAATAGCTTTTACAGATATGTGAAAAGAAAAAGATTGGTTAAGACAAATGTAGGTCCCCTACAGACAGAAACAGGTGAATTGATTATGGGGAGCAAGGACATGGCAGACCAATTGAGTAACTACTTTGGCTCTGTCTTCACTAAGGAGGACATAAATAATCTTCCGGAAATAGTAGGGGACAGAGGGTCCACTGAGATGGAGGAACTGAGGGAAATACATGTTAGTAGGGAAGTGATGTTAGGTAAATTGAAGGGATTAAAGGCAGATAAATCCCCAGGGCCAGATGGTCTGCATCCCAGAGTGCTTAAGGAAGTAGCCCAAGAAATAGTGGATGCATTAGTGATAATTTTTCAAAAATCTTTCGATTCTGGACTAGTTCCTGAGGATTGGAGGGTGGCTATTGTAACCCCACTTTTTAAAAAAGGAGGGAGAGAGAAACCTGGGAATTATAGACTGGTTAGCCTAACATCAGTGGTGGGGAAACTGCTAGGGTCAGTTGTCAAAGATGTGATAGCAGCTCATTTGGAAAGTGGTGAAATCATCGGACAAAGTCAGCATGGGTTTGTGAAAGGAAAATCATGTCTGACGAATCTCATAGAATTTTTTGAGGATGTAGCTAGTAGAGTGGATAGGGGAGAACCAGTGGATGTGATATATTTGGATTTTCAAAAGGCTTTTGACAAGGTCCCACATAGGAGATTAGTGTGCAAGCTGAAAGCACACGGTATTGGGGATAGGGTATTGATGTGGATAGAGAATTGGTTGGTAGGCGGGAAGCAAAGAGTGGGAATAAACGGGACCTTTTCAGAATGGCAGGCAGTGACTAGTGGGGTACCGCAAGGCTCAGTGCTGGGACCCCAGATGTTTACAATATATATTAATGACTTAGACGAGGAAATTAAATGCAGTATCTCCAAGTTTGCGGATGACAGGAAGCTGGGCAGCAGTGTTAGCTGTGAGGAGGATGCTAAGAGGATGCAGAGTGACTTGGATAGGTTAGGTGAGTGGGCAAATTCATGGCAGATGCAATTTAATGTGGATAAATGTGAGGTTATCCACTTTGGTGGCAAAAACAGGAAAACAGATTATTATCTGAATGGTGGCCGATTAGGAAAAGGGGAGGTGCAACGAGACCTGGGTGTCATTATACACCAGTCATTGAAAGTGGGCATGCAGGTACAGCAAGCGGTGAAAAAGGCGAATGGTATGCTGGCATTCATAGCAAGAGGATTCGAGTACAGGAGCAGGGAGGTACTACTGCAGTTGTACAAGGCCTTGGTGAGATAACACCTGGAGTATTGTGTGCAGTTTTGGTCCCCTAATTTGAGGAAAGACATCCTTGCCATAGAAGGAGTACAAAGAAGGTTCACCAGATTGATTCCTGGGATGGCAGGACTTTCATATGATGAAAGATTGGATCGACTGGGCTTATACTCATTGGAATTTAGAAGATTGAGGGGGGATCTTATTGAAACGTATAAAATCCTAAAGGGATTGGATAGGCTAGATGCAGGAAGATTGCTCCAGGTGTTGGGGAAGTCCAGAACGAGGGGTCACAGTTTGAGGATAAAGGGGAGGCCTTTTAGGACCGAGATTAGAAAAAACTTCTTCACACAGAGTGGTGAATCTGTGGAATTCTCTGCCACAGGAAACAGCTGAGGCCAGTTCATTGGCTATATTTAAGAGAGAGTTAGATATGGTCCTTGTGGCTAAAGGGATCAGGGGTTATGGAGGGAAGGCTGGTACAGGGTTCTGAGTTGGATGATCAGCCATGATCATACTGAATGGCGGTGCAGGCTTGAAGGGCCGAATGGCCTACTCCTGCACCTATTTTCTATGTTTCTATGTTTCCATTTGTCTATACCGGCAATACAAATTGCTGTAGAAATATCTATTCATAAAACAGAACAATACAGCACTGGAACAGGCCATTCGGCCCACAATGTTGTACCAATCCAGCTAAAAAGCAAATCAAAAACACCCAAACAGGAATCTCTCCTACCTGCACCATGTCCATATCCCTCCATCTTTATATCCGTTGGCTTATCTAAACGCCTCTTAAAAGCCTCTAATGTATTTGCTTCTACCATCACACCAGGCAGAATTCCAGGCATCCATGACTCTCTGAGTAAGAAAACTTATCCCCCACATTTCCCTCTCACCTTCAATGCATGCCTTCTGGTACCGGGGTGATTGATAGGTTCGTGGCCCAAGGTAGAAGGAGTCAATTTTAGAAAACCTAGCAGGTTTATTTTTCAACATAGTCCCCTCCTACATGTACACACTTAGTCCAGTGGTCGTGGAGCATACGGATCCCTTCTTTGTAGAAGTGGTCCACAGCAGGGGTGATTGATAAGTTCGTAGCCTAAGGTAGAAGGAGATGAGTTATACAGCTCTCGTTACATGCACGTGCAGTTCAATTCTTTGAGTGAAAATGCAGAAAGTCTGAAGTTAATAACTCATCTCCTTCTAACTTAGGCCACAAACTTATCAATCACCCCTCGTATTTGACATTTCAAACCTGGGAAACAGATACTTTCTGTGTTCTCATACTCTTGCAAATCTCGATCAGATCTCTCCTCAGACTCCGACACTCCAGAGAAAGCAACCCAAGTTTATCCAGCATCTTGTGATAGCACATGCCCTCTAAACCAAACAACATGCTGGTAAACCTGTTCTGCACTCTCGCCAAAGCCTCAACATCCTTCCTATAATGCGGCCACTGTTGCTGTATGCAAAAATCCAGACGTGGCCCAACCAAAGTTATATAAAGTTGCGACAAAATTTACTGACTTTTAAACACCATGGCTCAGCTAATAAAAGCAAGCATTCCATAAGCATTCTTAACCACCTTGTTGACCCGTGTCGCCACTTTCAAGGAGTGCCATGAACTTGGATCCCAAGGTCTCTCACAACGCTGTTCGGGACCTTGCCTTTAACAGTGTACTGCCTCCTAATGTTTCCCTACCAAGGTGCAATATCTTGCATTTATCTGAGTTAAAATGCATCTACTATTTCTCAGCCCAGATCTGCAACTGATGTATATCGTGCTGTATTCCACACTATTCACAACTGCACCAATCTAGGTATTATCTGCAAACCATCCACCAACAGTTTTCCGACCACAAACAGCCAATTAGCCACAGACTCCATGCATCTTAATCTTCTGGATTTGCCTCCCATGAAGGATTTTGTCAAATGCCTTACTAAAATACATATAGAGAACACACACATCCCTAAAGCATGACCTGTCACACATAAAGCAGGGCTGGCTCTCCTTAATTAGGCCATGGGCTCCCAAATGCTCATATATCCTAACTCTGAGAACCTGCTCCAGCTATTTCCCAACAACTGTTGTGAGACTCACCTGTCTACAATTCCCAGGATTCTTCCTTGCTCCTTTCTCAAATGGAAGTACAACATTAGGCACTCAGCAGTCCTCTGGGACCTCACCCGTGCCAACAGAGGACACAAAGATACCGGTCAGGGCCCAGAAATCTCGTCTCTTGGTTTCTCCAACAACCTGGGGTAAATCCCATCAGGCCCTGGGGACTTATCCAACTTTATACTCATTAGAAGGCCAACACTTCCCCCGCCTTGACCTCTAAATGTACTAACGTATTTATACACTCGTCACTGATCTCCTGGTCCTGCATATCCTTTCCCCTGGTAAATACTGTACCAAAGTTCTCATTACATACTTCACTCACATTCTCTGTATCAAAGCCCATGTTCCCCCCTTTATCCATGAGTGGTCCCTCCCTCTCCCTAGTTAATCCTTTTACTCTCAATGTATGTGTAGGATGCCTTGTGATTCAATATAACCCTACCTGCCAAAGACTTTCCATGGCCTATTCTGGCTCTAATTCTCTCCTTTAGCTCTTTTCTGCCTTCCTTATACTCCTTAGTTATTTTGTTCGATCCAAACTTCCATAGCTTTATGTACTTTTCCTTTTTCTTCTGGACTAAATTTATCACCTCTCTGGTCATCCAAAGTTCTCTCGCCTTTCATCCCTGTCCTTCCTTCTAATGGGAACATACCTTTCCTGTACAGTACCCTGTACAAATAATCTTTAAACACCCTCCGCATGTCTGATGTGGACTTGCTAGAGAAAAAGGTTTTCCCTATTAACGCTCCTTAGTTCCTGTCCATTGCCCTCGTAATTTATTCTACTTCAATTTAAAACTCTCCCACAAAATCCATACCTATCCTGAAAGTTAAGGAGTTGTGGTCACCGTTCACCCACTGGAAGGACAGTAACCTGGCCAGGCTCATTACCCAAACCCAGGTCCAGTTCGGCCCCTCCATCTGTTGGACCATCCACATATTAATTTAAGAAACCTCCCTGGATTCACTTCACACATTCTGCCATCATCTAAACCCCTTACAGTAAGAAGGCTCCAGTTTGCATTATGGATGTTGCAATCCCCCATAATGGCAACTCTGTAATTTTTAAACATTTCCTTAATCTAATCACATATCTGTTTCTCAATGTACTGATGGATATTAGAGGGTCTGTAGTACAATCCCATCAGTGTGATTGCATCTTTCCCATTTCCGGGTTCCACCCATTGTCTAACACCTCCATTATGCCTCGCCAGAGTTGAGCTGTAATATTGTTCTTGATGGGTAGTTCAACCCCCAATCCCCCTCCCCATTTACCTCTTCATTCATCTTTTCTAAGGCTTCAGCATGCCCTTGGAATGACTGCATCCACCCCACCCCTCTCTGGCTCCTCCCTCTGTGGCACTGAGTAGACACCCAATGGGTCCTCACTCTGCTCTGAGACACCAGTCACAGCCGGTACCCATGGGGCACCGATCTTGTGTTGTGCAATCCCCAGACCTTTGTGTCAAGTTGTCCTGCCTTTCAGTGTTAGGAGTGGCAAATTGAGAAATGCTTGGAAATTCATCACATTGTCTCCTGACTCCGGATGTTTGAGAAAAATGATCCAGAAATGGGCATAAATCTATTCTCTTCCTATCCTCAAGTTTGTGAAGGACAAAATAGAGATTATTGTCATCTGCACAAGTGCATGTATGCATGGGTGCAATGAAAAACTTGCAGCAGTGTCGCAGATAAGCAGCATTCACTAGGAAAACATTTTTACAAGAAGCAACACAATTAGCACAATATAGTAAATTTTAGTGTAAAGTCATTCTGGTGTTGCTAAATTGGTAACTGAGAGAAGATGGAGAAACCCAGAGGGTGGGGATCTTTGTCAGAAATTTATTCGGGAATATCGTGAGGTAGTT
The DNA here is from genome assembly GCF_030028105.1 of Mobula birostris. NCBI lineage: Eukaryota > Metazoa > Chordata > Chondrichthyes > Myliobatiformes > Myliobatidae > Mobula > Mobula birostris. The sequence continues at coordinate 50,444,215 of NC_092379.1, forward strand.
TGTCAATTAGAAAGTTGCAACAATGTAGAATATGATGCAATAACATTCCAGCAGGGGGAGCTGTGTAGGCACAGTTGTGGAGAAGAAACTCTGGCAGGAGGTGAGGTCCCGGGTTTTTCCCATTGTGGCTACCGCTGGGCTGAATGGCTGGTCTTTGCACCGTACATGTTCTGTGCTGGGGAGACATTAAACACTACAGAGACAAAAGCACTTTAAACAGAACTTTTTAGCTGGCACAAATTTCAGAATATCAAACTCCATCCCAGTTATAGGGTTTAATTTAAATAAAACATAATTTTCCCGAATCACTGGAGTTCATTCTGGGGTAATTATTACCTTCTGTTGGATCCGGATGATTTTGCCTGACGAGTACTTCAGAAGTTAAGAATAAGGCATAAAACTTGTTGCTTATGATTTTTTTATAAAATGTCACAATAACAAAGGAAACGATGGGAAAAGTGTGGTAGATGGAACTTAGAGCAAACAAGTGCGAGGATTTGCTCTTTGGTAGGACCAACCATGGTAGATCTAACACAGTGAAAAGTATCTGGTGGAACAAAGGGACCTGGGAAATCAGGTCCATAATTCGTAGAATGTGGTGTTACATTTAGATGCAATTGTAAAGAGCAATTGTAAAGAAAGTTTTTGGCACATTGGCCTCCAGAACTCAATTTACTGAGTACAGCAGATGGGATGTTATGTTGAAGTTGTATAAGACATTGCTGGGGACTAATTTGGAGTATTGTGTGCAGCTTTGGTCATTTACCTACTGGAAAGATGTAAGCAAAGTTGAAAGGGTGCAGAGAAAATTTACAAAAGTGTTGCTGGGTCTGAAGTACCTACGTTCGAAAGAAAGATTGAATGGCTGAGGACGGTTTTCTTCAGAATGTAAAAGATTGAGGGGAGATTTGATAAAGTTATACAAAATTATGAAGGGTACAGATGGGGTAAATGCAAGCAGCCTTTTCCAATGCAGTAGGGTCATCCAAGGTCATGTGTTAAAGGTGAAAGGTGAGAAATTTAAGGGGAACATAAGGAGAAACTTCTTCACTCAGAGTGGTGAGAGTGTGGAATGAGCTGCTGGCACAAGTGGTGCGTGCAAGCTCGATTTCAATGTTTAAAAGAAGTTTGGTAGGTACGTGGATAGTTGGGGTATTGATGGCTATGGTCTGAGTGCAGGTGGGTGGGAGTAAGAATTTAAGTCGTTTCAGCATGGACTAGATGGGCTGAATGGTCTGTTCCTGTGCTATACTTCTCTATGACACTATGAAAGGCGAAGGAGGGAAAAGAAAACAAATGGCAGTGTAGTTTTCTTATACCAGACTACTGATAGTGAGCGTTTCACCTAAATCCCATTCCTTAAATTAACCAATAAGCCAGCACCTATTCAAATAGTGTGATACCCACCACTGGAACTAAAAACCCTCCACATAAAAAAAATAAAGACGCAACTGCAAACACTAAAAATACACTGAACAACTACAAGTGCATCAGTAATTGCACAAAAATAAAAACATCACAAAATTTAAACTACATGAATATTAACAATTGTACATTCCAACCCAACTCCCTCAACCCAGTTCTAAGTTCCCTGATTTTACATTGGTTTACTGAGGTACAGTGTGGAATAGGCATTTTGAGCCGAGCCGTGCAGCAACCCCCAATTTAACCTTGGCCTAATCACGGGACAGTTTACAGGGACCAACTAGCCTATCAACCAGTACATCTTTGGAGTGTGGGAGGAAACTGGATCATCTGGATGAAACCCACATAGTCACAGGGAGAGCCTATAAGCAATTACATCAGTGTCAGGCAGATTATCTTTGTCAACAGGTACACTTACATGAGTTTGCGCTCCTCTATTAATGATTCCCTTTTACAGGTAAAATATACTTAAATTATGTTAAGGCATATCAAGACATTCGATAATAGAGAAACCCCAGCCTCCTAAATGTAATTGAATACAGCTGAACAAATCCCACCCACCAAACTGATGGCTGTTTCTTTATGTATATGACCAGCCAAATCAGTTTTGTCAGATCTGTCAGGTACAGGATGTGAGTACAGCACTCCGTGCCTAGAACTGCACATTCCCCCACCCTGACTGTTGAGAGATCTGATACCGTGTGATTTTGAAGAATCACTTTATACATGGCAACTACATCTGTTGTTACTTTCTGCAAGGGAGCAGAGATGTTGTTGCTTACTCTTTCTGAGCCTGCAGCAATATTTTGAATCTCTCTTATATCTCCTGTAACAGCACATTATGGGAATAAAATTAATGGAAAATAACTCCTTCTGAAATGTCTTGTTTATTCTAGACTCAGTATGTAACAATAAAGTCTGTGAAAGAAAGACTGACAGGGATACAAGCTGATTACATAAACCCCTGCCCTACTGGAATGGGACCGTCTGAACTCAAGCCAAAGGTAGCTTTTATAGTAAACACATGAAAAGGTTTAATAGCTTTATCATGAACACCGGATATAGGTGGAGAGATATCCCAACTCCACTGTGGATGGACACAAGTTTGGCTGTGAAAAAGGGTTGCATATCTGTTCTGGATCTGCTGGAATGCCTTGCATCAGTGAATATTTTGAAGAGTGTGTAGGATATTGTCAAACCCAACAGCTGGAGACATTAACAGTCTCAGCATATTATTGCAAATTCCCGTAAATACACATTGCGTCATTATAATTGGTACATTGTGAGCAGGGAAACTTGGTAAAGATGTAAGAACAACAAATAATATTAGAATAAACACTTTAATGAGCAGTAGTTATCGACACTGTTCAAAGTCTTCTGGCGGGTCACTAATTTGCCCACTGTTACCCAGCAGAGTAGGCACTGGGTTGGAGATTAGCAGCACATTAACCACAGCACTTGTTGTCTTTGTCAGGAGCCACTTTAGCTTACTCGCAGTGAGTCACGTGTATTCACTTACTTTCATATCTGAATTAGTAATTAACAATGTTTGTTAACGACCTTCTCATTGAGCTCCCAGTGGTTCCTTACGGGAATCTCAGCAGGAATCAGGGTGTTTGATCACTCCAAGCAGCAGAAATCTGTTGGGAAGCAGACAGCACATCTTGGGTTAATTTCACAAAGTAATTAATTAAACTCTCTGCCATAATATCTATATCAGCTTCTCTGTGGTTGAGAGCTCCTGGCAGTGACGTGGGTCACCCTGTTACCACCTCCAATGGACTTTATCTTGTTTGGGGTAGCTCTGATGTGACACAAGACGACAGGAAGAGCCGTAGGCCATGGTACAACCTTCCTCATGATACTCACTCAGTCCTTGTTGATAATCCCATTCATTCATTCATTCGGCTTGTCCTGATGACTCTGGGTGATGTGGACAATGGAAAGACCATTCAATATTCATCAATTGTCAAAATTCCCAATAAACATTCCCAGTGAGATGTGTTCCTTGGTCAGAGTCAGTGTGATGTGGCAATCTCTATCTGGGGATATAGTCCTTGATCGAATTTAGCAACATGGGTTCCTGTACCAGTTGGCCTTTCTGCATTGTGTTTCATTCAGTCGTAAGAAATCCCCTTTGTCTCAATAAATTTCCAAATCGTGAACAATTCCAAAAGCATATTGAGAATCAGTGGGGAGATTAGCCGATCATCCTTCTGCCGTCTTACAGGCTTCCAGTACTGGTTGTTGCCTGAGCTTCTCCATGTCAAGTAACACAATAGCCACCAATAGATGTTAGAAGTTTCTGGAAAAGAATATAGAGGCAACTGTAATGAACAGAACAATTACATGTAGAGAGGTAGATATATAAAAATACAAACAAACATAAGAAAGTTAAACTACAAGATAAGTAACAATGATACAGCCCAACCCAACACTGCAGTACTGCAGATTCCATCACCCTGTGAGAGTCTCTCTGCATATGGAAATATATTCCACACATGGTATCTTCAATCCTTGTCTGCAGTGTGAACTTGCTGGTGTTTCAACAGGTTAGATGACCGAATGAACCTCTTCCCACACTCAGAACAGGTGAACAGCTTCTCCCGAGTGTGAACTTCTTGGTGTTTCTTCAGGCTGATTTGTTGATTAAATCCCCTGCCACACTCCGAGCAGATGAACGGTTTCTCCCCGGTGTGAATTCGCTGGTGCGCCACCAGGTAAGATCTTTGATTGAATCCCTTCCCGCACACTGAGCATTTGAAGGGTTTCTCTGCGGTATGAGTTCGCTGGTGCATCATCAGGTGACAGGACTGAGCAAAGCTCTTCCCACACTCTGAGCAGGTGAACGGCCTCTCCCCAGTGTGAACTCGCTGATGACGCTGCAGGTTGTTTACAACAGTAAAACGCTTCCCGCACTCGGAGCAAGTGTACGGCTTCTCCCCCGTGTGAACTCGCTGGTGAGCCTGAAGATTATATATAACAGTAAAACTCTTCCCACACTCGGAGCAGACGAACGGTTTCTCCCCTGTGTGAACTCGCTGGTGTCTATTCAGGTAAGATGGTTGAGTGAATCCTTTCCCACACTTGGAGCAGGCGAACGGTCTCTCATCGGTGTGGATCCGCTGGTGTTTCAGCAGATCACATGAATACGTGAAACCCTTCCCACAGTCGGAGCAGATGAACGGCTTCACCCCGCTGTGCAGCTGCTGGTGGCTCAACAGGTAACAGGAATCCGTGAATGCCTTACCACACTCGGAGCAGATGAATGTCTTCTCCGCCGTGTGCATTCGCTGGTGGGTCATCAGGTGCGATGACTGTGTGAATCTCTTCCCACACTCAGAGCAGATGAACGGCCTCTCCCCGCTGTGAACTCGCTGGTGTGTAAGCATGTTGGATAACTGCGTGAACGCCATCCCGCACTCGGAGCAGACAAACGGTCTCTCCCCAGTGTGAACTCGCTGGTGTCTCTTCAGGTGAGATGACTGAGTGAACCCCTTGCCGCACTCCGAGCAGATGAACGGCTTCTCCCCGGTGTGAACTCTCCGGTGGCTCTGCAGAGCAGATAAACGACGGAACTCCTTCCCACACTCGGGACAAGAGAACGGCTTCTCCCCAGTGTGAACCCGCTGGTGCTTCATCAGTTCCGATGACTGTGTGAACCCCTTCCCGCACTCAGAGCAGGTGAACGGTTTCTCTCCGGTGTGGATCCGCTGGTGGACCACGAAGTTGGAGTGGAAGGCGAAGCTCTTCCCACACTCAGAGCAGATGAAAGGCTTCTCCCCGCTGTGAACCCGCTGGTGTGTAATCATGTTGGATAACTGTGTGAAGCCCTTCCCACAGTCAGGGCAGTTGAATGGCTTCTCCCCGGTGTGAACCCGCTGGTGTTCAATCAGGTTGCTCGATCGTTTGAAGCGTTTCCCGCAGTTGGGACACTGATAGGGGTTCACGGCTGTGGAGACAGGAGTTTGTGCCGCCGGGGTTGGCTGAGGGGAGGTTTGTAAATCTGTTACCTCCATCCCGAACACACTGCCGATGAAAGTCCCAATCCGGCCCGTCGCGGCCTCCAGAAGCTTCACGGTGGCTCGGATCTCGGTTGAAGTCGACCTAAGGCTGGAGCTGGGATGGATCGGAGCCGAGCTGCAGCGACACGGCGGGACGCGTCTCCGGGACAGTTTCGATACTCGACCGTCTCCACCCGGACACGGGCCCGACACTTGCCGCTGATGGTCCTGAATGGCCTGACCCAGGATGCAAAGCGGCACCGAGAAGGCGCATGCGCACTGACAGCCTTACGGCTGGGGATTTCACTGTCGGATCTGCAAGCGGGAGGATTCAGTTCAAAGCAAATTCATTGTCAAAGTCCAGACACAACTCTGAGATTCGTTTTCTTGCAGGCATCCTCAGTACATCCAAGTAACATAATAGAAACAATGAAAGACGCACCCAACAGAACAGACAAACAACCAATGGGAAAAACACATCAAACTGTGCATAGACAAAAGAGAAACAATAATAAAAACAATGAATCAATTTAACCGAATGAGCTGCCAGTGTCGGAATCTGGCTTATTATCACTGACGCACGTCGTGAAATTTGTTGTGTTGTGGCAACAGTACAGTGCAATACATAGGTATACCGTACATTACTTTGAAGAAACAGAGCTCGTCATTTTGGAAGCAAGAGTAAATCAAGGCAACTGGATTTGCTGTGTTGTCTGGAAGACAGTTCGCCACTCCTCCGAGAGGCTTCTTCAGTTCTACTCCACGGTGGGTCGTTTTCCGGCTTATAAACTCTGTGAGGTATAGGGTCGTTAAGAGTCGTAGAGGTCATTAGTCGTACTTTTGCATGAATGGGGGTGTGAACTGCTGTGCAGACACCGGGGTAGAGAGAGAGGTTAAAGACCCTTCACAGACATATCTAGCCACTCCCCTATTGCACGGTTTATTCAATGTAATTTACAGAATCTTTGTCAAACCCATCGCTGAACAGAGAGGTGCGCAACGTCACCACCTATCAGCTGCTTACAACGCAGTCCTAACCTCTTTACCACGGCGTCACCACACCTCCATTCATGCAAAGATAAGGCTGGTGACCCTCTCATTACCTCTACGACCTTCATGCATTGCTATATGTTTAAAGGTGTTGTTGGGATAGGCTAATGGTGTGATTGTCCTGACGAAGGGTCTCGGCCCGAAACGTCGACTGTACCTTTTCCCAGAGATGCTGCCTGGCCGGCTGCGTTCACCAGCAACTTTTATGTGTGTTGATTGTTCTTTAAAATGCAAATTGTTGTTCGAATCTTTCCTCAATGTCTATTGCAACTGGATTATTTCCTCATTATCATTCAGTTCCAGAGTAAGCAGGTAGTCCCAACGCGAGTGGATAATTAGTTTGAGTCTGTGTTCTTCGGAGTCTATAAGGAGGGGGTGGGCTTACAGAGGCATTGGACCTGCTGCTGGTGGTTGCTACACAACAGAACGGATGCTGAGATTTTCTCATTGATGGAACCACTGAACGAGAGGAAACAATGAATCAATTCAACCTAATGAGCTGCCAATGTCAGAATCAGGTTTGTTATCACTGATATATGCCGTGAAATGTGTTGTTTTGTGGCAGAAATACATGAAATATTGTCATGTCCTTCAATGCCCAGTTATTTCCATAATGCTGTGTCAAGGACAGTTGTCACAGTAACGTGTCGTATATACTGTTTGTCATTATGTCAGCTCTTGTTACTAGCTTGTGTTTAAAGGCTCACTGATCTCTTGTCACTTCCTCTTATTGTTACATGTCAGTAAGCTCGTTATTTGTCTATATTGGCAATACAAATTGCTGTAGAAATATCTATTCATAAAACCTAGACAGCACAGCACAGGAACAGGCCATTCGGCCCACAATGTTGTGCCGAACCAGCTGAAAAGCAAATCAAAAACACTCAAATAGGAATCTCTCCTACCTGCACCATGTCCATATCTCTCCATCTTCTTTATATCCGTTGGCTTATCTAAACGCCTTTTAACAGCCTCTAATGTATTTGCTCTACCACCATACCAGGAAGCGAATTCCAGGCATCCATGCCTCTCTGAGTAAAAAAATTAACCCCCACATTCTCCACTTACCTTTCAAACCTGGGAAACAGATATCTCCTGTCCTCTCATAATCTTGCAAACCTCTATCAGATCTCTCCTCAGCATCTGACGCCCCAGAGAAAGCAACCCAAGTTTATCCAGCATCCCCTGATAGCACATCTACTCTAAACCAAACAACATGCTGGTTAACCTGTTCTGCACCCTCGCCAAAGCCTCAACATCCTTCCTATAGTGCGGCCACTGTTGCTGTATGCAAAAATCCAGACGTGACCCAACCAAAGTTCTATAAAGTTGCAACAAAACTTACTGATTTTTAAACCTCACGGCTCAGCTAATAAAAGCAAGCATTCCCTAAGGATTCTTAACCACCTGATCGACCTGTGTCGCCACTTTCAAGGAGCTATGAGCTTGGATCCCATGGTCTCTCAGCTCAGCAACGCAGTTAGGGACCTTTCCCTTAACAGTGTGCAGTCACCCCACATTTGCCTTGCCGAGGTGCAACACCTCACATTTGTCCATCTGCCATTTCTCAACCCAGATCTGTAACTTATCTATATAGCGCTGTATTCTTTGCCAGTCTTCCACACTATCCACAACTGCACCAATCTCGGGATCATCTGCAAACTTCCTATCCCACCATCTACATTTTCATCCAGAGCACTTATATACATCACAAACAGCAGCGGTCCCAGCACAGATCCCTGGGGAACATCACTAATTACTGACCTCCAGCCCGAATAACTCCCATCAATCACCACCCTCTGCCTTCTAGGTAGAAGCCAGATCCGAATCCAAACAGCCAACTCACCGCAAACCTCATGGATCTGAATCTTCTGGATTAGCCTCCATCAGGGATTTTGTAATAATACCTTACTAAAATGCACGCAGGCTTTCTCTTGATGCTGATACAACCTATCCGCAAGAACCTTCTCCAGCAATTTCCCAGCAACTGACGTGAGCTCGCTGCTCGATAGCTCGCAGGATTTCCCTTGTTGTCCTTTTTAAATAGAGGTACAATACTAGCCACTTGCCAGTCCTCTGCAACCTCACCTGCGGCTGGAGAAGACACAAAGATACTGGTCAATGGCCCAGCAATCTCGTCTCTTGCTTTCTCCAACAACCTGTGGTAAATCCCATCAGGCTCTGGAGAATTATCCACCTTAATACTCATTAGAAAACCCAACACTTCCTCCTCCTTGACCCCTAAACGTCCTAACGTATTTATGCACTCATAAATGTGAAGAGATCACTGATCTTCTGGTCTGCTATTGTCACGGTCCAGTCCGTAAAGTCCGCATTCTGGTTCTGGGTCTGGTCCGTGGATTCCGTATTCCGGCTATTCCTTTTTTCCCTTGTTCCATTGGGCACCTTAATTGAGGCACCTTATTCTCGTTTTGGGATGGCAACATAAATAGCTCTGGGGCTCAGTGATTCCTTGCTGGACCATCCTCGTCAGTAAACTCATCAGAATCCCCGTCAAGTTAACCTGCCATGTCGAGGGCTTTCGGCTTCTTGGAGCCTTTTCGTGTCAAGATAAAGAGCAGTCTATCGTTATGTGGTTTTGTCTCTCCATGTTCTCTCCTCCTCTGGGTAGGTCCGGCCGTTTGCCGCTACTCTGAGTGGGGAACGGTCTCAGTGCTTTGTGTCCTGTGTCTAAGAAGAGTCCCGGCTCTGTGTCCTGTGACCAAGGAGGAGCCCCGGCTCAGTGTTCCATGCCCTGTGTCTAAGTCAAGTCTGACCCTAGTCCAAGTCAAGAGTCAATTCTGACCCTAGTCCAAGTCAAGAGTCAAGTTTCACGTCCAAGTCGAGTCAAGTCTAAGAGTCAAGTCTAGACCCAGGTACCGAGCCCCTGCCAAGACCCGAGTCCCGAGTCATGACCTGAGTTCCCTGTCAAGTTCAATTCCCGAGCCCAAGTCCAGGTTTTCTGGTTTGTCACTCTTCATCTACCTTTGTGTTATCATTTTGTCCTCGCTCCTTGGCTTCCCTAGCTTTCTTAATAAACATAGTCCAGTGTCTGTGTCTTGCATTTGTGTCCTCTTCCATCGCCCCCTTATGACAGCCATATAATTTGCCTTATTACATATTAAAACAATGTACTCATTTACGTACCTCACATACTCTGCATCAGAGCAAATGTTCTCCTGTTAATGCTCGAGTGGTCCCACCCTCTCCCTAGTTATCTTTTTAATCTTGATGTATATTTGGATGCATTGGGATTGAAATTAATCCGACTTGCCTAGGACTTTTTCTGGACCCTTCTGGCTCTCCCATTTCCATTCTTTAGTTATTTACTGGTTTCCATATGCTCCTTAGTTGTTTTGTTTGATCCTGATTTCTAAAGCTTAATATACTTTTCCTTCTTCTTCTCAACTAAATTCATCACCTCTCTGGACATCCAATGTTATTTTATCTTTCTTTCCCCGCCCTTCCTTCTAACAGGAAAATACCTTTCCTATGCTCTGTGCAATTGATGTTAAAACACTTGTCTGATGTGGACTTGCCAGAGTAAAGGTGTTCCCATTTAAAGCTTCTTAGTTCCTGCCTAACGGCTTCATATTTTGCCCTTCAACAATTTGAAACCCTCCCACAAAGACTATCTATCCTTATCCTGAAAGTTAAGGAGTTGTGGTCACTGTTCTCTAACTGTTCACCCACTCAATGGTCAGTCAGCTGGTCAGGCTCCACCACACCACTGTGCTAATCTCTCCCTGGCTCCTCTTCCTGTTTTACTGATCAGACACGCAGTGGGTCATCACTCTGCTCTGGACTTTACTCTAATCACAGCTGGTACCCGTGTTACACTAATCCTGTGTTGTGCAAACCCCAGACCTTCGTGTCAAGTTGTCCTGTCTTTCAGTGTTAGGAGTAGCAAATTGACAAATGATTGGAAAGTCATCACATTGTCTCCTAATCCTAGATGTTTGAGAAAAATTATCCAGAAACAGACATAAATCCATGCTTTTCCTATCCTTATGTTTGTCAAAAACAAAGTCGAGATTATTGTTACCTGCACAAGTGCATTTATGCATGGGTGCAATGAAAAATTTGCAGCAGCATTGCAGGCTCATAGAATCGGATAAGCAGCATTCACATGAAAAGCATTTTTACAAGAAACAACACAATGAGCACAATCTGGTCAATTTTAGTGTGAAATCATTCTTGTATTGCTATACCAGTGGGACTTCAGGTTTCTGGTATCTCCTGCCCAACAGTAACTGAGAGAAGATGGTGAAGCCCTGAAGGTGGGGATCTTTGTCATAAATTTACCCGGGAATACCATGAGGTAATCTGTCAATTAGAAAGTTGCAACAATGTAGCATACGATGCAATAACATTCTAGCGGGAGGAGCTGCGAGGGGACAGTTGTGGAGAAGAAACTCTGGCAGGAGGTGAGGTCCCGGGTTTTTCCCACCGTGGCTACCGCTGGGCTGAATGGCTGGTCTTTGCACTGTACGTGTTCTGTACTGGGGAGACATTAAACACCTCAGAGACAAAAATACTTTAAACAGAACTTCTTTAGTTGGTGTAGATTTCAGAATATCAAACTCCATCACAGTAACAGGGTTTGATTAAAGGAAATAATGCTTTTCTAATCAACAGAGCTCATTCCAGTGTAATCACTACCTGCCATCCGGATGCTGGTGCTCTTGCAATCCAGGTTCTTCAGAAGTCAAGAACGAGGCATGAAACTTGTTGCTTATGATTGTTCATATAACACTTCATAAAACAAAGGAAACAAGGGTAAAGGGTGGCAAATGGATTTTAATGCAGGCAAGTGAGAGATTTTGCACTTCGGCAGGACCAGCCACGGTAGGTGAGTGGGAGGGCACTGAGGAGTGCGGTGGAACAGAAGGATCTGGCAATACAGGTCTTTAATTCATTAACAGTGGAATCACAGGTCGATAGGGTTGTAAAGAAAGTTTATGGCACATTGGCCTCCATAAATCAATGTATTGAGTACAGGAGATGGGATGATATATTGAAGTCATATTAGATGTTAGTGAGGCCTAATTTGGAGGATTGAGTGAAGTTTTGGTCACCCACCTACAGCAAGAATGTGAATGAAGTTGCAAGAGTGCAGGGGAAATTTACAAGGATGCTGCCAGATATACAAAATTGTGAGGTTAGGTGTGACTATAACCAGAGGTCAGGGGTTAAGGGTAAAAGATGAGAAATTTAAAGGGGACATGATGGCAAACTTCTTCAGTCAGAGGTTTGTAAGAATGTGGAATGCGCTGCCAGCAGAGGTGGTGCATGGAAGCTCGATTTCAACGTTTGAGAGGAGTTTAGATAGGTACCTGGATAGCTGGGGTATCGATGGCTATGATCACAGTGCAGTTTAAATGGCTGTGGCGAGGGCTAGATGGGCTGAATGGCCTGTTTCTGTTCTGTACTTCTCCATGACTTGAAAGACATAAAAGGGTGAAGAGAAGAAAACAAAAGGTGGTGTGGTTTTCTTATACCAGACTACTGATAGTGAGTGTTTCATCTAAATTCCATAGTTTAAATTAATCTGTAAGCTAGCACCTATTCAAATAATGCAATACCCACCACTGGAACTAAAAACTTTCCAGAAGATATAAAGAAGCAACTGCAAACACTAGAAATACACTGAACAACTATGTGTATCGGTAATTATACAAAAATACAAACCAACATAAAAATTTAAAACTACACGAAAAATAACAATACTGCCCAACCCAACTCCCCCAAACCCAGTTCTAAATTCCCCAATTTTACATTGATTCATTGAGCCGTGCCACACACTAACTCCTAATTTAACTCTGGCCTAATCACGGGACAGTTTACAATAACTAATCAACCTATCAACCGGTACATCTTTAGAGTGAGGGAGGAAATCCACACGGTCACGGGAGGACGTATAAATTCCATACAGATTGTGACAGGAAATGAACCCAGGTCACTGGTACAGAAAGCGTTGTGCTAGCCATTACACTACCGTGCCAAATTATTACTTCCGGAAATTCAGAGGCTGAAAAAGTGAAAAATAAATTAAGAATACAGTTTTTTAAAAAAATCACCCGTTATGTAAATATAAAAGGGTATTCATAGGATTATCTCAGTGTTAAGTTGATTATCTTTGTAAACAGGTACACTTATATGAGTTTGCGCTCCTCTATTAATGATTGTCCTTTTACAAATAAAAATTATTTAAATTATGTCAAGGCATATCAGGACATTTGATAAAATATTGGGTAACCCCAGCCTCCTAAATTCAATTGAATACAGTAAAAGAAATCCCACCCACCAGACTGATGGATTGTAGCTGTTTCTTTATGCATTCAATCAGCCAAATCAGTTTTGTCAGATCTGTCAGGTACAGGATGTGAGTACAGCACTCCGTGCCTAGAACTGCATGTTCCCCCACCCTGACTGTTGAGAGATCTGATACCGTGTGATTTTCTTTTGTGATGAACCCAGTGGTTTACTTTGCCGTGGACTGTCACTTTTAGAGAGAGTGCCTGAGTGACGTCAGCCACCGGCTTTGTCGGCTCCTGTTTGATTCTTACTGAGAGAGAAAGAGAGAGAGAGGGGCGGAACTATTTGCCTCGGATTTAAGCAAGGACGCTCACTCACACACAGTCAGTCGCAGTTGGAGTCGGACAACGGAAGGAAGCCAGTCAGGGATCACTAGTTGAAACTTCCGAGTGCCCACAAGGGTGGGTTGAGCATCGACCCAGCACATCAATAAGTGGCTATCAGGTTGTGTGATTGGGGCAACCTTGTGGAATCTACCTATATGTTAACCCTTGCCTGGGTGGTAGTTCCCGTTGAAGATGGTACCCCTGTGACAAGCTACTATTGGTGATAATTCGTAAGTGGCTTTGGAATGACGAAGGATAAGACCTACGGCGATTGTTATCCTGTTTTACCACCGTGGAAACTGTGGAAAACGACATAAATGCCTTCTCTCGACATTCTCCTTGCATTACAAATATCTCTCTCGCGTCCTTTAATCTGTGGATGAACTGAACTTTCATACCTTACCATCTCAAGATTTTAAGCCCGGTGTCCCCCCCCCCCCCCCCTCGCCCCACCAGCTCAATAGTTTGGGAGTTACATTTACACATATGTATACTCATAATACTGTTAACTTTTGATTATTCTCATTTAAGTTGCTATGTTAAGTAAATACTAATAAAGATACTGGTTTTAACATCAAAACCAGACTCCAGGCATGGTCTATTACTGCTGGTTCATTTAAATCGTTATGGATACGTAATATTTTGAAGAACCATTTTTCACAAGGCAACTATATCAGTTGTTACTTTCTGCAAGGACCCAGTGATGTCATTGCTTACTCGTTCTAAAACTGCAGCAATATTTTGAATCTCTCTTGTATTTCATGTAACAGCAGATAATGGGAATAAAATTAATGGAAAATGACTCCTTCTGAAATACCTTGTTTATTCTAGACTCAAGATGTAACGATAAAGTTTGTGAATCCAAATAACAAGGTGTGAGCCAATAACATCAGAGAGGGATACAAGCTGATTGCATAAAACTCAGCCCGACTGGAATGGGACCACCTGAACTCAAGACAAAGGTAGCTTTTATAGTAAACACATGAAAAGTATTAATAGCTTTATCATGAACATTGGATACAGGTGTAGAGATATCCCAACTCCACTATGGACAATAGACAATAGGTGCAGAAGTAGGCCATTCAGCCCTTTGAGCCAGCACCACCATTCACTGTGATCATAACTGATCATCCACAATCAGTACCCTTTTCCTGCCTTCTCCCTATATCCCTTGACTCCGCTATCTTTAAGAGCTCTATCTAACTCTTTCTTGAAAGAATCCAGAGAATTGGCCTCCACTGCCTTCTGAGACGGAGCATTCCACAGAACCACAACCCTCTGTGTGGAAAAGTTTTTCTTCAACTCCGTTCTAAATTGTCTACCTCCTATTCTTAAACTGTGGCCTCTGGTTCTGGACTCCCCCAACATCAGGAACATGTTTCCTGCCTCTAGCATGTCCAATCCCTTTGGATGGACACATGGTTGGCTATGTAAGGAGGACGGTTGGCCAAGGGGCTACAACCATCCTGTTAAAACAGGACATTTTAATAAGGATTGCATATCCATTCTGGATCTGCTGGAATGCCTTGCATCAGTGAATATTTTGAAGTGTGTAGAAGGTATCAGCAATCCGAACAGCTGGAGACATTAAGAGTCTCAGCATATTATTGGAAATTCACGTAAGTACACATTGCATCATCACAATTGGTGCATTGTGAGCAGGGAAACTTGGTAAAGGTGTAAGAACAACAGATAATATATGAATAAACACTTTAATAAGCAGTAGTTATCGACTCCGTTCAAAGTCTTCTGGCTGGTCACTGATTTGCCCACTGTCACCCAGCAGAGTAGGCACTGGGTTGGAGATTAGCAGCACATTAACCACAGCACTTGTTGTCTTCGTCAGGAACTAATTTAGTTTATTTGCAGTGACTCACGTGTACTCACTTACTTTCACCTCTTTTCACATCTGAATTAGTAATTAACAACGTTTGTTCAGGCCCTTCTCACTGAGCTCCCAATGGTTCCTGACGGGAATCTCAGCAGGAATCAGGGTGTTTGATCACTCCAAGCAGGACAAACCTGTTGGGAAGCAGACTGTACATCTTGGGTTAATTTTACAAAATAATTAATTAAACTCTCTGCCATAATATGTTTATCAGCCTCTCTGAGGTTGAGAGCTCCCGGCAGTGACTTGGGTCACCCTGTGACTACCTCCAAAGGACTTTATCTTGTTTGGGGTTGCTCTGATGTTACACAAGATGACAGGAAGAGCCGTAGGCCATGGTACAACCTTCCTCATGATACTCACTCAGTCCTTGTTGATGGTCCCATTCATTCATTCGACTTGTCCTGATGACTCTGGATGATGTGGACAATGAAAAGACCATTCAATATTCATCAATTGTCATAATTCCCAATAAACATTCCCAGTGAAATGTGTTCCTTGGTCAGAGTCAGTATCTCAGAATACAGTTCTTAATGGTCCTCAGCAGTTAGATAACACTCATGAGTTCATTGTGGTTCATACAGCCGTAAGAAATCCCCTTTGCCTCCATTGGTTTCCAAATCGTGAACAATTCCAAAAGCATATGGAGAATCAGTGGGGAGATTAGCCGATCATCCTTCTGCCGTCTTACAGGCTTCCAGTACTGGCCGTTGCCTGAGCTTCTCCATGTCAAGTAACACAATAGTCACCAGTAGATGTTAGAACTTTCCGGAAAAGAATACAGAGGCAACTGTAATGAACAGAACAATTACATGTAGAGAGGTAAATATATAAAAATACAAAGGAACATAATAAAGTTAAACTATGAGAAAAGTAACAATTTTACAGTCTAATCCTGCAGATTCCATCACCCTGTGAGAGTCTCTCTGCATATGGAAATATATTCCACACATGGCATATTCAATCCTTGTCTGCAGTGTGAACTTGCTGGTGTTTCAACAGGTTTGATGACCGAATGAACCTCTTCCCACACTCAGAACAGGTGAACAGCTTCTCCTGTGTGTGAACTTGCTTGTGTTTCTTCAGGCTGATTTGTTGATTGAATCCCCTGCCACACTCCGAGCAGATGAACGGTTTCTCCCCGGTGTGAATTCGCTGGTGCGCCACCAGGTAAGATCTTTGATTGAATCCCTTCCCGCACACTGAGCATTTGAAGGGTTTCTCTGCGGTATGAGTTCGCTGGTGCATCATCAGGTGACAGGACTGAGCAAAGCTCTTCCCACACTCGGAGCAGGTGAACGGCCTCTCCCCAGTGTGAACTCGCTGATGACGCTGCAGGTTGTTTACAACAGTAAAACTCTTCCCGCACTCGGAGCAAGTGTACGGCTTCTCCCCCGTGTGAACTCGCTGGTGAGCCTGAAGATTATATACAACAGTAAAACTCTTCCCACACTCAGAGCAGACGAACGGTTTCTCCCCTGTGTGAACTCGCTGGTGTCTATTCAGGTAAGATGGTTGAGTGAACCCCTTCCCACACTCGGAGCAGATGAACGGCTTCTCTCCGGTGTGAATCCGCTGGTGCTTTAACATTTCAGACGAACGGGTGAATCCCTTTCCACACTTGGAGCAGGCGAACGGTCTCTCATCGGTGTGGATCCGCTGGTGTTTTAGCAGATCACATGAATACGTGAAACCCTTCCCACAGTCGGAGCAGATGAACGGCTTCACCCCGCTGTGCAGCTGCTGGTGGCTCAACAGGTAACAGGAATCCGTGAATGCCTTACCACACTCGGAGCAGATGAACGGCTTCTCATCGCTGTGCTTTCGCTGGTGGGTCATCAGGTGCGATGACTGTGTGAATCTCTTCCCACACTCAGAGCAGATGAACGGCCTCTCCCCGCTGTGAACTCGCTGGTGTGTAAGCATGTTGGATAACTGCGTGAACGCCATCCCGCACTCGGAGCAGACAAACGGTCTCTCCCCAGTGTGAACTCGCTGGTGTCTCTTCAGGTGAGATGACTGAGTGAACCCCTTGCCGCACTCCGAGCAGATGAACGGCTTCTCCCCGGTGTGAACTCTCCGGTGGCTCTGCAGAGCAGATAACCGACGGAACTCCTTCCCACACTCGGTACAAGAGAACGGCTTCTCCCCGGTGTGAACCCGCTGGTGCTTCATCAGTTCCGATGACTGTGTGAACCCCTTCCCGCACTCAGAGCAGGTGAACGGTTTCTCTCCGGTGTGGATCCGCTGGTGGACCACGAAGTTGGAGTGGAAGGCGAAGCTCTTCCCGCAATCGGAGCAGATGAAAGGCTTCTCCCCGCTGTGAATCCGCTGGTGTGTAATCATGTTGGATAACTGTGTGAAGCCCTTCCCACAGTCAGGGCAGTTGAATGGCTTCTCCCCGGTGTGAACCCGCTGGTGTTCAATCAGGTTGCTCGATCGTTTGAAGCGTTTCCCGCAGTTGGGACACTGATAGGGGTTCACGGCTGTGGAGACAGGAGTTTGTGACGGCGGGGTTGGCTGAGGGGAGATTTGTAAATCTGTTACCTCCATCCCGAACACACTTCCGATGCGGCCTCCAGAAGCCACAGTGGCTCGGATCGCGATGATATCGACCTCGAGGCTGGAGCTGGGATGGATCGGGGCCGAGCTGCAGCGACACGGCGGGACGCGTCTCCGGGACAGTCTCGATACTTAACCGTCTCCACCCGGACACGGACCCGACACTTGCCGCTGATGGTCCTGAATGGCCTGGCCCAGGATGCATTGCGGCACCGAGAAGGCGCATGCGCACTGACAGCATTACGGCTGGGGATTTCACTGGCGGATCTGCAAGCGGGAGGATTCAGTTCAAAGTAAATTGATTATCAAAGTCCAGACACAACTCTGAGATTCGTTTTCTTGCAGGCATTCTCAGTACATCCAAGAAACATAATAGAAACAATGAAAGACGCACCCAACAGAACAGACAAACAACCAATGGGAAAAACACATCAAACTGTGCAAAGACAAAAGAAAAACAATAATAAAAACAATGAATCAATTTAACCGAATGAGCTGCCAGTGTCGGAATCTGGCTTATTATCACTGACGTACGTAATGAAATTTGTTGTTTTGTGGCAACAGTACAGTGCAATACATAGGTATACCGCAAATTGCATTGAATAAACAGAGCTCGTCAGATAGGGAGCAAGAGTAAATCAAGGCAACTGGATTTGCTGTGTTGTCTGGAAGACATTTCGCCACTCATCCGAGAGGCTTCTTCAGTTCTGATCCATTGTAGGTAGCTTTCCGGCTTATAAACTCTGTGAGTTGTTTAAAGGTATGGTAATCACATGAGGGTCGTTAAGAGTCATAGAGGTCATTAGTCGTACCTTTACATGAATGGAGGTGTGAACTGTTGTGAAGACACCGGGGTAGAGAGAGGATTTAAAGACCCTTCACAGACATATCTAGCCACTCCCCCTTTGCACGGTTTATTCAATGTAATTTACAGAATCTTTGTCAAACCCATCGCTGAACAGAGAGGTGGGTAACGTCACCAGCTACACTGGACAACAAAGATTTTGCTTCCTGAGTACCTTTAGGTGTACCTTATGAATTTTTGACTACTGATCATGAAAATCACCATGAAATTTCCCTATTACGCACCTTTTTTTAAAAAAATAAACTTATGTTTATTATTTCAATTCATAATTCAAGTCAATTAAAATATTGCCTATAATGCAAGCTAGAAAGTTTCGTATCTTGTCCAGGCATGCTTGGACATGCTTATGCTGCTGCATGGCAGGACCGGTTTTAGTAATAATTACTGGGTTCAGGACTGTAAGGATGGAATTTGCTATCACCAGGCACAAAAATTTCTATGAAGGATTTTGATATCTGAGACAGATGCTTCCCAGAATAACTGATGCCAAGATTAAGGAGAGCATTCTTGTTGGTCCACAAATCAAACAGGCCGTCAATGACAGGCAATTTGAAGAATTTCTAGTGGGACCAGAGAAAATCACATGGAAGGCATTCAAGGAAGTTGTTGAAATTTTTTCTCAGCATCTACAGAGCACCAAACTACATGCAGCTGGTTGAAAGCATGTAAAACCATGAAATGCAACATGTCACTAAAGATTCATTTTCTGCATTCCTATTTAGACTTCTTCCCTGCAAATCTTGGTGCTGTTAGTGACGAGCATGGTGAGAGGTTTCACCAGGACATTGCGGTCATGGAGAAAAGATAGCAGGGCAACTGGAATCCATCAATGCTGGCGAATTATTGTTGGACACTTAAGTGAGAAGCCTTAGACACTGAGTACAAATGAAAATCATTAACAAAATGTTTTCACTTAGCTGAACTATTGCAAAGCATCAGCACCATTTTGCAATTAAAGACATTATATTCAATAAAAGTTAATTTGTTGTTTCTCCAAATTCCTACGTGATACAAGTAGTCTGAAATTATATTTGTGTTCCTACTCAAGCACACTATCATAAACAAAAAAAATTCTGAGGAAGCAACACTTTTGCAAAAATTTGTTGTCCAGCTACTTACAATGCAGTCCTAACATCTTTACCCTGGCATCACCCTGACCCTCTCATCACTTCTACGACCTTCATGCATTGCTATACCTTTAAAGGTGCTGTTGGGATAGGCTAATGGTGTGATTGTGCTGGTAACGCTGTAAAATGCAAGTTGTTGTTAGAATCTTTTCTCAGTGTCTATTGCCACTGGATTATTTCCTCATTATCATTCAGTTCCAGAGTAAGCAGGTACTTCTAGTGTCATGGTCCAGTCCGTAAAGTCCACATTCTGTTTCACGGTCTGGTCTGTGGACTCAGGACTCCGGGTTTTCCAGCTGCCCCTCGTTTGGTTGAGTTAATCATAGGCACCTGATTCCCATCTTTGGCCTTGGAATATAAGTAGCCTTGGGGGTTGAGTGTGGGCTACTGGTTTGTCTTGTCAGTCCTCCTTGGAGCAACCTGCTGATGGAAGGCTAGTGAAACTATTCATGATCTCTAGGCCTGGTTGGAGGACCACCGCTTCATGGAACCTTGTTGCCACTTGTTGGAGTGGTCTTTGCGGTATGGATTCGGCTGTTTCCCGGGCCAGCTGAGTGGCTGCCAGCCACTCCGAGCTAGGTAGGGATCTGGCTGTTTCTGTAGCCAGCCGAGGTTGCTAGCTGTAACTGTGACTCGGAGAAACCCTGAAGAAGAGATGGAACTGTCTGTCGTTCTTTGGTGTTTGTCTCTTCTTGTCCTCGCCTCCGTGGGGTAAGTCAGACCTTTCTGCCATTGCCCTGCGGGGAGGGAGGTCATGTCATGTCGTGTCTTGTCCTCGCCTCTGTGGGGTAAGTCAGGCCGTTTTGCCGTTGCCCTGCGGGGGGTGGGGGGGGGACATGTCTTGTCTTTGTCTCTGTTGGGTAAGGCCGGCAGTTCTGCCGTTACCCAACAGGTGGACTTGTCCCACTTTGGTGTGGAGAGGTTGAGTCCCAGCTTGTCTAAGTATAAGTCCCGGCTCTGTGTCTACGTACTGTCCTGTCTCATGTTGGTGTCGTGTTAACGATGAGTCCCGGCTCTATGTTGATGTTCAGTTCCCAGTCGGTCTCTCGGCTCCAGCCTCTGGATTTCAAGACAAAGATCCCACAGCCAAGCTCGAAGATCCCAAGCCTCCAAGCCTCAAGACCAAAGGCCCCAGCCTACAGCCAAGCTCAGGCCTCTAGACCCAAGCCACGTCCTGTCCTGAAGCCATGTCATGTCCTTGCCTGGTTCTGGAGTCCGAGCCCGAGGCAAGACCCAGATTCTGGGTCCTTGTCCAGTCTCGGGGTCAGAGTCCAAGCCTTGTCTCCTAGTCCATGGTTTCTAGTCCTGGTCCTGCTTTCCCTAGCCAAGTCTGTGTTTTTGTCCCTGCTCCTGGTCTGAATCCTGTCACGTCCCTACTCTAGTCAAGTCCTGTTCCTTGGACTTCAGTGTCTGTGTCTTGCATTTGGGTCCGTTCCCAACGCCTCACTGTGACACCTAGCGCGAGTGGATAAATAGTTTGGGTTTGTGTTCTTCGGAGTCTACAAGGAGGAGGTGGCCCTACGGAGGCACGGGACCTGTTGCTGGTGGTTGCTCCATGACAGAATGGATGCTGAGATCTTCTCACTGGTGGATGAGAGGAAACGATGAATTAATTTAACCTAATGAGCTGCCAATGTCAGAATCAGGTTTATTATCACTGATATGTGTCGTGAAATGTGTTGTTTTGTGGCAGAAGTACATGAAGTTACAATCTGTGTTACGATAGGAAATAGATATACAGGATATAAAATCAATAAGTACTGAAAAAAGAGCGAAAATCACAGACTGCTCAGAAATCTGATGGTGAAGGCGTCCCCAAGATGCTGAGGGCGTGTCTTCAAGCTCCTGTAGCTTCCCACAAATGGTACTAATGAGGAGAGTTTATGTCCTGGACGGCGGGGATCCCATCGCAGGCGCACAGCAATCTTTACTCACGGGAGGTGCTGAATCAGCAGAATTCGCTGTCCCTGGGGGTTTAGTGGGGTTGGATTCAAGGTGGAGATCGGAAATTGGGAGGAAGGCGATGGGGGTCTGAGACAGGGAGGAGAAAAGGATCAGCTGTGATCATACGGAACAGCAAAGCAGGCTTGAGGAGGAGGGTGGCTGACCCCTGCTCCTCTTGTGGGATCTCCTGGCAACACCATTTCTTCTCCCATAGCAGTTAGGGTATTGCCCTTTCAGTGCCAGGTTTTGTTCTCACGTCTATTAATGTAAGAAGCTGTTGTCATAACCTTCAATGCCCAGTCATTTCCATAATGCTGTGTCAAGGACAGTTGTCACTGTATTGTTTCATAGACACTGTTTGTCATTATGTCAACTCCTGGTGCTAGCTTGTGTTTAATGCCTCACTGATCTCTTGTCACTTCCTCTTAATGTTATATGTCAGTAAGCTCGTTATTTGTCTATATTGGCAATACAAAATGCTGTAGAAATATCTATTTATAGAACATAGAACAATACAGCACAGGAACAGGGTGAACAGCTTCTCCCTGCGGTTTTGAAGAGAGCTAACAAGGATGAGTTGCGGAAAATTGTTGAGGAACTGGAACTTAAGACGGTAAAGAAGGGTATGACTAAGGTAGAAATTCAAAGAAAAATAGTTGAATATATATTTCGAAAAAGCAATTTACTGAGGATGTGTTGAAAATGTTCGTGGAAGGTAAACCTGCTGAGGCTGAGTTTCAGCTTCAGGTGGCAAAATTAAAGATGGAGCATGAATTGCAATTAAAACGGCTCGAGGCTGAGGAGGCAGAAAAGTGGAGACTGTTTGAGAGGGAGATGTGGCAGCTGGGATGTCCAGTGTTGGACCCTGCTGATTTTTACAGCTTGAAAGAGCTGGTGCTGATTGAAGCATTTAAGAAATGTGTTCCCGATTATGTACGGGTGCCAGTACCTAGCAGCAGTCTGCTGGATTGGCAGACGAGTTTGTTTTAACCCACAAGGTTGAGTTTACTCCGTGTGAGGGTTTCCCAGAGAGTAGCTGGGAGGATCTGGGAGAATTTGAAACTGGGGCTAGTGATGATGGCCTAGAAAGGCAGCTGTCCCGATTGCCTGTGTTCAGGTTGTTGAGGTACCTGTGGATTCACAGGGTACTGAACCTTGTGTTGAAACTCATTTAAGGTCTGAGGTGTCTGACTCGGTTATACAGTCCTTTTGTGTCAGATGGACCTGGTTCAGCGAATAAGGGGTTAACCTTGGTACCAGTGGAAATTGAGGATTCTCAGTCACTTGTATTAGATAGTGTTCTAAAAGTTGGTGATGAGATGAAAGTTACTGAGGTAAATGTTACTATAGATATTAAGAAGGGTCCTGTTTCTGGACTTTTGAATAAAGTACTTGTGAAGGTTGGATTGGTTTCGTGACCTTTGACCCTGCTTTCAGGACAATGCCCTGCTAAAAAAAGTATGTGCCACTCTGAATTTTGTTTTAACATTTGGATATTAACACCTTCAAGGTTATGGAGTTGCTTTTCACGATTGTGGTGTGAAGGCAAAGGATTGTTTTGGTTTTGAGAGGCCATTTGAAGAGGATACTATGGAGACAGATCGAGCTGAAGGTTGTAGAAATAGAATAAATGGATTGTTTGGAATTTTTCACAATATACACATAGTTTTCGTAAGTCTGGTGATAGTGCTGAGTGTAGTAAACTTTGGGGTAGGTTGACACCTGTCCAAGGTGATGTTTATCCAGCAGTGCAGCTAACGAGCCACCCGTGGATATGGATGTTTACCCCACATGCGCAGTAACTTGAAGCATGTCTTAAAAGACTGCTGATCTTCATGATGATTTATCAGAGACTTTCCTACCATTCCTATTCCAACAGGACTTAGAGAGTAGTAAAGCTGATAAGAGTAAGGTGGCTGAGGAAGGCTTGTCCTTATCTAGAAAGGAATTTATAGAGGAATAGAAGCGAGATTCTGAAATTGTGGCTTTAAGGGACACTGCTGTCTCCGAGGATGAGATTCAGAAAGAGTCAGTGGGATATTACCTTAAAGATGGGGTGTTAATGAGAAAGTGCAGACCAACCACTGTGCCCGAAAGTGAGGATTGGGCTATAGTGCACCAGGTGGAGGTTGTAAAAGCTTACAGGACTGAAAAACCTGGCCCATGATAACCCTTTAGGTGGACATTTTGGGGTAAAGAAGACAGTGCTCAGGATTATGAGGGAATTCTATCGGCCCAATGTGAGGAAGGATACTGTGAATTATTACAAAATTTGCCATACCTGCCAGGTTGTGGGGAAACCTAATCAGGTTATTCAAGTAGCACCATTGAAACGGATACCTGCTTTTGGTGAACCTTTGTCTAGGGTCATAGTGGATTGTGTTGGCCCATTGCCAAAGACTGCAGCTGGTCATCAGTACTTGTTAACAATTATGTGTGCTGCATCTGGGTTCCCTGAAGCTGTGCCTCTCGGAAACATCCAGGCCAAGACTGTGGTAAAAGCACTCAGTAAGTTTTTCACACTGGTAGGTCTGCCTAAAGAAATTCAATCTGACCAGGGTAGTAACTTTACTTCGAGAACACTCCAGGGGATAGTTACAGAACTGGGAGCTAAGCACATTGTGTCATCTTCATATCACCCAGAGTCCCAGGGAGCCTTGAAACGGTTCCATTCCACTTTAAAGACAATGATTAGAACCAGAACCTACTGTTATGAGAATAACAGGGATTGGGATGAAGGAATATATTTTCTTCTCTTTGCTGATAGAGATTCAATTCAAGAATCATTGGGGATTAGTCCGTTTGAGCTTGTTTTCTTACAAGGAGAACTATTCCACTGTTGAAAAGGAGTTGCTATCACTTATTCTGGCTTTACAACAGTTTGAGCTCTATGTTTGTCCTGCCCAGAAACCACTGGTGATTTACACGAATCACAATCCGTTAGTGTTCCTAACCAAGATGTAGGATAAGAATAGAAGGTTATTAAACTGGAGTCTGATCTTGCAAGAATATGACCTGAAAATAAAGTATGTGAAAGGTACTGACAACATTATAGCTGATTCTTTATCCAGATGTTAAGTTAGAAGTTGTACACGTTTTTCTGTTATTTGATAATTATACATGTATTGTTTCAAACTTTGTAATCTACAGTTACAACAAAAATTTTGCTCCTTGATCAAACTTTTTCCCAAAAGGTAGGTGTGACGATATCCTGAGTTATTCATTATGGACTGATCAGACACCAAATGGGTCCTCACTCTGCTCTGGACTTTACTCTAATCACAGCTGGTACCCGTGTTACTCTAATCCTGTGTTGTGAAATCCTCAGACCTTTCTGTCAAGTTGTCCTGTCTTTCAGTGTTAGGAGTGGCAAATTGACAAATGATTGGAAAGTCATCACATTGTCTCCTGATCCTAGATGTTTGAGAAAAATTATCCAGAAACAGACATAAATCCATGCTTTTCCTATCCTTATGTTTGTCAAAAACAAAGTCGAGATTATTGTTACCTGCACAAGTGCATTTATGCATGGGTGCAATGAAAAACTTGCAGCAGCATCTCAGGCTCATAGAATCGGATAAGCAGCATTCACATGAAAAGCATTTTTACAAGAAACAACACAATGAGCACAATCTGGTCAATTTTAGTGTGAAATCATTCTTGTGTTGCTATACCAGTGGGACTTCAGGTTTCTGGTATCTCCTGCCCAACAGTAACTGAGAGAAGATGGTGAAGCCCTGAAGATGGGGATCTTTGTCATAAATTTACTCGGGAATACAGTGAGGTAGTTTGTCAATTAGAAAGTTGCAACAATGTAGCATACGATGTAATAACATTCTAGCGGGAGGAGCTGCGAGGGGACAGTTGTGGAGAAGAAACTCTGGCAGGAGGTGAGGTCCCGGGTTTTTCCTACCGTGGCTACCGCTGGGCTGAATGGCTGGTCTTTGCACCGTACGTGTTCTGTACTGGGGAGACATTAAACACTACAGAGACAAAAATACTTTAAACAGAACTTCTTTAGTTGGTGTAGATTTCAGAATATCAAACTCCATCACAGTAACAGGGTTTGATTAAAGGAAACGATGCTTTTCTAATCAACAGAGCTCATTCCAGTGTAATCACTACCTGCCATCCGGATGCTGGTACTCTTGCAATCCAGGTTCTTCAGAAGTCAAGAACGAGGCATGAAACTTGTTGCTTATGATTGTTCATATAACACTTCATAAAACAAAGGAAACAAGGGTAAAGGGTGGCAAATGGATTTTAATGCAGGCAAGTGAGAGATTTTGCACTTCGGCAGGACCAGCCACGGTAGGTGAGTGGGAGGGCACTGAGGAGTGCGGTAGAACAGAAGGATCTGGCAATACAGGTCTTTAATTCATTAACAGTGGCATCACAGGTCGATAGGGTTGTAAAGAAAGTTTCTGGCACATTGGCCTCCATAAATCAATGTATTGAGTACAGGAGATGGGATGATATATTGAAGTCATATTAGATGTTAGTGAGGCCTAATTTGGAGGATTGAGCGAAGTTTTGGTCACCCACCTAGAGCCAAAATGTAAACGAAGTTGAAAGAGTGCAGGGGAAATTTACAAGGATGCTGCCAGGTCTGGGGATATGAGTTATAAGGAAAGATTGAATAGCATAGGACTGTATTCTTTAGAACGTAGAAGATTTGATAGAGGTATACAAAATTGAGGTTAGATGTGACTATAACCAGGGGTCAGGGGTTAAGGGTAAAAGGTGATAAGTTTAAGGGGGATATGATGGCAAAATTCTTCAGAAGTGGAATGATATGCCAGCGTAAGTGGTGCATGCTGTTAAGGCATATCAGGACATTTGATAAAATATTGAGTAACCCCAGCCTCCTAGATTTAATTGAATACAGTTAAAGAAATCCCACTTACCAGACTGATAGGTTTTAGCTGTTTCGTTATGCATTCAATCAGCCAAATCAGTTTTGTCAGATCTGTCAGGTACAGGATGTAAGTACAGCACTCCTTGCCTCGAACTGCACGTTCCCCCACCCTGATTGTTGAGAGATCTGATGCAATGTGATTTTGAAGAACCATTTTTCACAAGGCAACTATATCAGTTGTTACTTTCTGCAAGGACCCAGTGATGTCATTGTTTACTTGTTCTAAAACTGCAGCAATATTTTGAATCTCTCTTGTATTTCATGTAACAGCAGATTATGGGAATAAAATTAATGGAAAATGATTCCTTCTGAAATGTCTTGTTTATTCTAGACTCAGGATGTAATGATAAAGTTTGTGAAGGAGAGACAGAATCCAAATAACAAGGTGTGAGCCAATAACATCAGAGAGGGATAGAAGCTGATTGCATAAAACCCTGCCCTACTGGAATGGGACTGCCTGAACTCAAGACAAAGGTAGCTTTTATAGTAAACACATGAAAAGTATTAATAGCTTTATCATGAACATTGGATATAGGTGTAGAGATATCCTAACTCCACTGTGGACAGAGACGCAGTGGGCTGTGTAAGGAGGACGGTTGGCCATGGGGCTACCACCATCCCGGTAAAACAGGACATTTTAATAAGGATTGCATATCTGTTCTGGATCTGCTGGAATGCTTTCATCAGTGAATATTTTGAAGTGTGTGTAGGATATTGTCAAACCCAACAGCTGGAGACATTAACAGTCTCAGCATATTATTGGAAATTCACATAAGTACATGTTGCATCATCACAACTGGTGCCTTGTGAGCAGGAAAACTTGGTAAAGATGTAAGAACAAGAAATAATATATGAATAAACACTTTAATAAGCAGTAGTTATCGACACTGTTCAAAGTCTTCTCGCGGGTCACTGATTTGCCCACTGTTACCCAGCAGAGTGGGGACTGGGTTGGACATTAGCAGCACATTAACTACAGCACTTGTTGTCCTCGTCAGGAACCACTCTAGCTTACTCGCAGTGACTCACGTGTATTCACTTACTTTCAGCTCCTTTCACATCTGAATTAGTAATTAACAACGTTTGTTCAGGCCCTTCTCACTGAGCTCCCAGTGGTTCCTTATGGGAATCTCAGCAGGAATCAGGGTGTTTGATCACTCCAAGTAGCAGAAATCTGTTGGGAAGCAGACAGCACATCTTGGGTTAATTTCACAAAATAATTAATTGAACTCTCCGCCATAATATGTTTATCAGCTTCTCGGAGGTTGAGAGCTCCCGGCAGTGATGTGGGTCACCCTGTGACTACCTCCAATGGACTTTATCTTGTTTGGAGTTGCTCTGATGTGACACAAGACGACAGGAAGAGCTGTTGGCCATGGTACAACCTTCCTCATGATACTCACTCAGTCCTTGTTGATGATTCCGTTCATTCATTCGGCTTGTCCTGATGACTCTGGGTGATGTGGACAATGGAAAGACCATTCAATTGTCATCAATTGTCATAATTTGCAATAAACATTTTCAGTGAAATGTGTTCCTTGGTCAGAGTCAGTGTGATGTGGCAATCTCCATCTCAGAATGCAGTCCTTAATGATCCTCAGCAACTAGGTAACACTCGTAAGTTCCTGTACTAGTACAGCCGTAAGAAATCCCCTTTGCCTCCACTAGTTTCCAAATCGTGAACAATTCCAAAAGCATATTGAGAATCAGTGGGGAGATTAGCCGATCATCCTTCTGCCATCTTACAGGCTTCCAGTACTGGCCGTTGCCTGAGCTTCTCCATGTCAAGTAACACAATAGTCACCAATAGATGTTAGAAGTTTCCAGAAAAGAATATAGAGGCAACTGTAATGAACAGAACAATTACATGTAGAGAGGTAGATATATAAAAATACAAACAAACATAAGAAAGTTAAACTACAAGATAAGTAACAATGATACAGCCCAACCCAACACTGCAGTACTGCAGATTCCATCACCCTGTGAGGGTCTCTCTGCATATGGAAATATATTCCACACATGGTATCTTCAATCCTTGTCTGCAGTGTGAACTTGCTGGTGTTTCAACAGGTTTGATGACCGAATGAACCTCTTCCCACACTCAGAACAGGTGAACAGCTTCTCCTGTGTGTGAACTTGTTTGTGTTTCTTCAGGCTGATTTGTTGATTGAATCCCCTGCCACACTCCGAGCAGATGAACGGTTTCTCCCCGGTGTGAATTCGCTGGTGCGCCACCAGGTAAGATCTTTGATTGAATCCCTTCCCGCACACTGAGCATTTGAAGGGTTTCTCTGCGGTGTGAGTTCGCTGGTGCATCATCAGGTGACAGGACTGAGCAAAGCTCTTCCCACACTCGGAGCAGGTGAACGGCCTCTCCCCAGTGTGAACTCGCTGATGACGCTGCAGGTTGTTTACAACAGTAAAACTCTTCCCGCACTCGGAGCAAGTGTACGGCTTCTCCCCCGTGTGAACTCGCTGGTGAGCCTGAAGATTATATACAACAGTAAAACTCTTCCCACACTCGGAGCAGACGAACGGTTTCTCCCCTGTGTGAACTCGCTGGTGTCTATTCAGGTAAGATGGTTGAGTGAACCCCTTCCCACACTCAGAGCAGATGAACGGCTTCTCCCCGGTGTGAACTCTCCGGTGGCTCTGCAGAGCAGATAAACGACGGAACTCCTTCCCACACTCGGGACAAGAGAACGGCTTCTCCCCAGTGTGAACCCGCTGGTGCTTCATCAGTTCCGATGACTGTGTGAACCCCTTCCCGCACTCAGAGCAGGTGAACGGTTTCTCCCCGATGTGGATCCGCTGGTGGACCACGAAGTTGGAGTGGAAGGCGAAGCTCTTCCCACACTCAGAGCAGATGAAAGGCTTCTCCCCGCTGTGAACTCGCTGGTGTGTAAGCATGTTGGATAACTGTGTGAAGCCCTTCCCACAATCAGGGCAGTTGAATGGCTTCTCCCCGGTGTGAACCCGCTGGTGTTCAATCAGCTTGCTCGATCGTTTGAAGCGTTTCCCGCAGTTGGGACACTGATAGGGGTTCACGGCTGTGGAGACAGGAGTTTGTGCCGCCGGGGTTGGCTGAGGGGAGGTTTGTAAATCTGTTACCTCCATCCCGAACACACTGCGACTGAAAGTCCCAATCCGGCCCGTCGCGGCCTCCAGAAGCTTCACGGTGGCTCGGATCTCGGTTGAAGTCGACCTAAGGCTGGAGCTGGGATGGATCGGGGCCGAGCTGCAGCGACACGGCGGGACGCGTCTCCGGGACAGTCTCGATACTCGACCGTCTCCACCCGGACACCGACCCGACACTTGCCGCTGATGGTCCTGAATGGCCTGACCCAGGATGCATTGCGGCACCGAGAAGGCGCATGCGCACTGACAGCATTACGGCTGGGGATTTCACTGGCGGATCTGCAAGCGGGAGGATTCAGTTCAAAGTAAATTGATTATCAAAGTCCAGACACAACTCTGAGATTCGTTTTCTTGCGGGCATTCTCAGTAAGTCCAAGAAACTCCGTCGGTTATTGTCATTTCAGTAGTTGTTTTTGTGATAGTTCAGACTTCACTCTGTTCTTTTGTTAAATTTGTGGCCATCTCTCTTTACTGTGGGCGTATGTGAGCAAAGAATTTCATTGCAATGAAAACAATGAACCCATTTAACCTAATGACCTACCAATGTCAGAATCAGGTTTTTTATCACTGGCATACGTGGTGAAATTTGTTGTTCTGAGGCAGCCGTACAGTGCAATACATAAAACACTGTAAATTACATTGATGTAATAGTGCAAACGGGGAGTTGCTAGACAGATAGTTAGATAGATTGATAGATAGATACTTTATTGACCCCAAAGGCAATACAGTGTCGCAGTAGCATTACAAATGCACAGGTATAAATATTAGAAGAGAAGTAGAGAGAATGAAAAGTAAGTTACCACAAACAATTTAACAGAAGGGAGTCATCATTTCCCCAACTCTCGATTGACTCATTATAGAACCTAATGAAGTCATATAGCGCCCTTTGGAGCAGCGCAGCTATCTTAGCCTATCAGTAAAAATACTCTTCTGTTCAGACAGGGTGGCATGTGAAGTGTGAGAACCATTTTCCAGAATTGCCAGGATTTTCTGTAGGGTCCTTTGTTCTACCACAGCCTCCAGTGTGTCCAGTTTGACTCCTAGAACAGAGCCAGCCTTTCTATTCGGTTTATCGAGCCTGTTGGCATAGCACCGCATGGAAGATTTACCCCACAAAATAAAACAGCAAAGAAGACCGCACTGGCGGCAACAGACTGGTAGAACATGTGAAGGAGAGTGCTGTATACTCCAAAGGACCTCAGTCTCCTCGGGAAGCAGAGGCAACTCTGGCCCTTCTTGTACCCAGCCTCGGTGTTGGTGCTCTGCTCAAATCTGTCATCCAGGTGCACACACAGCTGCTTGTAGGTCGTAGCGAGATAGTGTGCATGATTCCATGAGCAGGTCTGAAATCAGATGGCACAGGGGAAGCAGCTGTTCCTAAAGTGCTGAGGGTGTGTGTTCCGTTTTTGCTTCATAATTGTATCAAATGCAAATATTTTCTTAAAATGTCATTTCAATGCCTGTTGTTGCCTCTGTGTTCTCTGTATGCGCTCTGTTGAAATGCGAACTCAGTCCAGATGTTGTTGAGATAGGTTAATAATGGATAATAATGTTAGGTTAACGCTAAAAATGGAAATTGTTGTTACAATGTTCTATCAATGCCTGTTGTCACTGGAATCTTTCCTCGTTATCATTCAGTTCCAGATTCTCCTAGAAAAAGAGGTTAAGTATTTTGGGTCTGTAGTTT
This sequence comes from Mobula birostris, assembly GCF_030028105.1. Lineage (NCBI taxonomy): Eukaryota > Metazoa > Chordata > Chondrichthyes > Myliobatiformes > Myliobatidae > Mobula > Mobula birostris. The sequence goes on from NC_092379.1 coordinate 50,475,467, forward strand.
GGCTGTTCACAAAAAGCGGACGAGCAGACTCTATCTTCTAAAGAAGTTGAGATCCTTCATTGTGTGCAGCAAAATGTTGGGGATCTTTTACCAGTCTGTTGTGGCCAGTGCAGTCTTCTTTGCTGTTTTATGTTGGGGGAGTAGCATCGGTGCTTCCTCTTACTGTTACATGTCAGTAAGCTTGTTATTTGTCTACATTGGCAATACAAATTGCTGTAGAAATATCTAGTCATGGTCATGTGCTTGGAATGATTATATCCACTCCACCCCTGTGGTGATCCCTCTCTAGCTTCTGTGGAAATATATTCAAAACTTTGAGATTTTTATGTATTTTGTCCTGTAATGTGACAAAATAGAACCTATATAATCCCAGAGTGCTTTGCTATATGCTAAGTGTGTAGGTGACAGGAGGCATGTAATGTTCTGATCATTATTCGTTTGTGTAACTAAGGGAAGGTCGGTAAATTCTGTGGCCTCAAATAGAAGTACCGCCGCTGCTATGCTGCCTGGCCTGCTGCGTTCCACCAGCATTTTGTGTGTGTTGCTTGAATTTCCAGCATCTGCAGATTTCCTCGTGTTTGCAATGTAGTCCACCCCAGCTCCGGGCCTCCCATATTATAATAAGGAGTTTCATCTTTTCGTTCACAATGAGGATGGTTTTACCCCAGCCGTTTTGACTCGGGATCACGGTGGAAAACAAAGGCCGATTGCTTGTTTCAGTGCTCAGCTGGACAACAGCCAAAGGTTTATTGGGTTCTCCTTCAGCGGTGGCAGCCTCTTCCTTTGCTGTTCAGCACATGCAGTCTCTGACTCTACCGTCTTACTCGTGTCCATTCAGTAGAAATGTTACTGGCTCGCTGTGCCAGGTAACACTTTCCACACTAACGTGAAAGTGTTACTCAGGAAGTAATAAATCCCCGTGAGGACCTTGCTGATACTCTCATTCCTAATGGCGATATAATTTCATTTATTGACGGCTCAGCTTAACGTGACAATATGGGCAAACCATAAACTGATATGGATGGGGGTCTCTAATGATAATCAAGCGGCAGTGTGTTTTGGGTTCAGCACATTTACATTTAGCAAATGACTTTGGCACCCAGTCTTCGCATCTGAACATGTATTGTGGATTTAACTTGGAGTTCCAGCTCTCAACAATGGGTTCCTAAAAGCCATGAATCTCACCAGGCAATGCTGATTAAAATGGGTTTGGATGCCTGCGGTGAGCATGCGAATATGGAAGTGTGAAGTTTCAAAGAAAGCATTGCCCATACTTTGTAAATGTGGAATTGCCCTTTCATGTTTAGCACATAAAACATCGAGCCCCACGTTGGGCCTGCTATACCTTGTTTTGTCGAATAAAGAAGCTGCTTTGTATCTACCAGTACTTCTCTCCGGTGGCTTCATTCACGCAAAGACAGAGTATACTACAAAAGAGGCCCACCCTTGTTGTGGCAGAAGCAAGCGGCCCACGCATTGGCCCTGGTGACATCTCCCAATATGGAGGACGTATCAGACCACGGCTCCATCGGCCGAAAGGGTAAAGTGGGAAAAGCTCGGTTTTCAATAGTTTGTGGCCCCAGGTAAATTGGTACTGTGGAATGCCCGATGTGTTCACAAGTTCGCTCAGGTGGGCAAGAGGGGAATGGCTGATCAAATAAACCAAACTTGGTTTGTCCCTGGAATACCACAAGTTGCAGAACAAATCTGAAGGCAATGTATGGTATGTGCCTTATAGAATCTGGAAAAACTGGTACAAATTACAGGGGCTCATACCCCGCCATCCAACCGCCCCTATGCACATTTACAGATGGACTTTATATTAAATTGCCTCAATGTGAAGGGTGTCAGTATGGATTAGACATTATCGATGTATTCTCATGATGGGTTGAAGCATTTCTTTGTAGAGAGAATGGTGCAGTTACAGCGGCGAAATGTTTGTTAAAGGAAATAATCCGGCGATTTGGGATCCCCTGGAAACTATCTAGCGACAACGTTACCCAACTCACTGGTAAACTATTAAAGCTTGCAAAGCCTTACAGGTGGATCAACATTTTCATTATCCTCAGTCAGCGGGCCGAGTGGAAAGGATGAATGCAATGATTAAGAACAAACTTAGTAAAACGCGTGAGGAAACTGGACTAAAATGGAAAGAATTTATTTTTGGTTCTGCTGACTATTCGAGCTGCTGCAAATGGAATCATTGGCCAGTCCCCACAGGAATCACAATAGGGTGGTCCTTGCGCCTGTTATCTGACGCGCCACCAGGAGTTAAGCAAATGAATGGACGAGGGTATGCTGGACTATTGTTTTGCCCTAACAAAAAGCACTACAAATATCATCACAACACACATCAAAGTTGCTGGTGAACGCAGCAGGCCAGGCAGCATCTCTAGGAAGAGGTGCAGTCGACATTTCAGGCCGAGACCCTTCGTCAGGACTAACTGAAGGAAGAGTGAGTAAGAGATTTGAAAGTTGGAGGGGGAGGGGGAGATCCAAAATGATAGGAGAAGACAGGAGGGGGAGGGATGGAGCCAAGAGCTGGACAGGTGATTGGCAAAAGGGGATACGAGAGGATCATGGGACAGGAGGTCCGGGAAGAAAGACAAGGGGGGGGGGGCCTAGAGGATGGGCAAGAGGTATATTCAGAGGGATAGAGGGAGAAAAAGGAGAGTGAGAGAAAGAATGTGTGCATAAAAATGAGTAACAGATGGGATACGAGGGGGAGGTGGTGCCTTAGCGGAAGTTAGAGAAGTCGATGTTCATGCTATCAGGTTGGAGGCTACCCAGACGGAATATAAGGTGTTGTTCCTCCAACCTGAGTGTGGCTTCACCTTTACAGTAGAGGAGGCCGTGGATGGACATGTCAGAATGGGAATGGGATGTGGAATTAAAATGTGTGGCCACTGGGAGATCCTGCTTTCTCTGGCGGACAGAGCGTAGATGTTCAGCAAAGTGGTCTCCCAGTCTGCGTCGGGTCTCGCCAATATATAAAAGGCCACATCGGGAGCACCGGACGCAGTATATCACCCCAGCCGACTCACAGGTGAAGTGTCGCCTCAAATATCATCAACAGTTTTTTATATTATATTATATTATATCAATGTGAAGGGTGTCAGTATGGATTAGACATTATCGATGTATTCCCATGATGGGTTGAAGCATTTCTTTGGAGAGAGAATGGTGCAGTTACAGCGGCGAAACTTTTGTTAAAGGAAATAATCCGGCGATTTGGGATCCCCAAGAAACTATCTAGCGACAACCTTACCCAACTCACTCGTAAATAAAGTTTGCAAAGCCTTACAGGTGGATCAACATTTCCATTGTAGCTACTATCCTCGGAGTGGAAAGGATGAACAGAACAATTAATAATAAACAGCAAAAGGTGTGAGGAAACTGGACTAAAGTGGAAAGAGCCTTTGGTTCTGAAGACTATTCGAGCCTCTGCGAATAGAACCATTAGCCAGCCCCCACGTGAATCACAACAGGACCCAGCGCCTGCCATCCGACGCGCCACTAAGAGTTAATCAAATGGAGATACAGAACCTGGTGAGAGCATGTTGAATTATTGTATCGCCTTGACAAAAACCATCACTAAACGTCATCAACAGGGAAAAGAAGTCCAGCAACCGGTAGGCGGACTTTAAATGCCACGAGATCGAACCCGGAGACTATGTGGCGGTGGTGCGGACATTTAAAAGAAAAAAAACTGTTTGGAACCTCGATTTGAAGGACCATTTGAGGAATTGCTGGTCACTAATACGGCCGTCAAGGTAAGAGAAAAAACGTCGCGGGTTCCCGCCTCACTGTGAGAAGGTGCTTAATAACGTGAAAAAAAGGAACAAAACTGAGAGTCCTAATGACGCCTGTTGGAATCGCACATGTCCTTGCCCCGCCAGATGTGACTGCCATGAGCACACAGGCGGCTGGGCTGCGAGAGGGCACAGGTTTAAGGTGCTTGGAAGTAGCTACAGAGGAGATGTCAGGGGTAAGTTTTTTATGCAGAGTGGTGAATGCATAGAATGGGCTGCCTGCGATCGCGGTGGAGGCGGAAACTATAGGGTCTTTTACGAGACTCCTGGAGCTCAGAAAAATAGAGGGCTACCCTAGGTGATTTCTAAAGTAAGCACATGTTCGGTACAGCATTGTGGGCCGAAAGGCCTATGTTGTGCTGTGGGTTTTCTATGTCTGGATGTCCCGGTACATGTCGAGATGTGCGTGACTCTTTTACCCGTGTCCTTCAAGAAACAGAGATGAACTGTCCATACAGTGGCGCTGCAAATCCGAACGGAGTTGCCGTTTATGTTTATCGGAGAAAGGGGGCACGCATCTCCTGATTGGACAAGAATATTGTATTTGCATACTAGATAAATCAGGAGAATATAATTTACTTGACATATCACATCCGAGGGACCAACAGGAAGACTGGGGAAGTAGGAGACCAATTTCACAATTATAGTCCCACAGGAAACTAGTGGCCGTTTGGGAGGGTGAGAGCAAGGTGGATTGGTGTCCTGCATTATGTTATGAATATAGGTATTATGACATTAGCAGTCATCCTGTTGCGATTTTTGTATAAAGTGTTTCGACCCGGAAGAAAAGAGTATTGACACTCGTTGAAGCAGGCCACCGAGAAAGGGGAAATGCTTGATTAGGGCTCTGAAGCGGTATCATTGCATAAATTGGTGGAAATGTTGTTTTTAAAAAATTATTACAATATTCTAAAGCAGAAGCTTATGAAATTATGGTGTTGTCGTTCAATGACAAAAGGGAGGGAATGCGAAAAAATATTCGAAACTTTGAGATTTTTATGTATTTAATATTGCAACGTGACAAACTGGAATCTGTATAATCCCAGAGTGTTTTGTTCTATGCTACATGTGTATGCAGTAGGAGGCATGTAAAGTTCTGATCATTCTTCAATGTGTAACTAAGAGGAGCTCGGTGGCCTTGATTAAAACTACCTATTCTGCCCTCGCTCAAGAGTTTCCCTGATTTCTTAAGCCAGACAGGTAGGTAAACTTCAGTCCCGCGTAGTTGTATATTGACAGCGGTTTTATTATTCACCAACCGCTACAGTCCATAAGGAGCTGATGTAAAAAGGCAGTACTCTTTGGCGTTCTCATGAAAGGCAAATTCAAATATTCATTGAAATCCCTTCACCTTCCAACAGAGTGCTTCTACCTACCAGCGACTGAATGAAATGTTCAAACAATACTAAATGGCTGTCTTGACGATGAAAGCAGATTGCTTAACAATGCAATAGTGACTACTCAGCAACAGTTGTAAACGTACAATTCAGCAATGAGATCTAGTCATTAGAAACCACATCTATTTGGATGCAAAAGGACTACAGCTGCTAGCTAGAAGAGTCGACTCCCAGAACAGCCAACGAATAGCCTGAAAGCTTGTTTAAAAATACGAATTTTGTAAACTGTACTGTAAAACAGTAGCTGCCTGCCATCCATTGGGGGGGGGGGTGGTCTTCTCCTTGCAAGCAATAAATATGCTTTTGGACAGATCTACTGTCTTGTTTTTTGGTTCCTAGAGAAAGGTGCATGGCACTCTGCACTCTGTTTCACTGATCAGACACCCAATGGGTCCTCACTCTGCTGTGAGACTTTACACCAATCACAGTGTGACACTAATCCTGTGTTGTGCATTCCCCAGACCTTTGTGTCGCCCTGCCTTTCAGTGTTGGGAGCGGCAAACTGACAAATGTTTGGCAATTCATCACATTGTCTCCTGATTCCAGAGGCTTGAGAAAAATGTGCCAGAAGCGGACATAAATCTGTGCTCAGGTTTGTCAAAGACAAAGTCTAGATTATTGTCACCTGCACAAGGTGCATGTATGCATGGGTGCAATGAAAAACTTGCAGCAGCATTGCAGGCTCATAGAATCAGATAAGCAGCATTCACATGAAAAGCATCTGTACAAGAAACAACACAATTAGAACACCAAACAGCAGGAATTCTGCAGATGCTGGAAATTCAAGCAACACACATAAAAGTTGCTGGTGAACGCAGCAGGCCGGGCAGCATCTCTAGGAAGAGGTGCAGTCGACGTTTCAGGCCGAAACCCTTCGTCAGGACTAACTGAAGGAAGAGCTAGTAAGAGATTTGAAAGTGGGAGTGGGAGGGGGAGATCCAAAATGATAGGAGAAGACAGGAGGAGGAGGGATGGAGCCAAGAGCTGGACAGGTGATTGGCAAAGGGGATATGAGAGGATCATGGGACAGGAGGTCCGGGAAGAAAGACAAGGGGGGGGGGGGGAGACCTAGAGGATGGGCAAGGGGTATATTCAGAGGGACAGAGGGAGAAAAAGGAGAGAGAGAGAAAGAATGTGTGTATAAAAATAAGTAACAGATGGGGTACGAGGGGGAGGTGGGGCATTAGCGGAAGTTAGAGAAGTCGATATTCATGCCATCAGGTTGGAGGCTACCCAGACGGAATATAAGGTGTTGTTCCTCCAACCTGAGTGTGGCTTCATCTTTACAGTAGAGGAGGCCGTGGATAGACATGTCAGAATGGGAATGGGATGTGTAATTAAAATGTGTGGCTGTCAGTCTGTCTCTTGCAAAAAGCTATCTGGACTATTCCTCTTCTCACCCTGTCTCTTGCAAAAACGCCATCCCCTTCTCGTAATTCCTTCGTCTCTGCCGCATCTGCTCTCAGGATGAGACTTTTCATTCTAGGACGAGGGAGATGTCTTCCGTTTTTAAAGAAAGGGGCTTCCCTTCCTCCACTATCAACTCTGCTCTTAAACGCATCTCCCCCATTTCACGTACATCTGCTCTCACTCCATCCTCCCGCCACCCCACTAGGAATAGGGTTCCCCTGGTCCTCACCTACCACCCCACCAGCCTCCGGGTCCAACATATTATTCTCCGTAACTTCCGCCACCTCCAACGGGATCCCACCACTAAGCACATCTTTCCCTCCCCCCCCCCCCCCTGCATTCCGCAGGGATCACTCCCTACGCGACTCCCTTGTCCATTCGTCCCTCCCCACTGATCTCCCTCCTGGCACTTATCCGCGTAAGCGGAACGAGTGCTACACATGCCCTTACACTTCCTCCCTTATCACCATTCAGGGCCCCAAACAGTCCTTCCAGGTGAGGCAACACTTCACCTGTGAGTCGGCTGGGGTGATATACTGCGTCCGGTGCTCCCGATGTGGCCTTTTATATATTAGCGAGACCCGACGCAGACTGGGAGACCGCTTTGCTGAACGCCTACGCTCTGTCCGCCAGAGAAAGCAGGATCTCCCAGTGGCCACACATTTTAATTCCACACCCCATTCCCATTCTGACATGCCTATCCACGGCCTCCTCTACTGTCAAGATGAAGCCACACTCAGGTTGGAGGAACAACACCTTATATTCCGTCTGGGTAGCCTCCAACCTGATGGCATGAACATCGACTTCTCTAACTTCCGCTAATGCCCCACCTCCCCCTCGTACCCCATCTGTTACTTATTTTTATACACACATTCTTTCTCTCTCTCTCCTTTTTCTCCCTCTGTCCCTCTGAATATACCCCTTGCCCATCCTCTGGGTTCCCCCCCCCCTTGCCTTTCTTCCCGGACCTCCTGTCCCATGATCCTCTCATATCCCTTTTGCCAATCACCTGTCCAGCTCTTGGCTCCATCCCTCCCCCTCCTGTCTTCTCCTATCATTTTGGATCTCCCCCTCCCCCTCCAACTTTCAAATCCCTTACTCACTCTTCCTTCAGTTAGTCCTGACAAAGGGTCTTGGCCTGAAACGTCGACTGCACCTCTTCCTAGAGATGCTGCCTGGCCTGCTGCATTCACCAGCAACTTTTATGTGTGTAATTAGAACACCAATATCGTCAGTTTTGGGGTCGTCATTAAGGTTGTGCTGGTTGGATCAGGAACTGACTGGTTGAAAGGAAGAACCTGGAGGGGAGTGTGGGTCTTTAGGCTTCTGTACCTCCTGGCCAACAGTAATTGAGAGAGGATGATGTGGCCTGGAAAGTGGGGATTTTCATCACCAATACAGTTGGGAAATTCGTGATGTGGATTGTTAATCAGAAATTTACAACAATGATGAACTGGGAAGAAAAGTTGAGATGAGCAGCGGATATGCGTTTAAACAGAAGTCAAATCAACTGAGAGATCAGAATGAGTTGCAGTAATATTCCAGCATGGGGAGCTATGAGGGAGAAGGTGTGGCTGGAGGGCTGGTCCTAGGAGTTTTCCCAGTGTGGCTCCCACTGGGCTGAATGGCTGGTCTTTGCAGCGTACATGGTCCGTATTGGGGAGACATTAAGCACTTAAGAGACAAAAGCATTTAAAATCCCACTCCAGATATAGGATGTAATTAAACATCATTTTCCCCTATCATCAAGGTCTCTCCTAGGTGATAAGAAGTTGCTGTCAGATCCTGATGTTTTTACGATCCAGTTTCTTTGGAAGTCAAGAACGAGGCATAAACCAATTGCTTACGATCGCTTTATTAAGCGTTACAAAAATGAGGGACCACAATATTGCCACAGTCAGCATGATGCTACTTCAGTTCGGGGTGTCAGAGTTCCAAGTTCAATCCCGATCTCCCCTGTAAGGAGCTTACACGTCTCCCACAGAATGTGCGGGTTTCCTCTGCGTGCCCTGGATTCCTCCCACAGTCGGTCAATTGGTCATTGTAAATTGTCCTGGGATTAGGTTATGGTTCAAGCAGTGGGTTGCTGGCATCGTGGCTCAAAGACCCAGAAGGGCAAAATCTGTGCGGAATCGCTAAATAAATAAATAAATAGCACAACGAGAGATTGAGAGTCCTGACAAGTTGCATCTCCATCTGGTATGGGAGCTGTCGAGCATCAGACCAGAAGCCCCTACAAGTGACTGTGAGAACAGCTGAGAGGATCATAGGGGTCTCCCTACCATCCATCGGGGACATTTATCAGGAGCGCTGTATACGCAGGGCCCTTAGTATTATTAAGGATCCCACCCACCCATCCAGCATCCTCTTTGACTTTCCACCATCAGGCAGGAGACTACGGTGTATAAAAACAAGAACGGTTCGGGTAAGAAACAGTTTCTTTCCCCAGGCCTTTAGGCTTCTGAACTCCCAGCCACATGGCCTTCCAAGTGTCACTGGTTAACTTGTCCATACTTTCCAATAGTTAATATTAATGTAATTGATCTGTAGATTTTATCTTTAATTTCATCAGTTATTGTGTGTTATGAGTACTACTGTGCTTTACACCCTGGTTCAAAGAAACATTCTTTCATTTCTATATACATTATATACACATATATAGTTAAATGACAATAAACTTGACTTGAAAAAAAGTGGTATAATTTTCTTATACCAGACTACTGATAGTGAGCATTCCATCTGAATTCCATTCCTTAAATTAACCAATAAGCTAGCACCTATTCAAGTAATGCAATACCCACCACTGGAACTAAAAACTTTCCAGAAAAACTGCAGTCATTAGAAAACACACTGAGCAACTCTGTACATACACAGTGGTAATTATATAATAATATAAACAACCACGCCGGCTGGTGGCATAGTGGCATCAGTGCCGGACTTCGGAGCGAAGGCTCCCGAGTTCGAACCCAGCCAGCTCCCTTGCACGCTTTCCATCCATGCTGGGTTGAGCGTCCAGTTAGCATCTCGACTTTGTAAAAAAGAAATTGCCTGCTACAGAAACCCCAACAGCAAAAAGTTGATGGCCTATGCTCTCTTGTGAGTTTAAAAGGCAATTTCCTTATTTCCTTCCTTTATAAACAGCCATAACAAGGTTAAACCACAATAAAAATAGCTATTATATAGTCCAATTCAACACCCCTGACCTGAATTCTAAATTACCCATTTAAAATTATTACATCTGAAACTTTGGAGGCAGAAGGACAGAAGTATAAAATAATCAAAAATTCATCGATTATGGGTATTCGTACGATTTTGTCAGTATTACGTAGATTATATTTGTAAACAGGTACGCTTATGTGAGTTTGAGCTGCTCTAGTAATGATTGCCCTTTTACAAGTAAAACATCAAAATTATGTTAAGGTGTATCAGGACATTCATTAAGATTGAGTAACACCAGCCTCCAAAATGTAATTGAATACAGTTAAAGAAATCCCACCCTCCGACTGATGGATTGTAGCTGTTTCTTTGTGTATATGGTCAGCCAAATCAGTTCTGTCAGGTACAGGATGTAAGTACAGCACTCCTTGCCTCGAACTGCACGTTCCTCCCCACCGAGGGTTGAGAGATCTGACGTGATGCGATTTTGAAGAGCCATTTTACACATGGCAACTACATCTGTGGCTTTCTGCAAGGGAGCAGGGATGCCATTACTTACTCTTTCTAAACCTGCAGCAATATTTTTAATCTCTTTTTTATTTCCTGTAACACCACAGCATGGGAATAAAATTAATGGAAAACAAGCTCCTTCTTTAAATGCACAAATGAATCAAGCTGGGTGGGAGCACTCAATTGTGGTAGGCATTTGGCACCAGAAATTGTTTTCTGAAATCCCATGTGTTTTTCAAACTTTTTCTTGAGCTTGTGTACTGAACTTCGGATCTCACCACCACTGGGGAAATCGGGAAGGTCTCTCTACATGTAGATCTAAGTGCCTCTTGTGGTATATTAAACCCTGACCCCAGTGTGAACTTGCTGGTGTTTTACCAGGCTGGACGACCGAGTGAAGCCCTTCCCACACTCAGAACAAGTGAAGAGCTTCACAGCCCTGTGAACTTGCTGGTGTTTGGACAGGTAACAGGAATTGCTGAACCCTTTCCCACACATGGAGCAGACGAATGGCTTCTCCCCAGTGTGAGTTTGCAGATGAGTCACCAGGTGACATGACTGGGTGAACCCCTTCCCACACTTAGAGCAGGTGAATGGCTTCTCCCCAGTGTGAACCCGCTGGTGTGTCCTCAGGTTCGACAACTGAGCAAAACCCTTCCCACACTCAGAGCAGATGAACGGTTTCTCCCCACTGTGAACTCTCTGGTGAGTCAACAGGGAAGATGGTTGAGTGAATCCCTTCCCACAGGCTAAGCAAATGAACGGTTTCTCCCCAGTGTGAACCCGCTGGTGTGTTCGCAGGTTGGACAACTGAGTGAACCCTTTCCCACACTCTGAGCAGATGAACGGTTTCTCCCCACTGTGAAGTCGCTGGTGAGTCAACAGGGAAGATGGTTGAGTGAATCCCTTCCCACAGGCTAAGCAAATGAACGGTTTCTCCCCGGTGTGAACTCGCTGGTGTGTTTGCAGGTTGGACAACTGAGTGAACCCTTTCCCACACTCTGAGCAGATGAACGGTTTCTCCCCAGTGTGAAGTCGCTGGTGTATCAGTAGGTAAGATTGTTCAGTAAATCCCTTCCCACACTCGGAGCAGGTGAACGGTTTCTCCCCGGTGTGAATCCGCTGGTGCTTTAACACTTCAGACGAACGGGTGAATCCCTTCCCACACTCGGAGCAGGTGAACGGTCTCTCCTCAGTGTGGATCCGCTGGTGATTCAGCAGGTCACATGAATGAGGGAAGCCCTTCCCACAGTCGGAGCAGGTGAACGGCTTCACCCCGCTGTGCAGCTGCTGGTGTCTCAACAGGTAACGGGAATCCGTGAATGCCTTACCACACTCGGAGCAGGTGAACGGCCTCTCCCCGGTGTGCATTCGCTGGTGGGTCGTCAGGTGAGATGACTGAGTGAATCCCTTCCCACATTCAGAGCAGATGAAAGGCCTCTCCCCCCGGTGAACACGCTGGTGTGTGAACATGTTGGATGACTGAGTGAATCCCTTCCCACACTCAGAGCAGATGTACGGTTTCTCCCCGGTGTGGACTCGCTTGTGGTTGACCAAATTTGACAACTGCGTAAACCCCTTCCCACACTCAGAGCAAGTAAATGGCTTCTCTCCCGTGTGAACTCGCCGGTGGCTCTGCAAATCAGATGAACGGCTGAACTCCTTCCCACACTCCGAGCAAGAGAACGGCTTCTCCCCGGTGTGAACTCGCTGGTGCTTCATCAGTTCCGATGACTGGGTGAACCCCTTCCCGCACTCAGAGCAGGTGAACGGTTTCTCCCCGGTGTGGATCCGCAGGTGGACCACGAAGTTGGAGCGGTAGGCGAACAGTTTTCCGCAGTCAGGGCAGGTGAACGGCTTCTCCCCGGTGTGAACCCGCTGGTGTGTGATCAGATTGCTCGATTGCTTGAAGCGTTTCCCGCAGCTGGGGCACTGATAGGGGTTCATGGCTGTGGAGTCAGGAGTGTGTGAACGGCGGGGCTGACAGAGGGGAGGTTTGTAAATCTGTTACCTCCTTCCCGGACACACTGCGGCTGAAAGTCCAACCATGGCCCACTGAACAAGGGACGCTCGGATTGCGGATGAAATCGACCCCGACACGGGACCTGGGCCCGAACCCAGTCTTGAAGAGAATTAGGACCAAGCCAGGCCCCAGCTACACGGCTACGGAGAGTGTCGATATTCCACCGTCTCCCCCCGACCACCTACCGCACCCGAACCCGGCAGAATCCTCCGCTTCCCGCCGATGCCCTGACCAGTTTGCACTGCGTCACCAGGAAGGCGCACGCGTAGCGACAGCACGGCGGCGGATGGAGCTGTTTCTAACGTACCAGGAATTATGGGTAGCTCGCCGGCCATTGATTTTACTGTTACCACTAAAAGCGTCTGGATCGGAAGAAAGTCGGTAGGAAAGGATGTGGAGGAGAGGGTGGATTAGAAAATGTTAAAAAAAAAATCAGAGGCAGGGAACAAACTGGAGACTGTAATGGGTGAAGATAAATAGCAGCTTTCTGGGAAATTGAAAACTAAGCATTGAATTGAGGATCATAGTGTCTTATAGTCCCCTGATAAAAGTAGATTTAAATAAATTAAGGAAGAGCTTGATGTATTACAGATTTTTGAACGTGGACCTGTTTCAGATATCATTTGGTTTAGGATAACTACAGATAAAAACGTTGACGCATTACCTCTTATCTTTAAGTCTTCGTGTTTTCACAGATAATAAACAATGCGAGAAAGCTTTGTGGTCAAAAATTGGGGGAAGAAGGAAAATAACAAGAAGAACAGTGAACGACAGTGGCTTTGGGTAGTAATCATAGGAATCAGAATCAGGTTTAATATCACTGGCATATCGTGAAAATTTGTTGTCTCTACAATAGCAGTACAATACAATACATTATACAGAAAAATGTACATTACAGGGAGTATATATACTTAATATACTGAAAGAGGTGGCTGAAGAGAACATGGAGGCATTAGTAATAATCTTGCAAGCACATGATAAAACAGGCCACAGTCAGCATGGTTTCCTCAAGGAAAAATCTTACCTGATAAATCTTTTGGAATTCTCTAAAGAAATAACAAGCAGGATTGACAAAGGAGAATCAGTGGATGTTGTGTTCTTGGATTTTTGTTGTGTAAGTTAAGCAAATTTTGTTGTGTACATTGGTTGATATTATGTACTTTTAACTGCTTAACAAGTTAAGAGCCATGGTATTACAGGAAAGATTCTAGTATGGATAGAACACTAGCTGATTGGTAGGAGGTAGAGTGGGAACAAAGGGAGCATTTTCTGGTTGGTGGCCGGTGACTAGTGGTGTTCTTCAAGGGTCTGTGTTGGGATTGCTTCTTTTTACGTTATGTCAATGACCTCGATAATGGAATTGATGGCCTTGTTGCAAAGTTTGTGGATGATACAAAGATAGGTGGGAGGACAGGTAGTTTAGAGGAAGTTGAGAAGCTACAGAAGGACTTTGACAGATTAGGAGAATTGGCAAAGAAGTAGCAGATGGAATACTGTGTTGGGAAGTGTATGGTAAAGCACTTTGGTCAAAGAAATAAAAGGTAGATTATTTTCTAAATTGAGAGAATATTCAAAATCACAAGGTGCAAAAGGACTTGCGCAGGATTCCCTAGAGGATAATTGGCAGGTTGAGTCGGTGGTGAGGAAGGCAAATGCAATGTTAGCATTTATTTCGAGAACTAGAATATAAAAGCAAGGATGAAATGTTCCAGCTTTATGAACCACTGGTGAGAACTCACTTGGAATATTGTGAGTAGTTTTGGGCCGCTTATCTTAGAAAAAATGTGCTGATACTGCAGAAGGTTCAAAGAAGGTCCAGGATTGAACGGCTTATCATAGCAAGAGCGTTTAATGGCTCTGGGCCTGTATTCACTGGAATTCAGAAGAATGAGGGGTGACTTCATTAAAACCTATCAAATGATGACAGGCCTTGATAGAGTGGATGTGGAGAGGATGCTTCCTGGGGTGGGAGAGTCTAGGACCAGAGGACAGCCTCGAGAAAGCAGATGAGTAATTGTTCCATCCAGGGAGTGGTGAATCTGTGGAATTTGTTGGTACAGGCAGCTGTGGGGGCCAAGTCGTTTTGTATATTTAAGGCAGAGGTTGATTAGTCAGGGCATGAAAGGATACAGGAAGAAAGCAGGAGATTGGCCCTGGTGAGATCACACCTGGAGTATTGTGTACAGTTTTGGTCTCCAAATTTGAGGAAGGACATTCTTGCTATTGAGGGAGTGCAGTGTAGGTTCACGAGGTTAATTCCCGGCATGGCGGGACTGTCATATATTGAAAGATTGGAGCGACTGGGCTTGTATACACTGGAATTTAGAAGGATGAGAGGGGATCTGATTGAAACACATAAGATTATTAAGGGATTGGACACGCTAGAGGTAGGAAACATGTTCCCGATGTTGGGAGAGTCTAGAACCAGAGGCCACAGTTTAAGAATAAGGGGTAGACCATTTAGAACGGAGTTGAGGAAAAACTTTTGCACAGAGAGAGTTGTGGATCTGTGGACTGCTCTGCCTCAGAGGCAGTGGAGGCCAATTCTCTGGATTCTTTCAAGAAGGAGTTAGATAGAGCTCTTAAGGACAGTGGAGTGAAGGGACATGGGGAGAAGGCAGGAACGGGGTACTGATTGTGGATGATCAGCCATGATCAGCGTGTGGCGGTGCTGGCTTGAAGGGCTGAATGGCCGACTCCTGCACCTATTGTCTATTGAGAGGAAAACTGGATCAGCCATGATGAAATGGCAGAGCAGACACGATGGGCCAAATGGTCTAATTCTGCTCCTATATCTTTGGGTCTTATATGATAAATAGTTAAATTAAATAAGTAGTGCAAAAATAGAAATAAAAAAGTAGTGAGGTGGTATTCATGGGTTGATGGCAGAGGGGAAGAAGCTGTTCCTGAATCACTGAGTGAGTGTCTTCAGGCTTCTGTACCTCCTCCCTGATGGTAGGAATGAGAACAAGGCTGGACCTGGGCGATAGCGTCCTTAATGATAGATGCCTCCTGTTTGAGACGTCGCTCCTTGAAGGTGTCCTGGACACTGTGGAAGCCAGTTCCCATGGTGGAGCTGAGTTTACTTATTTCAATCCTGTGCAGTAACGTGCCCCCAACCCATAACAGGTGGTGATGCAGATATTAAAATGCTCTCCACAGTACATCTGTAGAAATTTGTGTCTGGTGACAGACCAAATATCCTCAAACTCCTAATGAAATATAGCCACCATCATGCCTTGGAACATATTACAGATAATTTAGATGGGAGGAAAGTTGTAGACAGTGAACATTTAAAAGTGTCTCGTGGTGGACCAAGAACAGATAGCTCATTGGTGTAGATTAGCTTTGATGGAAAGTAATTGCCAGATAGGGTTAATTTAGTTTATATGAGTCATATCCTTTGAGTGTATGTTTTCAATCCGAGAAGCTTGGTGATCACCCAGTTGTGGGTAGGGGTAAAAAGTGGTTCAGCAGATGTGGTGGAGAACATGATTATGGCATCAGACCAAATTGTAGTAATTGTGGAGGAGAACATAGCTCTGCTTAGGCGGGGTGTCCTGTGTGTAACAAAGCTCTGCAGCTGCAGCGAGTTCTGGTGGGAACAGGCATTTCACATGCAGACGCTCTGCAGAAAGTGCAGAATCAGAATCCATGTGCCGTGAGATCTGGTGATTTCCGGGTGCAGGACATTGCAATACATAATAATAAAAATATAAATTACAGTATGTAAATATTTTAAAAATCAATTAAAAAGAGAGGAGAATTGTGACACAGTGTCCATTCAGAATTCTGATGGCACAGGGGAAAAGCTGTTCCTGAAATGTTGAGTGAGTATCTTCGGTCTCCAGTACCTCCTCCTTGATTAGGCAATGAAGAGAGGGCGAGTCCTGGGTGAAGGATGCCGCCTTTTTGAGGCATCACCTTTTGAAGGTGTCCCTCGGGGATGGGGAGGCGAGTGCCCATGAAGCAGCCGACTGAGTTTACAACTTCCTACAGCTTTTTCTGATCCTGTGCCGTGGCTGCTCCATACCAGACGGTGATGTAACCGTTAAAAAGTTCTCCATGATACTGTGCATCTGTAGACATTTGCAAGTGGGTACATTAGGCTGTATCAATATCTATTACCATTCAAATACAGTTATATTAGTGTCAGTATGTAAAGCACATGGTTTTATATTAAAGGATTTGTAGATTATTGAAAAACTAGAATTTGTTACTTTCATGACAGATGTGGTGTAAAAGTAGGACAGAAAAATAACATGATATTAAAAGCTACAGAAAACATACAGAGATGGAAGAGTTAACTCTAAAGTTATTAATGATGCTTTACAAGGAGGATTAAATAACGCTCAGACTTCACAGAAAGGTTGTTCATGGTATTTCTAATCTTACAATGAAATGCTATTAGTTTGTTAGCAATTGAAGAAATCTGATGAAAAACCTGATGTATTATGCTTACTGGAAATCCGGTTGCAATCTTGCCCAAGTTTTAAGACAGAAGATTATGTTGATATTGGTGGCTCACCAGGTAAGGGAATCAGTGAATCCCTTCCCACACTCGGAGCGGATGAAAGGCTTCTCCCCGCTGGTGTTCGATAAGGTTACACGATCGCTTGAAGCTCTTCCCGCAGTTGGGACACTGATAGGGGTTCACGGCTGTGGAGACAGGAGTTTGTGCCGCCGGGGTTGGCTGAGGGGAGGTTTGTAAATCTGTTACCTCCATCCCGAACACACTGCGACTGAAAGTCCCAATCCCCCCGCCGCGGCCTCCTGCAGCTTTACTTTGGCTCGGGAGCTGTGCCCCGGGTCGCGGATGAAGCTGACCTGAGGCTGGAGCTGGGATGGATCGGAGCCGAGCTGCAGCGACACGGCGGGACGCGTCTCCGGGACAGTCTCGATACTCGACCGTCTCCACCCGGACACGGACCCGACACTTGCCGCTGATGATCCGGAATGGCCTGACCCAGGATGCACTGCGGCACCGAGAAGGCGCATGCGCACGACAGCCCTGCGGCTGGGGATCTCATTGTCGGATCTGCAGGCGGGAGGATTCAGTTCAAAGTAAATTTACTATCAAAGTCCAGATACAACTCTGAGAGTCGTTTTCTTACGGGAAAATTCAGTAAATCCAAGTAACATAATAGAAACAATGAAAGACCGCACCCAACAGAACAGACAAACAACCAATGGGAAAAAGACAAAATAGAAAAAATAACAAGCAACTCGCTCGGTTATTATCACTTCAGTAATTGTTTTAGTGATAGTTCAGACTTCACTCTATTTTTTGTTGTTTTGTGCCCATCTGTCTTTACTGTTGTATTTATTATTACCTCTTCACTCCGTGAGCGTCAGTGAGCAAAGAATTTCATTGCAGACTGGTAAAAAAAACAATGGCCTGCCAGTGTCAGAATCAGGTTTATCATCACTGACATATTGAGGCAGCAATACAGTACAATACATAAAACACTGTAAATTACATTAAATAAACAGTGCAAGCGAGGACTAGCCAGACAGTGTTCACGATTCCTCAAGCAGTTCTGAAACCTGGTGGCAGAGGGGAAGCAGCTGTTCCTAAAATGTTGAGGGCGTGCCTTCAGTTTTGATTTCAAAATCGTAACAAATGCGAACCTTTTCTTAAAATGCCATTTCAACGCCTGTTGATGCCACCGTGCTCCATGTACGCGCCCTTTTGATTGAAATGCGAATTCAGTCCAGCTGTTGTTGGGATGAGCTAATGGTGCGATTGTCTGTTGTCACCGGAATGTTTCCTCATTGTCATTCAGTTCCAGAATCAGCAGGTTCTCCGAGCAGTAGTTTGGGTCTGTTCTACAAGGAGGGGATGATCTTATTTATAAATATGACATGCAACTGGTGGTGAAGGGTGGTTGCTACGTTACAGAATGGGTGTTGAGATGTCCTCACTAGTGGGACCTCCAAAGGAGAGGACATAATCAGAATCATTTTTTTTATTATCACTGACGTGTCCGGCTACAACCTGGACTCTTTTGAGTTGTTGGTGGAGAGGAGGTCACTTCGCAAACTGTTTATTGTCCATGATGGACATCCTCTTTCGAACAGACCCATCCAGCTCCGCTGGTTATTCAGGAGAACACACGATGAGGAGAGGGAGAGGGAGAGGGAGAGGGAGAGGGAGAGGGAGAGGGAGAGGGAGAGGGAGAGGGAGAGGGAGAGGGAGAGGGAGAGAGAGAGAGAGAGAGAGAGAGAGAGAGAGAGAGAGAGAGAGAGAGAGAGAGAGAGAGAGAGAGAGAGAGAGAGAGAAATTGAAATTGCCTTTAAACTCACGAGAGAGAGCATAGGCCATCAACTTTTTGCTGTTGATGCTTTAGGAGGTGAGTTGCTAACTCGATGCTAGCTGGACGGAAAGCGTGCAAGGGAGCCGTCTGGATTCAAACTCGGGACCTTCCGCCCCAGAGTCCACTGTTGATGCCACTGGCTGGCTAGCATAGTACAATAGTCTCTGCTTATTTATTTTGCACATTGGTAAATTATTATTCTGTTCTTTATCATTTATTAAGTCTGCACACTGCCAAGTGTGTTTTTATATATTGCTGCTGTGTTGAAAGAATTTCCCACTCGGTATCGATAAAGTATTTATTATTATTACATGGTGAAATGCGTTGTTTTGTGCCAGCAGTACTGTGCAATATATACCCCTGCTCCTCTTGTGCAATCTCCTGGCAACACCATTTCTTCTCCCATAGCAGTTAGGGTATTGCCCTTTCAGTACCAGTTTTTGTTCTCACGTGCTTTAATGTAAGAAGTTGTTGTCATAACCTTCAAGCCCAGTTATTTCCATAATGCTGTGTCAAGGAGAGTTGGCACTGTAATGTGTTATACACACTGCTTGTCAATATGTCAACTCTTGTTGCTAACTTGTGTTTAATGCCTCATCGAGATCAATGCTATGATCCCCTGTCACTTCCTCTTACTGATGTATGACAGTAAGCTCGTTGTTTGTCTATGTTGGCAATACAAGTTGCTGTAGAAGTATCTAGTCATGGTCATGCACTCGGAATGATTATATCCACCCCACCCCTGTACTGATCCCTCTCGAGCTCCTCATCCTGATTCACTGAGCAGACACCCAATGGGTCCTCAATCTTCACTGAGGCTTTACTCCAATCACAGCCGTAACTGTCTTACACTAATCCTGTGTTATGCATTCCCCAGAACTTCGTGTCAAGTTGTCCTGTCATTCAGTGTTGGAAGTGGCAAACTGACAAACGTTTGGAAATTCACCACATTGTCTCCTGACTCCAGAGGTTAGAGAAAAATATGCTGGAGAGAGATATAAATCTTCCTAAAGTTTGTCAAAGACAAAATCGAGATTATTGTCATCTGCCCAAGTGCATGTACAGCGGTATGCAAAATTTTGGGCACCCCTGGTCAAAATTTCTGTTACTGTGAATAGCTAAGCGAGTAAAAGATGAACTGATTTCCAAAAGGCATAAAGTTAAAGATGACACATTTCTTTAACATTTTAAGCAAGAAAACTTTTTTTATTTCCATCTTTTACAGTTTCAAAATAACAAAAAAGGAAAAGGGCCTGAAGCAAAAGTTTGGGCACCCTGCATGGTCAGTACTTAGTAACACCCCCTTTGGCAAGTATCACAGCTTGTAAATGCTTTCTGTAGCCAGCTAAGCGTCTTTCAATTCTTGTTTGGGGGATTATCACCCAGTCTTCCTTGCAAAAGGCTTCCAGTTCTGTGAGATTCTTGGGCTGTCTTGCATGCACTGCTCGTTTGACGTCTATCCACAGATTCTCGATGAGGTTTAGGTCGGGGGACTGTGAGGACCATGGCAAAACCTTCAGCTTGCACCTCTTGAGGTAGTCCATTGTGGATTTTGAGGAGTGTTTAGGTTCATTATCCTGTTGTAGAAGCCAAAAAGTTCAATTCAAAAGGTTCAAAGGAACACCTAAACAAGCCTGATGCATTTTGGAAACAAGTCCTGGGGACCGATGAAGTTAAAATAGAACTTTTTGGCTACAATGAGCGAAGGTATGTTTGGAGAAAAAAAGGTGCAGAATTTCATGAAAAGAACCTCTCTCCAATTGTTAAGCACGGGGGTGGATCGATCATGCTTTGGGCTTGTGTTGCAGCCAGTGGCACCGGGAGCATTTACTGGTAGGGGGAAGAATGAATTCAATTAAATACCAGCAAATTCTGGAAGCAAACATCACACCGTCTGTAAAAAAGCCAAAGATGAAAAGAGGATGGCTTCTACAACAAGATAATAATCTTAAACACTACTCAAAATCCACAATGGACTACCTCAAGAGGCGCAAGCTGAAGGTTTTGCCATGGCCCTCACAGTCCCCTGACCTAAACATCATCGAGAATCTGTGGATAGACCTCAAAAGAGCAGTGCATGCACGACGACCCAAGAATCTCACAGAAATAGAAGCCTTTTGCAAGGAAAATTGGGCAAAAATCCCCCAAACAAGAATTGAAAGACTCTCAGCTGGCTACAGAAAGCGTTTACAAGCTGTGATACTTGCCAAAGGGGGTGTTACTAAGTACTGACCATGCAGGGTGCCCAAACTTCTGCTTCTGGCCCTTTTCCTTTTCAGTCATTTCGAAAATGTAAAAGATGGAAATAAAAAAGTTTTCTTGCTTAAAATGTTAAAGAAATGTGTCATCTTTAACCTTATGCCTTTTGGAAATCAGTTCATCTTTTACTCGCTTAGCTATTCACAGTAACAGAAATTTTGACCAGGGGTGCCCAGACTTTTGTGTGCCACTGTATGCATGGGTGCAATGAAAATCTTGCAGCAGCATTGCAGGCTCAAGAATCAGATAAGCAGCATTCAGAAGAAATAACATTTTTACAAGAAACCACACAATTAGAATATAGTAAATTTTAGTGCAAAGTAATTATACAGTCCAGTCTGACAGCCACTTTCTATATCGTGTGGAATGCTGGCACTTCAAACCGTGTGCAGCAACACGTGATTTAATCCCAGCGGATCACAGGGCAATTTACAATCACCAGTTAATCTATCAGCCAGTACGATTTTGGAAAGTGGGAAGAAACTGGAGCAAGCAGAGGAAATCACGTGGTCACAGGGAGAAAACACAAACTCCTTACAGACTGGGGCAGGAAATGACCCGGGGTCACTGGGACTGTAAAGCATTGTGCTAGCCACTACACCACCATGCCAGATTACTGTATTACTTCCGGAGATTCAAAGAAGAGAATCTTGTCATATCAGAGCCTCAGTTATGGAAATATAAAAGGGTATTCACATGTTTATGTCAGTGTTAGGTAGACTATCTTTGAAAATAGGTACACTAATGTGAGTTTGAGCTGCTCTACCATCAGCAACCATTTTAGCTTACTTGCAGTGACTTGTGTGTATTCACCTCCTTTCACATCTGAATTAGTAATTAACAACGTTTGTTAACGACCTTCTCATTGAGCTCCCAGTGGTTCCTTATGGGAATCTCAGCAGGAATCAGAGTCTTTGATCACTCCAAGCAGCAGAAACCTGTTGGGAAGCAGACAGCACATCTTGGGTTAATTTCACAAAATAGTTAATTAAACTCTCTGCCATAATATGTATATCAGCTTCTCTGAGGTCGAGAGCTCCTGGCAGTGACGTGGGTCACCCTGTTACCACCTCCAATGGCCTTTATCTTGTTTGGGGTAGCTCTGATGTGACACAAGATGACAGGAAGAGCCGTAGGCCATGGTACAACCTTCCTCATGATACTCACTCAGTCCTTGTTGATGATCCCATTCATTCATTCGGCTTGTCCTGATGACTCTGGATGATGGAATGAATATAGGTATTATGACATTAGCAGTCATCCTGTTGCGATTTTTGTATAAAGTGTTTCGACCCGGAAGAAAAGAGTATTGACACTCGTTGAAGCAGGCCACCGAGAAAGGGGAAATGCTTGATTAAGGCTCTGAAATGGTATCATTGCATAAATTGGTGGAAATGTTGTTTTTAAAACATTATTACAATATTCTAAAGCAGCTTATGAAATTATGGTGTTGTCGTTCAATGACAAAAGGGAGGGAATGTGAAAAAATATTCGACACTTTGAGATTTTTATGTATTTAATCTTGCAACGTGACAAACTGGAATCTGTATAATCCCAGAGTGTTTTGTTCTGTGCTACATGTGTATGCAGTAGGAGGCATGTAAAGTTCTGATCATTCTTCAATGTGTAACTAAGGGGAGATCGGTGGCCTTGATTAAAACAACACCTTATATTCTGTCTGGGTAGCTTCCAACCTGATGGCATGAACATCGACTTCTCTAACTTCCGCTAATGCCCCACCTCCCCCTCGTACCCCATCTGTTACTTATTTTTATACACACATTCTTTCTCTCTCTCTCCTTTTTCTCCCTCTATCCCTCTGAATATACCCCTTGTCCATCCTCTGGGTCCCCCCCACTTGTCTTTCTTCCTGGACCTCCTGTCCCATGATCCTCTCATATCCCTTTTGCCAATCACCTGTCCAGCTCTTGGCTCCATCCCTCCCCATCCTGTCTTCTCCTATCATTTTGGATCTCCCCCTCCCCCTCCAACTTTCAAATTCCTTACTCACTCTTCCTTCAGTTAGTCCTGACAAAGGGTCTTGGCCTGAAACGTCGACTGCACCTCTTCCTAGAGATGCTGCCTGGCCTGCTGCATTCACCAGCAACTTTTATGTGTGTAATTAGAACACCAATATCGTCAGTTTTGGGGTCGTCATTAAGGTTGTGCTGGTTGGATCAGGAACTGACTGGTTGAAAGGAAGAACCTGGAGGGGAGTGTGGGTCTTTAGGCTTCTGTACCTCCTGGCCAACAGTAATTGAGAGAGGATGATGTGGCCTGGAAAGTGGGGATTTTCATCACCAATACAGTTGGGAAATTCGTGATGTGGATTGTTAATCAGAAATTTACAACAATGATGAACTGGGAAGAAAAGTTGAGATGAGCAGCGGATATGCGTTTAAACAGAAGTCAAATCAACTGAGAGATCAGAATGAGTTGCAGTAATATTCCAGCATGGGGAGCTATGAGGGAGAAGGTGTGGCTGGAGGGCTGGTCCTAGGAGTTTTCCCAGTGTGGCTCCCACTGGGCTGAATGGCTGGTCTTTGCAGCGTACATGGTCCGTATTGGGGAGACATTAAGCACTTAAGAGACAAAAGCATTTAAAATCCCACTCCAGATATAGGATGTAATTAAACATCATTTTCCCCTATCATCAAGGTCTCTCCTAGGTGATAAGAAGTTGCTGTCAGAT
Source organism: Mobula birostris (assembly GCF_030028105.1). Taxonomy (NCBI): domain Eukaryota; kingdom Metazoa; phylum Chordata; class Chondrichthyes; order Myliobatiformes; family Myliobatidae; genus Mobula; species Mobula birostris. Next base: position 50,499,043 of record NC_092379.1, read on the forward strand.
CCTGATGTTTTTACGATCCAGTTTCTTTGGAAGTCAAGAACGAGGCATAAACCAATTGCTTACGATCGCTTTATTAAGCGTTACAAAAATGAGGGGCCACAATATTGTCACAGTCAGCATGATGCTACTTCAGTTCGGGGTGTCAGAGTTCCAAGTTCAATCCCGATCTCCCCTGTAAGGAGCTTACACGTCTCCCACGGAATGTGCGGGTTTCCTCTGCGTGCCCTGGATTCCTCCCACAGTCGGTCAATTGGTCATTGTAAATTGTCCTGGGATTAGTTTACGGTTCAAGCAGTGGGTTGCTGGCATCGTGGCTCAAAGACCCAGAAGGGCAAAATCTGTGCGGAATCGCTAAATAAATAAATAAATAGCACAACGAGAGATTGAGAGTCCTGACAAGTTGCATCTCCATCTGGTATGGGAGCTGTCGAGCATCAGACCAGAAGCCCCTACAAGGGACTGTGAGAACAGCTGAGAGGATCATAGGGGTCTCCCTACCATCCATCGGGGACATTTATCAGGAGCGCTGTATACACAGGGCCCTTAGTATTATTAAGGATCCCACCCACCCATCCAGCATCCTCTTTGACTTTCTACCATCAGGCAGGAGACTACGGTGTATAAAAACAAGAACGGTTAGGGTAAGAAACAGTTTCTTTCCCCAGGCCTTAAGGCTTCTGAACTTCCTGCCACATGGCCTTCCAAGTGTCACTGGTTAACTTGTTCCATACTTTCCAATAGTTAATATTAATGTAATTGATCTGTAGATTTTATCCTTAATTTCATCAGTTATTGTGTGTTATGAGTACTACTGTGCTTTACACTCTGGTTCAAAGAAACATTCTTTCATTTCTATATACATTATATACACATATATAGTTAAATGACAATAAACTTGACTTGAAAAAAAGTGGTATAATTTTCTTATACCAGACTGCTGATAGTGAGCATTCCATCTGAATTCCATTCCTTAAATTAATCTGTAAGCTAGCACCTATTCAAATAATGCAATACCCAAGTAAGGTAAGTAAGGGATGCCATTACTTACTCTTTCTAAACCTGCAGCAATATTTTTAATCTCTTTTTTATTTCCTGTAACACCACAGCATGGGAATAAAATTAATGGAAAACAAGCTCCTTCTTTAAATGCACAAATGAATCAAGCTGGGTGGGAGCACTCAATTGTGGTAGGCATTTGGCACCAGAAATTGTTTTCTGAAATCCCATGTGTTTTTCAAACTTTTTCTTGAGCTTGTGTACTGAACTTCGGATCTCACCACCACTGGGGGAATCGGGAAGGTCTCTCTACATGTAGATCTAAGTGCCCCTTGTGGTATATTAAACCCTGACCCCAGTGTGAACTTGCTGGTGTTTTACCAGGCTGGACGACCGAGTGAAGCCCTTCTCACACTCAGAACAAGTGAAGAGCTTCACAGCCCTGTGAACTTGCTGGTGTCTGGACAGGTAACAGGAATTGCTGAACCCTTTCCCACACTTGGAGCAGACGAATGGCTTCTCCCCAGTGTGAGTTTGCAGATGAGTCACCAGGTGACATGACTGGGTGAACCCCTTCCCACACTTAGAGCAGGTGAATGGCTTCTCCCCAGTGTGAACCCGCTGGTGTGTCCTCAGGTTCGACAACTGAGCAAAACCCTTCCCACACTCAGAGCAGATGAACGGTTTCTCCCCACTGTGAACTCTCTGGTGAGTCAACAGGGAAGATGGTTGAGTGAATCCCTTCCCACAGGCTAAGCAAATGAACGGTTTCTCCCCGGTGTGAACTCGCTGGTGTGTTCGCAGGTTGGACAACTGAGTGAACCCCTTCCCACACTCTGAGCAGATGAACGGTTTCTCCCCAGTGTGAAGTCGCTGGTGTATCAGTAGGTAAGATTGTTCAGTAAATCCCTTCCCACACTCGGAGCAGGTGAACGGTTTCTCCCCGGTGTGAATCCGCTGGTGCTTTAACACTTCAGACGAACGGGTGAATCCCTTCCCACACTCGGAGCAGGTGAACGGTCTCTCTTCAGTGTGGATCCGCTGGTGATTCAGCAGGTCACATGAATGAGTGAACCCCTTCCCACAGTCGGAGCAGGTGAAAGGCTTCACCCCGCTGTGCAGCTGCTGGTGTCTCAACAGGTAACGGGAATCCGTGAATGCCTTACCACACTCGGAGCAGGTGAACGGCCTCTCCCCGGTGTGCATTCGCTGGTGGGTTGTCAGGTGAGATGACTGAGTGAATCCCTTCCCACATTCAGAGCAGATGAAAGGCCTCTCCCCCCGGTGAACACGCTGGTGTGTAAACATGTTGGATAACTGAGTGAATCCCTTCCCACACTCAGAGCAGATGTACGGTTTCTCCCCGGTGTGGACTCGCTTGTGGTTGACCAAATTTGACAACTGCGTAAACCCCTTCCCACACTCAGAGCAAGTAAATGGCTTCTCTCCCGTGTGAACTCGCCGGTGGCTCTGCAAATCAGATGAACGGCTGAACTCCTTCCCACACTCCGAGCAAGAGAACGGCTTCTCCCCGGTGTGAACTCGCTGGTGCTTCATCAGTTCCGATGACTGGGTGAACCCCTTCCCGCACTCAGAGCAGGTGAACGGTTTCTCCCCGGTGTGGATCCGCAGGTGGACCACGAAGTTGGAGCGGTAGGCGAACAGTTTTCCGCAGTCAGGGCAGGTGAACGGCTTCTCCCCGGTGTGAACCCGCTGGTGTGTGATCAGATTGCTCGATTGCTTGAAGCGTTTCCCGCAGCTGGGGCACTGATAGGGGTTCATGGCTGTGGAGTCAGGAGTGTGTGAACGGCGGGGCTGACAGAGGGGAGGTTTGTAAATCTGTTACCTCCTTCCCGGACACACTGCGGCTGAAAGTCCAACCATGGCCCACTGAACAAGGGACGCTCGGATTGCGGATGAAATCGACCCCGACACGGGACCTGGGCCCGAACCCAGTCTTGAAGAGAATTAGGACCAAGCCAGGCCCCAGCTACACGGCTACGGAGAGTGTCGATATTCCACCGTCTCCCCCCGACCACCTACCGCACCCGAACCCGGCAGAATCCTCCGCTTCCCGCCGATGCCCTGACCAGTTTGCACTGCGTCACCAGGAAGGCGCACGCGTAGCGACAGCACGGCGGCGGATGGAGCTGTTTCTAACGTACCAGGAATTATGGGTAGCTCGCCGGCCATTGATTTTACTGTTACTACTAAAAGCGTCTGGATCGGAAGAAAGTTGGTTGGAAAGGATGTGGAGGAGAGGGTGGATTAGAAAATGTTAAAAAAAAAAATCAGAGGCAGGGAACAAACTGGAGACTGTAATGGGTGAAGATAAATAGCAGCTTTCTGGGAAATTGAAAACTAAGCATTGAATTGAGGATCATAGTGGCTTATAGTCCCGTGATAAAAGTAGATTTAAATAAATTAAGGAAGAGCTTGATGTATTACAGATTTTTGAACGTGGACCTGTTTCAGATATCATTTGGTTTAGGATAACTACAGATAAAAACGTTGACGCATTACCTCTTATCTTTAAGTCTTCGTGTTTTCACAGATAATAAACAATGAGAGAAAGCTTTGTGGTCAAAAATTGGGGGAAGAAGGAAAATAACAAGAAGAACAGTGAACGACAGTGGCTTTGGGTAGTAATCATAAGAATCATAATCAGGTTTAATATCACTGGCATATCGTTAAAATTTGTTGTCTCTACAATAGCAGTACAATACAATACATTATACAGGAAAATGTACATTACAGGGAGTATATATACTTAATATACTGAAAGCGGTGGCTGAAGAGAACGTGGATGCATTAGTAATAATCTTTCAATGATCACTAGATTCTGGAATTGCAAATGTCATTCCACACTCCAAGAAAGGAGAAAGGCAGAAGAAAGGAAATTATAGGCCAGTTAATCTGACCTCAGTGGTTGGGAAGATGTTGGAGTCAATTGTGAAGGATGTGGCTTCAGGTTACTTGCAAGCACATGATAAAACAGGCCACAGTCAGCATGGTTTCCTCAAGGAAAAAGTCTTACCTGATAAATCTTTTGGAATTCTCTAAAGAAATAACAAGCAGGATTGACAAAGGAGAATCAGTGGATGTTGTGTTCTTGGATTTTTGTTGTGTAAGTTAAGCAAATTTTGTTGTGTACATTGGTTAATATTGTGTACTTTTAACTGCTTAACAAGTTAAGAGCCATGGTATTACAGGAAAGATTCCAGTATGGATAGAACACTAGCTGATTGGTAGGAGGTAGAGTGGGAATAAAGGGAGCTTTTTCTGGTTGGTTGCCGGTGACTAGTGGTGTTCCTCAAGGGTCTGTGTTGGGACTGCTTCTTTTTACGTTATGTCAATGACCTCGATAATGGAATTGACGGCCTTGTTGCAAAGTTTGTGGATGATACAAAGATAGGTGGAAGGACAGGTAGTTTAGAGGAAGTTGAGAAGCTACAGAAGGACTTTGACAGATTAGGAGAATTGGCAAAGAAGTAGCAGATGGAATACTGTGTTGGAAAGTGTATGGTAAAGCACTTTGGTCAAAGAAATAAAAGGTAGATTATTTTCTAAATTGAGAGAATATTCAAAATCACAAGGTGCAAAAGGACTTGCGCAGGATTCCCTAGAGGATAATTGGCAGGTTGAGTCGGTGGTGAGGAAGGCAAATGCAATGTTAGCATTTATTTCGAGAACTAGAATATAAAAGCAAGGATGAAATGTTCCAGCTTTATGAACCACCGGTGAGAACTCACTTGGAATATTGTGAGTAGTTTTGGGCCGCTTATCTTAGAAAGAATGTGCTGATACTGCAGAAGGTTCAAAGAAGGTCCAGGATTGAACGGCTTATCATAGCAAGAGCGTTTAATGGCTCTGGGCCTGTATTCACTGGAATTCAGAAGAATGAGGGGTGACTTCATTAAAACCTATCAAATGATGACAGGCCTTGATAGAGTAGATGTGGAGAGGATGCTTCCTGGGGTGGGAGAGTCTAGGACCAGAGGACAGCCTCGAGAAAGAAGATGAGTAATTGTTCCATCTAGGGAGTGGTGAATCTGTGGAATTTGTTGGTACAGGCAGCTGTGGAGGCCAAGTCGTTCTGTATATTTAAGGCAGAGGTTGATTAGTCAGGGCATGAAAGGATACAGGAAGAAAGCAGGAGATTGGCCCTGGTGAGACCACACCTGGAGTATTGTGTACAGTTTTGGTCTCCAAATTTGAGGAAGGACATTCTTGCTATTGAGGGAGTGCAGTGTAGGTTCACGAGGTTAATTCCCGGCATGGCGGGACTGACATATATTGAAAGATTGGAGTGACTGGGCTTGTATACACTGGAATTTAGAAGGGTGAGAGGGGATCTGATTGAAACACATAAGATTATTAAGGGATTGGACACGCTAGAGGTAGGAAACATGTTCCCGATGTTGGGGGAGTCTAGAACCAGAGGCCACAGTTTAAGAATAAGGGGTAGACCATTTAGAATGGAGTTGAGGAAAAACTTTTTCACAGAGAGGGTTGTGGTTCTGTGGAATGCTCTGCCTCAGAGGCAGTGGAGGCCAATTCTCTGGATTCTTTCAAGAAAGAGTTAGATAGAGCTCTTAAAGATAGCGGAGTGAAGGGACATGGGGAGAAGGCAGGAACGGGGTACTGATTGTGGATGATCAGCCATGATCACAGCGAGAGGAAGTGCTGGCTTGAAGGGCTGAATGGCCGACTCCTGCACCTATTGTCTATTGAGAGGAAAAATGTATCAGCCATGATGAAATGGCAGAGCAGACTCGATGGGCCAAATAGTCTAATTCTGCTCCTATATCTTTGGGTCTTACATGATAAGTAGTTAAATTAAATTAGTGCAAAAATAGAAATAAAAAAGTAGTGAGGTGGTATTCATGGGTTGATGGCAGAGGGGAAGAAGCTGTTCCTGAATCACTGAGTGAGTGTCTTCAGGCTTCTGTACCTCCTCCCTGATGGTAGGAATGAGAACAAGGCTGGACCTGGGCGATAGCGTCCTTAATGATAGATGCCTCCTGTTTGAGGCATCGCTCCTTGAAGGTGTCCTGGGCACTGTGGAAGCCAGTTCCCATGGTGGAGCTGAGTTTACTTATTTCAATCCTGTGCAGTAACGTGCCCCCAACCCATAACAGGTGGTGATGCAGATATTAAAATGCTCTCCACAGTACATCTGTAGAAATTTGTGTCTGGTGACAGACCAAATATCCTCAAACTCCTAATGAAATATAGCCACCATCATGCCCTGGAACATATTACAGATAATTTAGATGAGAGGAAAGTTGTAGACAGTGAACATTTAAAAGTGTCTCGTGGTGGACCAAGAACAGATAGCTCATTGGTGTAGATTAGCTTTGATGGAAAGTAATTGCCAGATAGGGTTAATTTAGTTTATATGAGTTATCTCCTTTGAGTGTATCTTCCTAAAGTTTGTCAAAGACAAAATCGAGATTATTGTCATCTGCACAAGTGCATGTACAGTGGCATGCAAAATTTTGGGCACCACGGTCAAAATTTCTGTTACTGTGAATAGCTTAGCGAGTAAAAGATGAACTGATTTCCAAAAGGAATAAAGTTAAAGATGACACATTTCTTTAACATTTTAAGCAAGAAAACTTTTTTTATTTCCATCTTTTACAGTTTCAAAATAACAAAAAATGAAAAGGGCCTGAAGCAAAAGTTTGGGCACCCTGCATGGTCAGTACTTAGTAACACCCCCTTTGGTAAGTATCACAGCTTATAAACGCTTTCCGTAGCCAGCTAAGCGTCTTTCAATTCTTGTTTGGGGGATTTTCACCCAGTCTTCCTTGCAAAAGGGTTCCAGTTCTGTGAGATTCTTGGGCTGTCTTGCATGCACTGCTCGTTTGACGTCTATCCACAGATTCTCGATGAGGTTTAGGTCGGCAGACTGTGAGGGCCATGGCAAAACCTTCAGCTTGCACCTCTTGAGGTAGTCCATTGTGGATTTTGAGGAGTGTTTAGGATCATTATCCTGTTGTAGAAGCCAAAAAGTTCAATTCAAAAGGTTCAAAGGAACACCTAAACAAGCCTGATGCATTTTGGAAACAAGTCCTGGGGACCGATGAAATTAAAATAGAACTTTTTGGCCGCAATGAGCAAAGGTATGTTTGGAGAAAAAAGGGTGCAGAATTTAATGAAAAGAACCTCTCTCCAATTGTTAAGCACGGGGGTGGATCGATCACACTTTGGGCTTGTGTTGCAGCCAGTGGCACGGGGAGCATTTACTGGTAGAGGGAAGAATGAATTCAATTAAATACAGCAAATTCTGGAAGCAAACATCACACCGTCCGTAAAAAAGCCGAAGATGAAAAGAGGATGGCTTCTACAACAAGATAATAATCTTAAACACTCCTCAAAATCCACAATGGACTACCTCAAGAGGCGCAAGCTGAATGTTTTGCCATGGCCCTCACAGTCCCCCGACCTAAACATCATCGAGAATCTGTGGATAGACCTCAAAAGAGCAGTGCATGCAAGACGGCCCAAGAATCTCACAGAACTAGAAGCCTTTTGCAAGGAAAATTGGGCAAAAATCCCCCAAACAAGAATTGAAAGACTCTTAGCTGGCTACAGAAAGCGTTTACAAGCTGTGATACTTGCCAAAGGGGGTGTTACTAAGTACTGACCATGCAGGGTGCCCAAACTTCTGCTTCTGGCCCTTTTCCTTTTCAGTCATTTCGAAAATGTAAAAGATGGAAATAAAAAAGTTTTCTTGCTTAAAATGTTAAAGAAATGTGTCATCTTTAACTTTATGCCTTTTGGAAATCAGTTCATCTTTTACTCGCTTAGCTATTCACAGTAACAGAAATTTTGACCAGGGGTGCCCAGACTTTTGTGTGCCACTGTATGCATGGGTGCAATGAAAATCTTGCAGCAGCATTGCAGGCTCAAGAATCAGATAAGCAGCATTCAGAAGAAATAACATTTTTACAAGAAACCACACAATTAGAATATAGTAAATTTTAGTGCAAAGTAATTATACAGTCCAGTCTGACAGCCACTTTCTATATCATGTGGAATGCTGGCACTTCAAACTGTGTGCAGCAACATGTGATTTAATCCCAGCGGATCACAGGGCAATTTACAATCACCAGTTAATCTATCAGCCAGTACGATTTTGGAAAGTGGGAAGAAACTGGAGCAAGCAGAGGAAATCACGTGGTCACGGGGAGAAAACACAAACTCCTTACAGACTGGGGCAGGAAATGACCCGGGGTCACTGGGACTGTAAAGCATTGTGCTAGCCACTACACCACCATGCCAGATTACTGTATTACTTCCGGAGATTCAAAGAAGAGAATCTTGTCATATCAGAGCCTCAGTTATGGAAATATAAAAGGGTATTCACATGTTTATGTCAGTGTTAGGTAGACTATCTTTGAAAATAGGTACACTAATGTGAGTTTGAGCTGCTCTACCATCAGCAACCATTTTAGCTTACTTGCAGTGACTTGTGTGTATTCACCTCCTTTCACATCTGAATTAGTAATTAACAACGTTTGTTAACGACCTTCTCATTGAGCTCCCAGTGGTTCCTTATGGGAATCTCAGCAGGAATCAGAGTCTTTGATCACTCCAAGCAGCAGAAACCTGTTGGGAAGCAGACAGCACATCTTGGGTTAATTTCACAAAATAGTTAATTAAACTCTCTGCCATAATATGCTTATCAGCTTCTCTGAGGTCGAGAGCTCCTGGCAGTGACGTGGGTCACCCTGTTACCACCTCCAATGGCCTTTATCTTGTTTGTGGTTGCTCTGATGTGACACAAGATGACAGGAAGAGCCGTAGGCCATGGTACAACCTTCCTCATGATACTCACTCAGTCCTTGTTGATGATCCCATTCATTCATTCGGCTTGTCCTGATGACTCTGGGTGATGTGGACAATGGAAAGACCATTCAATATTCATCAATTGTCAAAATTCCCAATAAACATTCCCAGTGAGATGTGTTCCTCGGTCAGATTCAATGTGAGGTGCCAATCTCCATCTCAGAATACAGTCCTTGATTAGTTGTTGGTGTGTGTGGCTGTGGCTTTCCTTGTGGGAATAGTTTGAAAACTTGTCCACTATTACTAGTACATTGGGTATCCTCGACACCTTGGGAGAGTAATGTAGTCCATTTGTAGATGCAAAAATAGACCAGATGTCCACTCCAATGTGTCCTGGGGAATTTATCTGCTCGATAAGAAAGCAACATAATCTACGACTCTAGGCTCCATCACTCTTTAATGTCCCAGCATTCTCCATTCAGAACAACATTTCTTTGTTAGAGCATTGAATCTGCATCTCTCAAATAGCCTCTATGTTTGCCTGTTCACTCCAGATGCTCTCTGTACTTCTTTTAATTTTTTGAGTTAAAAAAAAACTTCTTTGACCTAACCCATGCTGCCTTGTTGACAATTTCATCAGCGAATGCATTTGCAGTTTTCCCTTATTGTCATTTTGTAGTGGTGTTTTACCGTTATTAGATAACACTCATGAGTTCATTGTGATTCATACAGCCGTAAGAAATCCCCTTTGCCTCCACTAGTTTCCAAATCGTGAACAATTCCAGAAGCATATTGAGAATCAGTGGAGAGATTAGCTGATTTTCTTTGTGCCATCTTACAGGCTTCCAGTACTGGCTGTCACACTGCAGTACCAGGAACCAAGCTTCCCGATGCCAAGTGACACAATAGCCTCCACCAGATCTTGAAAGTTTCTCGAAAATAATAGAGGCAACCCCCAGAACAATTACACATAGAGAGCTAATGATATAAAGTACTGTACAAACAAGCACAAGAAAGTTAAACTACAAGAAAAGTAACAATTATACAGTCTAACCCAACACTACAGTCTCCATCACCCTGAGAGGGTCTATCTGCATGTGGATATATATTCCGCCCAGACATTTTCAAACCTTGTCCCTAGTGTGAACTTGCTGGTGTTTTACCAGGTTAGATGACCGAATGAACCTCTTCCCACACTCAGAACAGGTGAACAGCTTCTCCCGGGTGTGAACTTGCTTGTGTTTCTTCAGGCTGCATCGTTGAGTGAATCCCCTGCCACACTCCGAGCAGATGAACGGTTTCTCCCCGGTGTGGATTCGCTGGTGGGTCTCCAGATAAGGTCGTTTATTAAATCCCTTCCCACACACTGAGCATTTGAATGGTTTCTCCCCAGTGTGAATTCGCTGGTGGGTCACCAGATAAGGTCGTTTATTAAATCCCTTCCCACACTCCGAGCAGATGAACGGTTTCTCCCCAGTGTGAATTCGCTGGTGAGTCAACAGGGAAGATGGCTGAGTGAATCCCTTCCCACACTCAGAGCAGATAAAAGGTTTCTCCCCGGTGTGAACTCGCTGGTGAGTTCGCAGATTGGACAACTGAGTGAATCGTTTCCCACACTCTGAGCAGATGAAGGGTTTCTCCCCAGTGTGAAGTCGCTGGTGAGACTTCAGGTTGTTTATCTGAGTAAAACTCTTCCCACACTCAGAGCAGACGTACGGTTTCTCCCCCGTGTGAACACGCTGGTGTCTCGTCAGGTAATGTTGTTCTGTGAATCCCTTCCCACACACGGAGCAGGTGAACGGTCTCTCCTCGGCGTGTACCTGCTGGTGTTTCAGCAGGTCACATGAATGAGTGAACCCCTTCCCACAGTCGGAGCAGATGAACGGCTTCACCCCGCTGTGCAGCTGCTGGTGTCTCAACAGGTAACGGGAATCCGTGAATGCCTTACCACACTCGGAGCAGGTGAACGGCCTCTCCCCGGTGTGCATTCGCTGGTGGGTCGTCAGGTGAGATGACTGAGTGAATCCCTTCCCACATTCAGAGCAGATGAAAGGCCTCTCCCCTCGGTGAACTCGCTGGTGTGTAAACATGTTGGATAACTGAGTGAATCCCTTCCCACACTCAGAGCAGATGTACGGTTTCTCCCCGGTGTGGACTCGCTTGTGGTTGACCAAATTTGACAACTGCGTAAACCCCTTCCCACACTCAGAGCAAGTAAATGGCTTCTCCCCCGTGTGAACTCGCCGGTGGCTCTGCAGAGCAGATGAACGGCTGAACTCCTTCCCACACTCCGAGCAAGAGAACGGCTTCTCCCCGGTGTGAACTCGCTGGTGCTTCATCAGTTCCGATGACTGTGTGAACCCCTTCCCGCACTCAGAGCAGGTGAACGGTTTCTCCCCGGTGTGGATCCGCAGGTGGACCACAAAGTTGGAGCGGTAGGCGAACAGTTTTCCGCAGTCAGGGCAGGTGAACGGCTTCTCCCCGGTGTGAACCCGCTGGTGTGTGATCAGATTGCTCGATTGCTTGAAGCGTTTCCCGCAGCTGGGGCACTGATAGGGGTTCATGGCTGTGGAGTCAGGAGTGTGTGAACGGCGGGGCTGACAGAGGGGAGGTTTGTAAATCTGCTACCTTCTTCCCCGATACACTGCGGCTGAAAGTCCAACCGCAACCCACTGGAGACTGGGACGCTCGGGAGCTGAGCCCCAGGTTGCGGATGAAATCGACCTCGGCACTGGACCTGGGCCCGAACGCAGACTTGGAGAGAATAGGACCAGGCTAGGACCCGGCCGAACGCGGCTACGGAGAGTGTCGATATTCCACCGTCTCTCCCCCGACCGCCTACCGCACCCGACCCCAGGAGGATCCTCCACTTCCCGCCGATGCCCTGACCAGGATGTACTGCGTCACCGGGAAGACGCACGCGTACCGATGGCGCTGCGGGGGATGGAGCTGTTTCTAGCACGCCTGGCATTATGGGTATCTAACCGGCCATTGATCTCTCTCTCTCTCTCTCTCTCTCTCTCTCTCTCTCTCTCTCTCTCTCTCTCTCTCTCTGTGTCTCTCTCTCTCTCTCTCTCTCTCTCTCTCTCTCTCTCTCTCTCTCCCCTCTCTCTCTCTCTCCCCCCCCCTCAATTTTTGTGTTGCAATAAAGTAGATTATTTGGTGTTGCGGACCGGAAGGTTGTGGAGGTTAATAAGAGTGACGGGAAGTGGGGATAAAATCGGAGGTAATGAACGAACTGGACATGGTATAGGGTGACAGTAGTGTATGGAGGGACGAGAATAGTAGCTTTTCGAGAAACGGAAAAATTAAGCATTGAATTGAGGATTGTGGTGGTTTATAGCCCCGTGATAAAGGCAGAAATGTCGAGTGAGTATCTTCAGTCTCCAGTAACTCCTCCTTGATTGTAGCAATGAAGAGAGGGCGAGTCCTGGGTGATACTTAAAGATCGATGCCGTCTTTTTGAGGCATCACCTTTTGAAGGCGTCCTTTGTGCTGGGGAGGCGAGTGCCCATGAAGCATCTGACTGAGTTTACAACTTTCTACAGTCTTTTCTGATCCTGTGCAGTGCCCTTCATACCAGACGGTGATGTAACCAGTTTGAGGACTCTCCGTGGTACATCGGTAGAAACCTATGACTATGTACTGAAGTCTGTGTCAATGTTATTACCATCGAAATACAGTGATATTAGTGTCAGTGTGTAAAGCACGTGAGTTCCTTTTTAAAGGATTTATAGATTATTGATAAACAAAAAAGTGTTACTTTCATGGCGGATGTGGTGTATCATTCTAAAAGAAGGACAAAAAAAATAATATGATATTAAAAGCTACAGAAAAACATATAGAGATAGAAGAGTTAACTCTAAAATTATTAACGATGCTTTACTGTTGGTCATGGTCTTTCTAATCTTACGATGGAATGCCAGAAGTTTGTAAGCAATTGGCCAAGAAGTTCAGAAATTTGATGAAGATTTATCAAATAAAACTGGTGTTTTATGCTTACTGAAAATCTAGCTGAAATCTTTTCTGAGGTTTAAGCCACAAAGTTATGTTGATATAAGGTGTGATCGGAAAATGCGTATAAAGGAGGAGAGGTTACCTTCGTTAAAAAATGGGATAGCACTTTGAGTTTTGAAAATTGGAGCTGTTTATGAGTCTCTGCTGGTTGAGAGTGGTGGAAAGAGTAGTAAAGTAAAGATAATAAAGTATTATAATCATTGTGAAAGGTTATATATATATATAACCTGATATATTGGAAATTGGGGTGGAAATGGCAATAATAAGGCTTTATGGTGTGGGGATTTTGATGTGCATAGTACAATGTAATGTCACAAATGTCACTGGGATGGTGCTGGAGGACTCTCTGGAAGAAAAGTGTTTGGTGTGATTGAATGGAGGCAGGAGTACAAGGATAAATCTACTTAACAACACTGTAGATGCTTGCTCCTATCTGAGGATACAGCAAGTGCCTTCTCACCATAACCTTTGAAGCTCTGACCAATCAGGAAACTATCAATATTTCTTTAAATATACCCATGGGCTTGGCCTCCACCGCAGTCTATGGCAGAGCATTCCGCAGATTCACTCCTCACTGGCTAAAATAAATTCCTACCTCTGTTCTAAAGGGTCGCCCCTCAGTTTTGATGTTGTGCTCTCTAGTTCTGGACACCCCCACCATAGGAAGCATCTTCTCCACATCCACCCTATCCAGTCCTTCCAACATTCGGTAGGTTTCAATGAGATCCCCCTGCATTCCTATAAATTCCACTGAGTACAGGCCCCAGGCAGCCAAAAGCTCCTTATCTGTTAACCCCTTTGTTCCTGGAATCATCTTCATGAACCTCCTATGGACTCTCTCTAATGACAATACATCCTTTCTGAGGTATGGAGCCCAAAAACTGTTGACAATACTCCCGGCGCAGCCTGACTAGTGTCTTATAAAGCCTCAGCATTATCACCTTGTTTTTATATTGTATTCCCCTTGAAATACATACCAACATTGCATTTGCCTTCTTCACCACAGTCTGAACCTGTGAATTAACCTTCTGGGAGTCTTGCACGAGGACTACTAAGACCCTTTGCACCTCTGATGTTTGAATTTTCATCCCATTTAGATAATAGTCTGCACTTTTTTTCCTTCTACCAAAATGCATTTTCATACATTTTCAAACACTGTATTCCATCTGCCACTTTTTTGCCCATTGTTCCAACTTGTCTATGTCATTCTGCAATTGCATTGCTTCCTCAACACTACCTACCCCTCCACCTATCTTTGTATCATCTGTGAGTGTCATGTAGCAGGAATGAGTGCTGTTGCTATTTCAAAGGAAAAAGTGCTAGGCAAATCCATTCCATTACCTAAATCATTGACAAACAATGTGGAAAGTAGCAGGTCCCAATACTGACCCCTGAGGAACACCATCAGTCACTGGCAACCAACCAGAAAATGTCCCTTTTATTCCCACTTGCTGCCTCCTGCCTGTCAGCCATTCCTCTATCCACGCCAGTATCTTTCCTGTGATGCCATATAATTTATCTTGTTGAGCATCCTCATGCGTGGCATCTTATCAAATGCCTTTTGAAAATCCAAATAAATGACATCCACTGCTTCTCCTTTGCCCACACTGCTTCTAACTTCCTCAAAGAACTCTAACAGATTTTTCGGGCAACATTTCTCTTAATAGAAACCATGCTGACTTTCACTTATTTTATCATTACTCTCCAAGTACCATGAAACCTCATCCTTAATAATTGACTCCAACACTTTCCCAACCACTGAGGTTAGGCTAACTAATTCCCTTTCTTTTGCCTTCCTTCCTTCTGAAAGAGTGGAGTGACATTTGCAATTTTCCAGTCCTCCAGAACTATGCCAGAATTAAGTGATTCTTGAAAGATCACAACCAATGCATCTGCTATCTCCTCAGCAACCTCCTTCAGAACTCTGGGATGTAGTCCATCTGGTCCAGGTGACTTCTCCACCTTAAGATCTTTCAGTTCACCTAACACTTCTTCTTTTGTAATAGCAATGGCGCTCACTCCTGCTTCCTGACACTCACGGACCTCTTGTACCCTGCTAGTAACTTCCACAGTGAAGACTGATGCAAAGTACTCATTAAGTTCATCTGCCATTTCTTTGTCCCCCATTACAACCTCACCAGCATCATTTTCCTCTGGTCCAATATCAACTCTCACCTGCCTTTCACTCTTTACATAACTGAAAAATCTTTTGGTGTCCTGCTGTATACTATTGGTTCATTTGCCCTCATATTTCATCTTTTGTCAGCCATGGTTGCCTATCCCTGCCATTTGAGAATTCCTTCTTCTTGGAACATATCTATCCTGTACTTTGTGAACTATTCACAGAAACTTCAGCCGCCTCTGTTCTGCCATCATCCCCACCAGTATCCCCCTCCAATCCACCTGGGCAAGCCCCTCTCTCATGCCTCGGTAATTCCCTTTATTCCATTGTGATACTGATACATCTTGCCTTCTGCATCTCCCTCTCAAATTGCAGTATGAATTCAATCATATTATGATCACTGTCTCCCAAGGGTTTCTTTACCTTAAGCTCCCTAATAAAATCTGGATGATTACACAACACCCAATCTAAGATAGGCTTTCCCTGAATAGGCTCAAACACAAGGAATATATAAATATTCCTTATGTAGCTGTCTTTCCTTCAATATTTTTAATGTATACCTTTATTTATCCATGTAGTTGATCTATCATTTTTAATTACTTCTCTCGACCTTGGGTATGAACATTACCTGCACTGCATGTATTACCACTTTAAAACGACCCCATTGTTCCTTGACTGACTCAACATCAAACAGTTTCCTCCAGGTTAACTTCTGATGTCTTTGCCGTATCTGCACAAACTTTGCCTTTCTAAAACTCAATTTAATGCCCTTGGTATTTACCGATATATTCTCCCAAAAAAACTTTGAGTCTAACAATGCTATTATCACCAAAGGATCAACAACTTCCGTACTCAAAGTTCTATCCTGATTGTTACAGAATATCATATCTATTCAGACCTCCCCTCTTGTTGGAGCATTTACATGCTGGCTCAAAACACAATCATTCAATAACTCAATGAATTCACTTTCCTGCAGTCTATTAGTCATTGGGTTCTCCCACTCAATATTTGACAAATTAAAGTCTCCCATAACTATAACATCACCCCCAGAACATGGATTTCTAATATTCTGATAGAGTTGTTTATGAAAATCACAATCAGCATTTGCAGGTCTATAACATACACCCAATGTTATTCCTTTATCCTTATAGCTTTCAATTCTAACCCAGATATCTTCACTAAGTCTAGATTCATCTCCTGTCATAAGCAGCCTCATGTTTAAGTTCTCTATTAGGCTGCTCCTCCACCTTGGTGATCTTGCCTATCTTTCCTAAGTGAAATAAATCCTTTAATACGCATAACTGTTTCAATTAGATTACTACAGCACGGGCCATGCCCAGTTTTCCATAGTAATCTCTTCAGGTTGAATTAGTTGTGGCTACTTCCCTATTAACATGTAATTATAGTCATAGTCATACTTTATTGATCCCGAGGGAAATTGGTTTTCGTTACAGTTGCACCATAAATAATTAAATAGTAATAAAACCATAAATAATTAAAAAGTAATATGTAAATTATGCCAGGAAATAAGTCCAGGACCAGCCTATTGTCTCTGGGTTTCTGACCCTCCAAGGGAGGAGTTGTAAAGTTTGATGGCCACAGGCAGGAATAACTTCCTATGACGCTCTGTGTTGCATCTTGGTGGAATGAGTCTCTGGCTGAATGTACTCCTGTGCCCAACCAGTACATTATGTAGTGGATGGGGGACATTGACCAAGATGGCATGCAACTTGGACAGCATCCTCTTTTCAGACACCACCGTCAGAGAGTCCAGTTCCATCCCCACAACATCACTGGCCTTACGAATGAGTTTGTTGATTCTGTTGGTGTCTGCTACCCTCAGCATGCTGCCCCAGCACACGACAGCAAACATGATAGCACTGGCCACCACAGACTTGTTATCTATAACAAAGTAATTATAGTCAGTAGCTGGTGGAGAACGTTGCAGGGTATCCTGCTGGGGTATGAATGCTGAACTGTGTGTGGTCAATCAGGAGCAGAGATAATGTCTGACGTGCTGTTCCCTCCATCTTCCCCCACCCCTCCCCCACAAGCTCATTTGCATCATCTAGCGTGCTTTCCCATTCATTGCTTTCAGAGTTCAATTAAATACCATATTTTCATTCCTTTTTTATTTATATATTTGAGCAACATTTTAAAAAAAACAGTGCAACATATATTGTCTGAATGCAGATCTAATGAGGTGCAAATGAAACATTTAATTGTTAATTTGAGATCTTTGCAGCAGACAGTTTAAAAAGGAAAGTTTGTTGGAATATTACTGCCTGTACATTACAGCATATACAGTACATTATGTAACGTATATCATATGTGTACTGATCGGCTGCATTACGGCCTAGTATGGGAACATCAATGCCTCTGAGCAGAAAGTCCTATAAAAGGTAGTGGATTCAGCTCAGTAAGTCACAGGTAAAACCCCCCCAACAAACCACTGAGCACATCTACATGAAATGTTGCCTTAGATAAGCAGCATCCATCATCAAAGATCCTCACCACCCAGGCCATGCTCTTTTCCCACTGCTGCCATCAGGTAGAAGGTACAGGAGCCTCAGGACCCACACCACCAGGTTCAGGAACACTTATTACACCTCAACCATCAGGCTCTTGAACAAAAGAGGATAACTGCACTCATCATTGGAGATGTTCCCACAACCAATGATGTCACTTTAAGAACTCTTTAATTTGTTACTTCATGCAGTTGTTATTTGTTATTTATGGCCATTTATTTCTATTTCCATTTTCACACTTTGTTGCCTTCTCCGCTCTTGCTCTGATCCTGTTTACAGTTACTGTCCTATAGATTTGCTGCGTCTACCCACAGGAAAAAGAATCTCAGCACACTATGTGGTGTTAGGCATGGACTCTGATAATAAATCTCACTTCGACCTTTGCATCTTGGTGCATATTTGCCTTTCTGAAAAACATTAGACTTTTTGATATTACTTTAGTTGGGCCGGAGAATTTAAAAGGGGTGAACTTCCGGTCTGTTTGCTCCACACTCCAGCTCAGTACGTGGCTGGAATGCCTTCGGCCAACTGCCATTCACATTACTGGAAGAACGGTTCGGGCGAGGAGGACGACGGACACTCCTACCAATCGAGAAACTGTCAGCCTCTGCTTTAAATATACTCAAAGACTTTGCCTCCACAGCTGTCTGTGGCACAGATTTGCCACCTCTTGTTAAAGAAATTCCACCTCGTCTCCCTTCTAGAGGGACGTCTTTGTATTCTGAGACTGTGCCCCCTGGTCCTGGACTCCCCCACTATCAGAAACATTCTCTCCATGTCCATTCCATTCAGGGCTTTCCATATCCAATAGGTTTGGTTTTTGAAACAACTGGGCTCAACACTAATCACTACCTCAGCACAACCACTACACCACCACTTTGCATTACAAAGGATTTCTTGTTCTGACTGCATTCTGGTAAAAAAGAAATCGTGCACCATCTATGTTTAAGTTATGTTTACATTGTGAATGCTACTTAGCTGATGCTTTGTGGCTGTGATGTTGCTGCAAGTAGGTTTTTCATTACAATGTGACACCTGACACATTGGGTAAATTGTCTCTTAGTCACACCATTTAAACTGAACTCTTTCTCACATGTTCCCATCTCCATCCACTCTTGTGTTCACATCCCATAACTTACAGCTGCGCTGTGCCTTCTGGAAGGAGAATAATGGGGGAACTGGTGACTGTTTCCTGTTCCTTGTCCACATGTTAACCCCACAGAACCTGATGGGGGAACTCGCTTGCAATGATTGTCTAAACTCTACCTCTGGGCTGATCCCTCTCTGACTCCCCACCCTGTTTCACTGATCAGACACCCAATGGGTCCTCACTCTGCTGTGAGGCTTTCCACCAACCACAGCCGGTACCCGCGTGACACTAATCCTGTGTTGTGCATTCCCCAGACCTCTGTGTCGCCCTGCCTTTCAGTGTTGGGAGTAGCAAACTGACAAATGTTTGGAAAGCCATCACATTGTCTCCTGACTCCAGAGGTTTGAGAAAAATGTGCCAGAAACGGACATAAATCTGTGCTCTTCCTATCCCTAAGTTTGTCAAAGACAAAGTGGAGATTATTGTCACCTGCACAAGGTGCATGTATGCATGGGTGCAATGAAAAACTTGCAGCAGCATCGCAGGCTCATAGAATCAGATAAGCAGCATTCAGAAGAAAAACATTTTACTAGAAACACAATTAAAAGAACAATATTGACAATTTTAGTGTAAAGTCATTGTACTGGTGCCGTCATTAAGGCCGTGCCAGTTGGTTCAGGATCTGATCCGTTGTAGGGAAATAGCTGTACATAAACCCCGTGGTGCGGGGTCTTCAGTCTTCTGTCGCCCCTGGCCCCAGTAGCTGAGGGAAGATGGTGCAGCCCGGAATGCGGGGATCTCTGACATACATATTGTACATTTGGAAACCTCCTGAGATGGTTTGTCAATCAGAAAGTTACAACAGTGTTGAAGTGTTAGGGAAAAGCTGAGATGGGCAGCGGGGATGCATTTGCCAAAACAAGCGGGCAGAGGGAGTTGCAGTAATATTCCTGCAGAGGGCGCTGCGAGTGAGCGGATGTCCACCGGAAGGAACAGATCTCTCCCTGGTTTGACCCAACGTGGCTCCCACTGGGTTCGTTGACTTGTCTTTGCACTGTACACATGGGGTGACATTAAGCACTTAAGAGACAAAAGCATTTTAAACAGAACTTGTTTACTTCGCATAGATTTCAGAATATCAAACTTCAGCAAGTTCTAAGGTTTAATAAAAAAAGGCATCTTCCCCAATCACCAGACTCAATTCCTAGAGAATTAGTCGGTACAGTAACTGCAGAATCCATAACTATGTAAGAATCTCTCTGCGTGTGGATACTTATTCCGCACGTGGCATTTTAAAATCTTGTCCCTAGTGTGAATTCGCTGCTGTCTTATCAGATTGGATGACCGAATGAAACACATGGAACAGGCTTCTTTGGAGTGTGGACTTGCTTGTGTCTCAACCGTTAACTGGAAGCGCTAAATCCCTTCTGCCAGTCGGAGCAGATGAACAGCCTCGTTCATGTTTCAGCAGGTGAGATGACTGAGTGAACCCCTTCCCACACTCGGAGCAGGTGAACGGTTTCTCCCCTGTGTGAATCCTCTGGTGCTTTAACACATCAGATGAACTGGTGAAACCTTTCCCACAGTCGGGGCAGTTGAACGGCTTCACCCCGGTGTGTATCTTCTGGTGTCTCAAAAGGGACGAGGAATTGGTGAAACCTTTACCACACTCGGAGCAGATGAACGGTTTCTCCCCGGTGTGAATCCGCTGGTGCTTTAACATATCAGATGAGCAAGTGAAGCCCTTCCCACAGTCGGGGCAGTTGAACGGCTTCAATCCGGTGTGTATCTTCTGGTGTCTCAAAAGGCAAGAGGAATTGGTGAAACCTTTACCACACTCGGAGCAGATGAACGGCCTCTCCCCCGTGTGCATTCGCTGGTGACTCACCAGGCGAGATGACTGGGTGAATCCCTTCCCACACTCAAGGCAGGTGAACGGCCTCTCCCCGCTGTGAACTCGCTGGTGCTTAACCATGTTGGATATAAGTGCAAACCCTCTGCCACACTCGGAGCAGGTGAACGGTTTCTCCCCAGTGTGAATCCGCTGGTGCTTTAACACTTCAGATGAATTAGTGAAGCCCTTCCCACATTCAGAGCAGGTGAACGGTCTCTCCTTGGTGTGGATCCGCTGGTGTTTCAGTAGATCAGATGAAACAGCAAAGCCCTTCCCACATTCAGAGCAGGTGAACGGCTTCACCCCAGTGTGTATTTTCTGGTGTCTCAAAAGGCAAGAGGAATTGGTAAATGCCTGACCACACTCAGAGCAGGTGAACGGCCTCTCCCCGGTGTGAATTCGCTGGTGGGTCGTCAGGTGAGATGACTGAGTGAATCCCTTCCCACATTCAGAGCAGGTGAAAGGCCTCTCCTTGCTGTGAACTCGCTGGTGTTTAAACATGTTGGATACATATGCGAACCCTTTCCCACACTCAGAGCAGATGTAAGGTTTCTCCCCGGTGTGAACTCTCTTGTGGTTGACCAAATGTGATAATTCAATAAACCCCTTCCCACAGTCAGAGCAAGTAAACGGCTTCTCCCCGGTATGAACCCGCTGGTGGATCTGCAGAGTGGACGAACGGCTGAATCCCTTCCCACAATCCGAGCAAGAGAACGGCTTCTCCCCGGTGTGAACCCGCTGGTGCTTTTTCAGTTCCGATGACTGGGTGAACCCCTTCCCGCACTCAGAGCAGGTGAACGGCCTCTCTCCGGTGTGGATCCGCTGGTGGACCACGAAGTTGGAGAAGTGTGCAAAGCTCTTCCCGCAGACAGGGCAGGTGAACGGCTTCTCCCCGCTGTGAACCCGCTGGTGTTCAATCAGGCTGCCCGATTGCTTGAAGCATTTCCCGCAGATGGGACACCGATAGGGCTTCATGGCTGTGGAGTCAGGAGTGTGTGAACGGGGGGGGGGGCTGAGGAGAGGTTTGTAAATCTGTTACCTCCTTCCCGGACACGCTGCGGCTGAGAGTGCAACCACCGCCTACCGGAGACCCCGGAATCCCGCAGCTGAGCCCCAGGATGCGGATGAAATCGACCTCAACACTGGACCTGGGCCTCAACTTCCGCCGATGGCCTGACCCAGAATGCACTGCGACACCGGGAAGGGGCCCGCGTATCTGTGGTGCTATTTCTAACACGCCAGGGATTATGGTTAGCTCGTCGACCATTGATTACATTGTCACTCATGGTGATTGTCGGGCAGAGGGAAAGAAGCTGTTCCTGAGTCGTTGAGTGTGTACCTTCTTCTTGATGGTAGCAATGAGAACAAGGCATGACCTGGATGATGGGGTCGTTAATGATGGACGCCCGTTGTAAAATTTATTTTCCAGCGGCATCACATTGCAACAGATAATAATAAAACCATGAATTACAGTTAAGTATATATATTTTTTTAAAGTTAAAAAAAGGAAAAACTTATGGTGCAGTGCTCATGGTTTCACATGCAGCCACTCTGCAGAAAGTGCGGAATCAGAATCCATGTGTCCTGAAATCTGGTGATTTCCGGGTGCAGGACATTGCAATACATAATAATAAAGATATAAATTACAGTAATTACATTTTCTAAAAAAGAATTAAAAAGAGAGGAGAATTGTGACACAGTGTCCATTCAGAATTCTGATGGCACAGGGGAAAAGCTGTTCCTGAAATGTTGAGTGAGTATCTTCGGTCTCCAGTACCTCCTCCTTGATTAGGCAATGAAGAGAGGGCGAGTCCTGGGTGAAGGATGCTGCCTTTTTGAGGCATCACCTTTTGAAGGTGTCCCTCGGGGATGGGGAGGCTAGTGCCCATGAAGCAGCCGACTGAGTTTACAACTTCCTACAGCTTTTTCTGATCCGGTGCCGTGGCTGCTCCATACCAGACGGTGATGCAACCGGTTAAAAAATTCTCCATGATACTGTGCATCTGTAGACATTTGCAAGTGGGTACATTAGGCTGTGTCAATATCTATTACCATTCAAATACAGTTATATTAGTGTCAGTATGTAAAGCACATGGTTTGAAATTAAAGGATTTGTAGATTATTGATAAACTAGAATTTGTTACTTTCATGGCAGATGTGGTGTATCGTTCTAAAAGTAGGACAGAAAAATAACATGATATTAAAAGCTGCAGAAAACATGCAAAGATAGAAGAGTTAACTCTGAAGTTATTAATGATGCAACAATGGGGAGTGATCATTTCCCCACTGTTTATATAATGGGAATACGTGTGTATCAGAGAATGGTTCTCATATCCCTGATGGGATTTCTAAAAAGGCAAATTGGGATATATTTGATGATTTATTTGAAAGTAGATTTCCTGATCATTTAGTTTTGGAGGATATCGAGTTGAGTAATAATACCTTGTGCCATGTACTGAACTCCAGAGGTAAGGAAGTGAATTCTGGATCTTTTCGAGATAATAAAAGGAAAATAATAGGTGGACAGATGAATGTAAAGGAGCAGTGAAGGAGTGGAATGAAGCTTTTAGGAAAGTTAGGCAGAGTTACTTCCTGTTCATCTTTCATACAATGTAAAAGAGCTCAAGCTATAGTTAGAAAAGTAGGGAGAAAGGCAAAGGGAATGAATTGGAGAACATACTGTGATAGTACTGGGCAAGAAATCCAGGTCAGGGAAGTTCGGGATTTGATACAGAAAATGGGGGAATTACAAAATTTGATGCATTACTTGTCTTGTATTGTGGGAAGAAGTTTGTAGTTACTGACTCTGAGAAAGGCAGAATTATTAGCAAAAACATATGTCAGTGTACATAGTTCTTGTAGAGAAACAGTTTTAGCAAGCAATCCTCAGATTGTTGAGAAAGTAAAAGAATATTCCAAATCTCCAATGGAATCCCACCACCAACCACATCCATCTCACCCCCCCCCCACCCTTCTGCGTTTCACAGGGATCGCTCCCTATGCAACTTCCTTGTCCATTCATCCCTCCCCATCGATCTCCCTCCTGGGAATTATCCTTGCAAGTGTAACAAGTGCTACGCCTGCACCTACACCTCCTCTCTCACTACCATTCAGGGCCCCAAACAGACCTTCCAGGTGAGGTGACACTTCACCTGTGAGTGTGTTGGGGACGTATACTGTGTCTAGTGCTCCAGGTGTGACCTCCTGTATATTGGTGAGACCCGACATAGATCGGGAGACCACTTCACTGAGCACCTACACTCCGTCTGCCAGAAAAAGCAGGATCTCCCAGTGGCCACCCATTTTAATTCCACTTCCCAGTCCCATTCTGACATGTCAGTCTATGGCCTCCTCTACTGTCACATAGAGGCCACACTCAGGTTGGAGGAGCAACACCTTATATTCTGCATGGGTAGCCTCCAACCTGTTGACATGAACATCAATTTCTCGAACTTCTGGTAATGCCTGTACCACCACCTCCCCTCCTTTCTCCAGTCCCCATTCCCTTTTCTCTCTCACCTTATCTCCTTGCCTGCCCATCACCTCCCTCTGGTCTCCTCCCCCCCCTTTTCTTTCTTCCATGGCCTCCTGTCCTCTCCTATCAGATTCCCCCTTCTCCAGCCCTGTATCTCTTTCACTAATCAACTTCCCAGCTCTTTACTTCACCCCTCCCCCTCCCGTTTTCACCCCTCACCTTGTGTTTCTTCCTCCCCTCCCCCCCACCTTCTAACTCTGACTCCTCATCTTTTTTTTCCCAGTCCTGATGAAGGTTCTCAGCCTGAAACTCCAAGGCCATACTCTGGTTGGAGGAGCAAGACTTTATATTCTGTCTGGGTAGCCTCCAATCTCTTCACATCAGCATGTATTTCATGAACTTCTGGTAATGCCGCCCGCCGCCCTCCCCCCTCCCACACCTCACCATTCTCCATTCCCATTTTTCCTCTTTTGGCCTTGTCCCCCCTCCCCCCACCAAACTTTTTACTCTGACTCTGTGTTTTTTTTTTCTCCAGTCCTGCCGAAGTGTCTCAGCCTGAAACATCGACTGTACTCTTTTCTGTAGATGCTGCCTGGCCTTCTGGGCACCTCCAGCATTTTTGGTGTGTTGCTTGGTTTCCAATCATCTGCAGATCTTCTTTGTTTGTGTTCCAGATCTTGCTTGCATTAATAGCGCTGGTCAGACATCACCCGGGTAAGATAATGTGCTTACATGGTTATCAGATTCAGAAGTTATGTTGGTCTTGGAATTCTTTAATACAATATGGGTTGAAAGGCAACTGCCTGCTTTCTGGAAATTATCAGTTGTTATCCCTGTATTGAAACCTGGTGAGGATCAATCAGATCCTTCCAGGTAAAGACCTACAATATTTTGCTAACTTCACATGTCTGTAAGATCATGGAATGAATGTGTTGCACGAGCGTGGCGGCAGAACACGGGCACGGAGGCAGAGTCAGGAGGCATTATTGACGTAGTGAGCATGGAATCAGTATCCAGGAGAGTCTTCACCCGGAGTCCTGGGTTCAGAGAGAATCCAGAAGCGATGCTAGACTTAGACCTGACAGTCCTCAGAACCATGGAACGAGGTTACTCACACCAGAGTCGACCAGCAAACTGACAGCTCTTTGTTGTGATCACAGGGTCTCTATCCTGCATTTGCTGATGGAAAGCAGGTGTGTGTAGCTAGTGGAACCTGGGAATGATTGGAAATTAAACGAGGGGATAGAGGCCCAATTCCTGAGGTAAGTAGCAAGGTGGGGGACTGCCAGAAGGGACCATGACAGAATGGTTATAGCAAAACTTTCTTATTTTGTGGAAAGTAGTGGAAAATTAGCTGCATACCAATCTGGTGAATGACACTGGACTTGGTATTAAGTTTGGAATCTGATATTCATTAGGCCCAAAGTTAATAAAGAATCAATGCTTTCTTTGATGTAGAAAAAAAAACTTTTATATCTTATGGACATAAGCATTGCTGCTTAAGCTTGGAAAGGTGGGAATAGGTTGTAGAATTTTCAATTGGATTCAAAATTTTTTATGGGACAACAGATACAAGTTAGGGTGGGAACAACATTTTCTAAGGAGTATGAGATAGAAAATAGAACAATATAGGGGAGTGTGTGTAACTTACTCCTTTTTAATATTATGATTACTGATATTTTCCTAAATTTTGGCTCAAGCATTTCTAAATAATTATATGGAGATGAAGACAGTGGCAGTGTGGAAGAGAGGCAGGAATATAAATTATATCATTTATGAAAATGATACATAAATTATATGTAAAACGCAGACAGTTATTAATGAAGTGGAGGAATTGGGATGTCGGTGGGGGACTAAACTTTCTGGTGCAAGGACTCAAGTTATTTGTTATTCTAAAAGGAACATTACACCCACAATTGATCTCAGGATTTCTGGTAAATCTCTAAAACAAGAATCAGTGGTAAAGTTTCCAGGAATGTACACACAGAGATCAGTGGAAGGCAGACGGAACCAACCTCTTGCCACATACTCGCTCACTGACCTTGCCGCAGCCCAGTCCAATCTGCGATTCATCGTAATGCTCATTAGAACATTAGAAACTATTAGAAAGTTTTTGACAAGAACAGACCATTCTGCCCAATAAAGCTTGCCAAGTTTCTATTCACATAGTGTGTTGAAATAACTATCGAGTTTAGATTTGAAAGTCTCTAAGGTACTATTTGCAAATACACAATGAGGTAGTTTGTTCCATGTGTCCACAGTTAGCTGTGTAAAGAAATTCTTCTTGCTGTTAGTCTGAAATCTCCCTTAAACCACCTATGGCCTCATGTCCTCAGTGATGGATTCATTTTGAAGTACCAGCAAGCATCCACCTTACTTATAACCTTAACATGAGGAAATCTGCAATGCTGGAATTTCAAGCAAAACACATAAAAGTTGCTGGTGAACGCAGCAGGCCAGGCAGCATCTTTAGGAAGAGGACTACAATTCACCTGTGAGTCGGCTGGGGTGATATACTGCGTCCGGTGCTCCCGATGCGGCCTTCTATATATTGGTGAGACCCGACGCAGACTGGGAGATCATTTCGCTGAATACCTACGCTCTGTCCGCCAGAGAAAGCAGGATCTCCCAGTGGCCACACATTTTAATTCCACATCCCACTCCCATTCTGATATGTCTATCCACGGCCTCCTCTACTGTAAAGATGAAGCCACACTCAGGTTGGAGGAACAACACCTTATATTCCGTCTGGGTAGCCTCCAACTTGATGGCATGAACATTGACTTCTCAAACTTCCGTTAATGCCCCACCTCCCCCTCATACCCCATCTGTTATTGCCCATCCTCTGGGCTTCCCCCCTCCCCCTTTCTTTCTCCCTAGGCCTCCCATCCCATGATCCTCTCATATTCCTTTTGCCAATCACCTGTCCAGCTCTTGGCTCCATCCCTCCCCCTCCTGTCTTCTCCTATCATTTCTGATCTCCCCCTCCCCCTCCCACTTTCAAATCTCTTACTAGCTCTTCCTTCAGTTAGTCCTGACGAAGGATCTGGGCCCGAAACGTCGACTGTACCTCTTCCTAGAGATGCTGCCTGGCCTGCTGCGTTCACCAGCAACTTTTATGAGTGTTACTTATAACCTTAATGATTTTGAACACTTCTATCCTGTCTCCTCTCATTCTACATCTACTTAGGCTAAAAATATGTAGTTCTTTCAATCTTTCTTCAGAGCTCATACCCTGCAGACTTGGAATGCGTCTAATCACCTTTCTCTGAACTCTTTCCAGTGCCTTCATATCCCCCACACAATATGGAGACCAAAACTGTACACAGTACCCAAGGTATTTGCATTACATTTCATCTGCCATTTATCTGCCCACATCTGGATTTTGTTTAGACTGAACTGTATTGATTCTGCTGCCTGAATGTTATCAGCCCATCCCCCTAATTTTATGTCATCAGCAAACTTTAGCAGTTTACTTGTTATGTGCTTATCAAAATCATCCATGTAAGTTAAAAGCAGCAGTGGCCCCAAAACTGATTCCTGTAGAATAGCTTTTTAACATCTTCTCGGTGTGAAAATTATAACTTCACCATAACTCATTGTTTTCTGTTTTTAAGCCAATTCTGCACCCATTCACACACTTTACTCTGAATCCCTACCTCCTGTAATTTGATTATTAATCTCTTGTGGGGTACCTTGTTGAAAGCCTTCAGAAAGTCCAAGTAAATGTTATCAACTGTTATCATAAATTTTAGTTGCATCTTCAAAGAACCCAAGCAAATTAATAAAACATGATTTCCCCTTCCTGGCTTTTTGGTAACATGTCTGTTGTTATCATCTGCTTTTCCATCTCATTCCTTATTGATGTTTCCATTATCTTGCCTACGATACACGTTAAGCTTGCTGGACTATAGTTACCAGGATCAGTGCAGTCACCCTTCTTATATACCGGGAAAACATTAACCCGACTGTGAGACATAAGGACATTGAGCCCGTTGAATCTGTCCCGCCAGTCCATCATGGCTGATTCCGGATTGCACTCAACTGCGTACACCTGCCTTCTCGCCATAATTTTTGATGCCCTGACTGATCGGGAAATCAATTTTCACTTTAAATATACCCACGGTCATGGCCTCCACAGCTCTCGGTGGCAGAACATTCCACAGATTCACTCATCTCTAGTTAAGAGAAAATCTTCCTTACCTCTGTTCTAAAGGGTTGCTCCTCAATTTTGAGGCTGTGTCCTCCAGTTCTGGACACTCCCACTGGAGGAAGCATCCTCTCCATATCCACCTTATCTAGTCCTTTCAACATTCAGTAGGTTTCAATTAGATCCCCCCCGCATTCTTAGAAACTCCAGAGAGTACAGGCCCAAAGTTGCCAAATGCTCCTCGTATGTTAACACTTTCATTCCCTGAATCATCCTCTAGACTCTCCCCAATGACAGCACATCCTTTCTGAGATATGGGGCCAAAACTGTTGACAATACTCCAAGTGCAGCCTGACTAGCGTCTTATAAAGCCTCAGCATTATCTCATTTTATAAATATTCTATTCCCCCTGAAATTTGCCTCTTTACCACAGACTCTACCCTGTAAATTAACCTCCTGGGAGTCTTGCACAAGGACTCCTAAATCCCTTTGCACCTCTGATGTTTGAATTTTCTCCTCATTTAGATAATAGTCCACACTATTGTTCCTTTTAGCAAAGTACATTGTCATACATTTCCCAACACTATATTCCATCTGCCATTTTTTTTGCCTATTCTTCCAATTTGTCTATAATCTGTAATTGCATTGCTTCCTACCCCTCCACCTATCTTTGTAACTTCTGTAAACTTTGTCACAAAGCCATTAACTCCATTATCCAAATTGTTGACAAACAATGGGGAAAGTAGTGGTCCCAGTACAGACCCCTGCGGAACATCACTAGTCACTGGCAGCCAACCAGAAAAGGCCCTCAGTGCTCTCACTCGCTGCCTCCTGCCTGTCAGCCATTCCTCTATCCATGCCAGTAAATCTTTCCTGTAATGCCATAGGATTTTACCTTGTTAAGCAGCCTCATGTGTGGCACTTTGTCAAATCCCTTCTGAAGATCCAAATAAATGATATCCACTGCCTCTGCTTTGTCCACACTACATGTTACTTCCTCGAACAACTCTAACAGATTTCTCAGGCAAAATTTCCCTTGACAGAAAGTATTCGCCAAGTAGACTAATTTATTCATTAGTCTCCAAGAACCTCAAAACCTCATCCTTAATAATAGACTCCAACATTTTCCAACCACCGAGGTTAGGCTAACTGGCCTATAATTTCCTTTCTTTTGCTTTCCTCCCTTCTTAATGTGGAGTGACATTTGCAATTTTCCAGTCCTTTGGAACCATGCCAGAATCAAGTAATTTGTGAAAGATTATAACCAATGCATCTGCTATCTCTTCAGCTACCTCTTTCAGCACTGGGATGCAGTCCATCTGGTCCAGGGGACTTATCCACCTTAAGACCTTTCAGTTTGCCTAACACTTTTTCCTTTGTAGTATCAATGGCACTCACTCCTGCTCCCTGACACTCACAGACCTCTGGTACACTGCTAGTGTCTTCCACAGTGATGATTGATGCAAAGTATTTATTAAGTTCATCTGTCATTTCTTTGTCCCCCATTATTATCTCACCAGCAAAGTTTTCCAGTGGTTCAGTATCAACTCTCACCTCCCTTTTATTTTTCAAAACTGAAAAAACTTTAAGTATCATACTTTATACTATTGGGTAGCTTGCCTTCATACTTCATCTTTCCTCTTCTTATGGTTTTTTAAGTTGCTTTTCGTGAGATTTTATAAACTTCCCAATCAGTCAACTTCATGCTCACTTTTGCTACATCATATGCCCTTTCCTTGGCTTTTACTTCCCTTGTCAGCCACGGTTGCTCACCCCTGCCATTTAAGAACTTCTTTTTCTGTAGGATATATCTATCTTGCGCCTTGTGAACTATTCCCAGAAACTTCAGCCATCATCCGTCCCAGTATCCCACTCCAATCCACATAGGAAAACTCCTCTCTTATACTTCTGTAATTCCCTTTATTCTATTGTGATACCGTATATTAAGAGCAAAAGGATTGTAAGGGATAAAATTGGTCCTCTTGAAGATCAGAGTGGTCGGCTATATGCGTAACCAAAGGAAATGGGGGAGATCTTAAATAGGTTTTTTGCATCTGTGTTTACTAAGGAAACTGGCATGAAGTCTATGGAATTGAGGGAATCAAGTAGTGAGACCATGGAAACTGTACAGATTGAAAAGGAGGCGGTCCTTGCTGTCTTGAGGAAAATTAAAGTGGATAAATCCCCGGGACCTGACAGGGTGTTCCCTCGGACCTTGAAGGAGACTAGTTTTGAAATCGCAGGGGCCCTGGCTGAAATATTTAAAATGTCGCTGTCTACAGGTGAGGTGCCGGAGGATTGGAGAGTGGCTCATGTTGTTCCGTTGTTTAAAAAAGGATCGAAAAGTATTCCGGGAAATTATAGGCCAGTAAGTTTAATGTCAGTAGTAGGTCAGTTATTGGAGGGAGTACTAAGAGACAGAATCTACAAGCATTTGGATAGACAGGGGCTTATTAGGGAGAGTCAACATGGCTTTGTGCGTGGTAGGTCATGTTTGACCAATCTGTTGGAGTTTTTCGAGGAGGTTACCAGGAAAGTGGATGAAGGGAAGGCAGTGGATATTGTCTACATGGACTTCAGTAAGGCCTTTGACAAGGTCCCGCATGGGAGGTTAGTTAGGAAAATTCAGTCGCTAGGTATACATGGAGAGGTGGTAAATTGGATTAGACATTGGCTCAATGGAAGAAGCCAGAGAATGGTGGTAGAGAATTGCTTCTCTGAGTGGAGGCCTGTGACTAGTGGTGTGCCACAGGGATCAGTGCTGGGTCCATTGTTATTTGTCATCTATATCAATGATCTGGATGATAATGTGGTAAATTGGATCAGCAAGTTTGCTGATGATACAAAGATTGGAGGTGTAGTAGACAGTGAGGAAGGTTTGCAGAGCCTGCAGAGGACTTGGACCAGCTGGAAAAATGGGCTGAAAAATGGCAGATGGAGTTTAATACTGATAAGTGTGAGGTATTGCACGTTGGAAGGACAAACCAACGTAGAACATACAGGGTTAATGGTAAGGCACTGAGGAGTGCAGTGGAACGGAGGGATCTGGGAATACAGATACAAAATTCCCTAAAAGTGTCGTCACAGGTAGATAGGGTCGTAAAGAGAGCTTTTGGTACATTGGCTTTTATTAATCGAAGTATTGAGTATAAGAGCTGGAATGTTATGATGAGGTTGTATAAGGCATCGGTGAGGCCGAATCTGGAGTATTGTGTTCAGTTGTGGTCACCAAATTACAGGAAGGATATAAATAAGGTTGAAAGAGTGCAGAGAAGGTTTACAAGGATGTTGCTGGGACTTGAGAAACTCAGTTACAGAGAAAGATTGAATAGGTTAGGACTTTATTCCCTGGAGCATAGAAGAATGAGGGGAGATTTGATAGAGGTATATAAAATTATGATGGGTATAGATAGAGTGAATGCAAGCAGGCTTTTTCCACTGAGGCAAGGGGAGAAAAAAACCAGAGGGCATGGGTTAAGGGTGAGGGGGGAAAAGTTTAAAGGGAACATTAGGGAGGGCTTCTTCACACAGAGAGTGGTGGGAGTATGGAATGAGCTGCCAGACGAGGTGGTAAATGTGGGTTCTTTTTTAACATTTAAGAATAAATTGGACAGATACATGGATGGGAGGTGTATGGAGGGATGTGGTCCGTGTGCAGGTCAGTGGGATTAGGCAGAAAATGGTTCAGCACAGCCAAGAAGGGCCAAAGGGCCTGTTTCTGTGCTGTAGTTTCTATGGTTCTATGTGACTTACGTTTCTCCCTCTCAAATTGCAGTATGAATTCAATCATATTTCTGATCACTGTCACCTCAGGGTTCCTTTACCTTAAGCTCCCTAATAAAATCTGGACTATCACACAACATCCAACCTAAAATAGGCTTTCCCCAAGTAGGCTCAAGCACAAGCTGCTCTAAAAAGCTATCTCATAGGCATTCAACAAATTCCCTCTCTTGCAATCCGACACCAACCTGATTTTCCCAATCCCCTTGCATATTAAAGCCATTACGAATGTGACATTATCCATTTTACATGCCATTTCCAGCTCCCGTTGCAATCTCAACCCCTCATCTTGGCTACTACTTGGAGGCGTATATATGATACCCATAATGTTTTTTTTAACCCTTGCAGTTTCTTAACTCCACCCACAAAGTCTGAACATTCTCTGATGCTATGTCACCTCTTTCTAAAGATATGCCTTTGGGATACTCAGTCCTCAGGGACTTCACTAGTCTTCACTGACTTCTCATGTGAGAGCTTTGTGTATATATTCACAGAGCTCATTAAGTACTCTTGGATATATGTTGCCTGGTCCTGGAGATTTATTAACTTTCTGCCTTTTCAGCTGAAGCACAACCCCACTGTCTAGGATCTCTAAGTCACTTAAAACTACCTTATTTTTCTCTACACTTACTGACATATTGCGAACATCTTTGCAGGTGAATACAATAGTAAAATATGAGTTACGAGTATCAGTTATGTCCTTCTTTGCATAATTTAACACCCCACTATTATTCCTAGTACTTTAACTTCTTCCTTGACTTATTTTTTACTACTAAATTATTGAAAAAATCTCTTGGGGTCAATCTTCGCAATATCTGCAATATCATTCTTCACCTGCCTTTTGACAATCTGTCTCTTGCCGAAAGCTTTCATATTTCCATATGCCCCGCAGTGAGTATCATTACTATTTTTTTCTGTATTGCTTATATAGCTGTCTTTTCTTCAATAATTTTTATGTATAACTTTATTCATCTATGTAGTTGATCTGTTGTTTTTAATCACTTCTCACGACCTTGGGTATGAACATTTCCTGCACTGTGTGTATTACCCCTTTAAATCAACCCCATTGTTCCTCATCTGACTAAATGCCAAGCAGTTCCTTCCAGTTTACCTTTGCCGCATCTGCACGAACTTTGCTGTCCTGAACTTCAATTTAGTGGCTTTGGTTTTTACTGATATACTCTCCCAAATAACTTTGAGACTAACTGTGTTATGATCACTTGTTCCTAAAGGCTCAACAACTTCCGTACTCGAAATTATATCCTGATTGTTACAGAATAATAAAATCTATTCAGGCCACCCCTCTTGTTGGTTAAGACGTGACAAGATAGGACCAATTAAGTGTGACAGTGGAAAAGTGTGTATAGAACCAGAAGAGATAGCTGAGGTACTTGATGAATACTTTGCATCTGTGTTCACTACAGAAAAGGATCTTGGTGATTGTAGGGATGAATTACAGTGGATTGAAAAGTTTGAGCAGATGGACTTTAAGAAAGAGAATGTGCTGGAGCTTTTGGAAAGTGTCAAGTTGTTTAAGTCTCTGGGACCAGATGGGATGTACCCCAGGCTACTGTGGGAGGCAAGTGAGGAGATTGCTGAGCCTCTGGCGATGATCTTTCCATCATCAATGGGGGCAGGGGAGGTTCTGGAGGATTGGAGGGTTGCAGATGTTGTTCCCTTATTCAAGAAAGGGAGTAGAGATAGCTCAGGAAATTATAGACCAGTGAGTCTTACCTCAGTAGTTGGTAAGTTGATGGAGAAGACCCTGAGAGGCAGGATTTGTGAACATTTGGAGAGGCATAATATGTTTAGGAATAGTCAGCATGGCTTTGTCAAAGGCAGGTCGTGCCTTACAAGCCTGTTTGAATTTTTTGAGGATGTGACTAAACACATTGATGAAGGAAGAGCAGTAGATATAGTGTACATGGATTTCAGCAAGGCATTTGATAAGGTACCCCATGCAAAGCTTATTGAGAAAGTAAGGAGGCATGGGATCCAAGGGGACATTGCTTTGTGGATCCAGAACTGGCTTGCTCACAGAAGGCAAAAAGTGGTTGTAGGTGGGCCATATTCTGCATGGAAGCCGGTGACCAGCGGTGTGCCTCAGGGATCTGTTCTGGGACCACCAACTCTTCGTGATTTTTATAAATGACCTGGATGAGGAAGTGGAGGGATGGGTTAGTAAATTTGCTGATGACACAAATGTTGGGGGTGTTGTGGATAGTGTGGAGGGCGGTCAGAGATTACAGCGGGACATCAATAGGATGCAAAACTAGGCTCAGAAGTGGCAGATGGAATTCAACCCAGGTAAGTGTGAGGTGGTTCATTTTGGTATGTCAAATATGATGGCAGAATATAGTATTAATGGTGAGACTCTTGGCAGTGTGGAGGATCAGAGGGATTTTGGGGTCCAAGTCCATAGGGCACTCGAAGCTGCTGCACAGGTTGACTCTGCGGTTAAGGAGGCATACGGTGCATTGGCCTTCATCAACCAAGGGATTGAGTTTAAGAGCCAAGAGGTAATGTTACAGCTAAATCGGACCCTGGTCAGACCCCACTTGGAGTACTGTGCTCACTTCTGGTCGCCTCACTACAGGAGGGATGTGGAAACTGTAGAAAGGGTGCAGAGACTTACAAGGATGTTGCCTGGATTGGGGAGCGTGCCTTACGAGAATAGGTTGAGTGAAAGAGAATGAGAGGTGACCTGATAGAGGTGTATAAGATGATGAGAGGCATTGATCGTGTGGAGAGTCAGAGGCTTTTTCCCAGGGCTGAAATGGCTAGCCTGAGCGGGCATAGTTTTTTTTTTCAATACTTTATTTTCAAATTTTTCAAAAAACAATGAAATCAACAAGAACATATAAGCTCAGACACGTGTAAAAATAAAATAAGAAAAAAAAGGAATATAACATTAGAGGGATGCCTGTTATACAAAGAGCTCAAAAGTGCTAAACACTAAGTCTCAAATGAGGGCCGTGAGAAATCAGCTGGGGGGAAATTGCTCATCCGCCCCTGGCCTCGTCCAGGTAGGCAAGAAATGGATTCCAGATAGCTGAAAATTTTATAATTGAATTGGTTCTCAAGAATCTGAGTCTCTCCATCTGTATGACTGAGGTCATGTCAGCTATCCATCTCCAAAAGGAAGGGGGAGAGGGTGATTTCCATTCCCTCAAGATAAGTCTTTTGGCGACAATCATCCCCAGCATCAGAGACTGTTGTATGGCTGTAGAGAAGCAAATAGTAGATTGCAAACAGCCAAAGATGACGAGACCAGCTTCCCAGGGGAAGGATCTTTTATAGGCCTTTGAGTACCAGTCAAATATTTTGGACCAAGATCCAGTCAGTGATGGGCAAAGCCAAAAGGCGTTTGACAACATGGCCTCCGTCCCTTGGCATCTATCACACATTGGCGAGACGTCCTGTGCAACCCGAGTTTAGAATAGAGAAGATGGTGGACAACTTTGAACTGGATCAGTTGGTGTCTGCTGTTAACAGAGCAAGCCTGTATCATACACAAACTCTCGTCCCAGGCAGCTTCAGATAATTCAATGCCCAACTCCTCTCTCCAGGCCTCCCTGATCTTCACAGTAGAGGCTGTAGTACAACCACTGAACACACGTACAAACTTAGAAACGAGATGCCTGGAGTCAGGAGGGTTCTCTAAGACATCAAAAAATATATGCTTCCCTGGAAGGATTTCAAAGTTACAAATCTTAGAATGAATGTAGTGTCTAATTGAATGTAGTGTCTAATTTGTAAGTAACGAAAAAAGTGCGAATGAGGCAGCTCAAATTTCTCTTTCAGCAGACTAAATGTTGCAAACTATCCCTCTATGTACTGGTCTCCGATAGAAACTAGACCCTTCTCCCTCCAAGAATCTGACCATGAGGGTAGAAAGGAGTGATTGAAACAGATTGGTGTTTGTACAGAGGTCTCTGGTAAATTCAGAACACTCCTAATCTGATTTAGAATTCTGACGGAATTTTTCAAAATAAAACTTAAACTCTTTGAAATCCCAGGCTTCTCTAACTTAGAGAACAGCATGGCTGGCAAGGAGGAATTGACAACAGAGTTAGACTCCATACATAGCCACAAGGGAGCCCCAGGGGCTAGGTTATTCGGAGCCCTCTGTTGCCAAAACATTAAAGCCCTAACATTCAACACAAAATAATTTGCAGATGCTGGGGTCAAAGCAACACTCACAACACGCTGGAGGAACTCAGCAGGTCGGGCAGCATCCGTGGAAAAGATCAGTCGACATTTCAGGCCGGAACCCTTCGTCAGGACTGTAGAGGGAAGAAGCAGAGGCCCTATAAAGAAGGTGGGGGGAGGGTGGGAAGGAGAAGGCTGGTAGGTTCCAGGTGAAAAACCAGTAAGGGGAAAGATAAATGGGTGGGGGAAGGGAGGCAGGGAGGTGATAGGCAGGAAAGGTGAAGAAGGAATAGGGGAAAACACAATGGGTAGTAGAAGGAGGCGGAACCATGAGGGAGGTGGTAGGCAGCTGGGGGAGGGGGCTGAGTGAAATAGGGATAGGGGAAGGGAGGGGGAGGGAATTACCAGAAGTTGGAGAATTCTATGTTCGTACCAAGGGGCTGGAGACTACCCAGACGGTATATGAGGTGTTGCTCCTCCAACCTGAGTTTAGCCTCATCATGGCAGTAGAGGAGGCCATGTATGGACATATCCGAATGGGAGGGGAAGCAGAGCTGAAGTGGGTGGCTACTGGGAGATCCTGTCTGTTTTGGCGGATGGAGCAAAGCGGTCCCCCAATCTGCGTCGGGTTTCACCGATGTAGAGGAGGCCGCACCGGGAGCACTGGATGCAATAGATGACCCCAACAGACTCACAAGTGAAGAGTTGCCTCACTTGGAAGTACTTCTCTCCCCTTTCCCGATCTCTCAGTCTCCATCTCTGGACACAGACTGTCCACTGACATCTTCTACAAGCCCACTGACTCTCATAACTACCTCAACTATACCTCTTCCCACCTCACCACATGCAAAAATGCCATTCCCTATTCCCAGTTCCTCTGTCTCCGCCGCATCTGCTCCGAGGATGAGGTTTTCCGATCCAGGACATCTCAAATGTCCTCTTTCTTTAGGGATCGTGGTTTCCCTTCTGCCATCATCAATGATGCCCTCACTCGCATCTCCTCCGGCTCTCACCCCATCCTCCCGCCACCACAGCAAGGACAGAGTTCCCCTTGTTCTCACCTACCACCCCACTAGCCTCCGGATCCAGCACATTATCCTCCGCAACTTCCGCCACCTTCAACAGGACCCCATCACTAAGCACATCTTTCCCTCTCCACCCCTCTCCACCTTCCGCAGGGATCAGTCCCTCCGCGACTCCCTGGTCCACATGTCCCTCCCCACGGATCTCCCACCCGGCACTTATTCCTGTAAGCACAAGTGCTACACCTGTCCCTACACCTCCTCTCTTGCCACCATTCAGGGCCCCAAACAGTCCTTCCAAATGAGGCAACACTTCATTTGTGAGTCTGTTGGGGTCATCTATTGCATCCGGTGCTCCCGGTGCGGCTTCCACTACATCGGTGAAACCCGACGCAGATTGGGAGACCGCTTCGTCGAGCACCTCCACTCCATCCGCCACAACAGACAGGATCTCCCAGTAGCCACCCACTTCAACTCTGCTTCCCCTCCCATTCAGATATGTCCATACATGGCCTCCTCTACTGCCATGATGAGGCTAAACTCAGGTTGGAGGAGCAACACCTCATATACCGTCTGGGTAGTCTCCAGCCCCTTGGTATGAACATAGAATTCTCCAACTTCCGGTAATTCCCTCCCCCTCCCTTCCCCTATCCCTATGGCACTCTGCCCCCTCCCCCAGCTGCCTATCACCTCCCTCATGGTTCCACCTCCTTCTACTACCCATTGTGTTTTCCCCTATTCCTTCTTCACCTTTCCTGCCTATCACCTCCCTGCTTCCCTCCCCCACCCCTTTATCTTTCCCCTTACTGGTTTTTCACCTGGAACCTACCAGCCTTCTCCTTCTCACCCTCCCCCACCTTCTTTATAGGGCCTCTGCCCCTTCCCCCTACAGTCCTGACGAAGGGTTCCGGCCCGAAACACCAACCGATCTTTTCCACGGATGCTGCCCGACCTGCTGAGTTCCTCCAGCGTGTTGTGAGTGTCGCTAAAGCCCTAACATTGACAGCCCAATAATAGTGTCTGAACACAGGTAATCCCAGCCCTCCTTCAGACTCGGGCCTTTGTAAATGAATTTTGGAAATCCTGTGATCCTTATAATTCCAAATAGAAGACAAAATGATGGAGTCCAACTCTTTAAAGAAGGCTGAGATAAGAAAAATGGGGCGATTTTGACAAAGGTAGAGAAACCTAGGAAAGGAAACCATTTTAATTGATTTTACACGACCGAGCATGGACAGAGGTAGGGTTTTCCAACTTTCTATATTCTGTTTAAGTTTTGAAATAAACTCCGCAAAGTTTAATTTAAATATTAATTTAGGACCTTTGGGTATTGCCAAACCAAGATAAGTAAAGTGATCTTTAACTACTTTAAATGGGACACTTTCCAAAAAACCCGGCGTGTAGATGTCGGAGAGGGGCATGAAGTCACTTTTTGTCCAATTGATTGAGTATCCCAATAGTTTGCCAAAAGAAATGATTAAATCTCGACTGACTTTTCTGGGTTTTGTAAGTACAGTATCACATCGTTGGCATATAAACTAATAAGTGTTTCAATACCTCCCACTTTCAAACCCAGAATATTTGCGTGACTTCTTATTTTTAAGGCAAGGATCTCTATCGCGACGGCAAATGTAAAAGAACCAAGGAACTTCTGTACATCCAAGCAGGAATGCTTCTTATTGAAATTCCAACCATGTGCTGTTTAAATGCTTCCCTCATTGTGGTCTTCAATTTTTAAAATGTCACCACAACAATGACTTTTAAACAAGTAAATGCTGAATTTCCTTCACACTATAAACTACCTTTTCCATCACCTTTAACAGGTTTTTCCCATGTTAATCCATCACTTTAATAAAAAAAACTCTCCCAACATTTATATGTATCACTGTGGTAAATGTGTGAGCACTGAAATGTAGAGGGAGAGTACCCTAGATTTTAGTGCACTTGGAAGTGAGTATTGAATAAATAATTATGCACTGTGGATCAGTGCTTCTTTGTAAATAAGTGCAGGAATTTCTTTTCTTTCTTTAAGAGTAGTTTATGCTGTGAGGGGAACAAAAAAAAAAGAAAATTTAAAACAAAAGTAACAAAAAAAGACTGGCGATAGAGGGCACCCCTGCTAAACTGAACGGTGTAGAGGAAACATAGTTGAATTGTCACCATTGGGTATAATAGAACTGGGCTGGTGTAGATCAGTTTTACCCAGGATATAAATGACTCGCCGAACCCAAACCTGCACAGTGACTCAAACACGTAAGGCCTCTCAATCTGGTGAAAAGCCTTCTGTGCATCAAGAGGTAAGATTGCTGCCCCGTGAGGGAGGGAGAGACAGAGAGCGAGACCGTCTGGCAGCAGTGAGGCTAGCAGAGGCACCGACATTCGCTCACCCTCTGCACCGGCCTCGACACTTCCTATCTTCCTCGTTGCTTTAGTCGGCGAGATTGGTGAGGGATGGAGTCAATCATGGGCTCGTGCCCCATCTCCAGGCTTCCCGCCCGCCATGCCGCACACTTCACTCGCAGCCTTGTGGAACACTCCTGGAGAGAGCAAAGCGCCAGATCGCGCAATCGGCCTGAAGGCACAATGCCAGACTGCAGATCACCGGCACTGAGTAGTAGATCACTGGCTCCAACAGTAACGTGTTTAAAATAAAACAAGTGAGAGGAGTAGCTTCGTGGCCCATCGGGAGGACGTCATCCTTCGTAGCGTTGTTCACTGGCGCCATCTTCTCCCAGAGGAGAACCCTGAGATTCCACATCAGCAAGTTCTGGAACGGCTGTGTTGTACTACTAGCCATTTCGTTCTCGGAACAACTGGCACTGCGTCACTGACCATTTTGCATAGTGAATTTCTTGCTCTGGTTGAGTTCTTGTAAAACGTGTGTATAATTAGTAAGAGCATAAGGCACAGGAGCAGGCGTTTCTCTGTTTAAGTTTCTTTTAATGAACGCTTTTTATCTGATGCTGTGTGTCTGTGATGCTGCTGCAAGTAAGTTTTGCATTACACTTGTGTGTGGTAGCCAAGGGGAGATTAAGCTGAATAATATTCGGGTTAGCTGTTACAGATCAGGCACGGAGTTAGTTCAATCTCAGTGTCCTCTGTACGCAAGTGTGTACGTTCCTTCCAGCGGGCACATTGGTTTCTTCCAGGTGCTCTGTTTTCTTCCAAAGATATCCAAAAACGTACCAGTTAGTCAGTTAATTGGTCATTGTAAATTGTCCCACAATCAGGCTAGGGTTCAATTGGTGGTTTGCTGGGTGGTGCTCTGTGCTCAATTCTGGTCGCCTCACTACAGGAAGAACGTGGAAACCATAGAAAGAGTGCAGATGACATTTACAAGGATGCTGCCTGGATTGGGCAGCATGTCTTATGAGAATAGGTTGAGTGAACTTGGCCTTTTCTCCTTGGAGCAACAGAGGATGAGAGGTGACCTGATAGAGGTGTACAAGATAATGAGAGGCATTGATCGTGTGGATAGTCAGAGGCTTTTCCCCAAGGCTGAAATGGCTAGCATGAGACAGCATAGTTTTAAGGCGCTTGTAAGTAAGTACAGAGGAGATGTCAGGGGTAACTTTTTTACGCAGAGAGTGGTGAGAGCGTGGAATGGGCTGCCGGCGACGGTGGTGGAGGCAGAAATGATACGGTCGTTAAGAGACTCCTGGATGGATACATGGAGCTTAGAAAAATAGAGGGCTATGGGTAAGCCTATGTAGTTCTAAGGTAAGGACATGTTCGGCACAGCTTTGTGGGCTGAAGGGCCTGTATTGTGCTGTATGTTCTCTCTGTTCTATGTGCTGATACCCGTGTAGCCATGTCTAGGGAGCTATAAACTTGGTCTCCAAGGTTCCTGTGTACATCGCCACTGTTGAGTCCTGACATTAACTGTGTGATGTCCCTTTACAGTTGATTTCCTAACGTATATCTGTAGGCAATTTTAGAACTGATCATAAGACTATCAGATATAGGAACAGAATTAGGCCATTTGGTCAAATGACTCTGCTCCCC
Source organism: Mobula birostris (assembly GCF_030028105.1). Taxonomy (NCBI): domain Eukaryota; kingdom Metazoa; phylum Chordata; class Chondrichthyes; order Myliobatiformes; family Myliobatidae; genus Mobula; species Mobula birostris. The sequence goes on from NC_092379.1 coordinate 50,540,071, forward strand.
CATTCTATTATGGCTGATTTATTATACCCCTCAACCTCATTCTCCTGTTTTCTCCCCATAACCTTTGACATTCTTACTGATCAAGTTCCTATCAACGTCTGCTTTAAATTTACCCAACAACTTGGCCTCCACAGCCGTCTGTGGCAATGAATTTCACAGATATACCACCCTCTGGCTAAAGAAATTCCTGCTCATCTCTGTTCTAAAGGTATATCATTGTATTCTGAACAATGCAATGTCTCTGGCCCGACACTCCCCCACTATGGGAAACACTCTCTCCATGTTCGTTCTAACTTGGCCTTTCAACATTGGTACGTCTCCCCCCTCATTCTACTAAACTCCAGCAAGTACAGGCCCAGGTAGAGCCATCAAATACTTCTTTCATTACCAGGATAATTCTCATGAGCCTCCTTGGGACTCTCTCCATTGCCAGCACATCTTTCTTCGATTACAGGGCCCAAAGCTGCTCACCATACTCCAAGTGCCATCTGATCAATTCCTTATAAAATTTCAACATACCATTGCTTTTATACTTTTGTTCTCTTGAAAAGGCATCCATTAGTCTTGTGAGACCGTGGATCTGCGCCTGGAAAGTCTTCACTCTCCAGGGCGCAGGCCTGGACAAGGTTGTATGGAAGACCGGCAGTTGCCAATGCTGCAAGTCTCCCCACTCCATGTCACCGATGTTGTCCAAGAGACAGGCAAGAGTCGATACAGCTTGACACCAGTGTCATTGCAGAGCACTGTGTGGTTATGTGCCTTGCTCAAGGACAGAACACACTGCCTTGGCTGGGGCTCGAACTCACGATCTTCAGGCTGTTAGTTGAATGCCTTAACCAATTGGCCATGTGCCCACATTCTCTTGAAATGAATTCTAATATTGCTCTGCCTTCCTTACTAATGACTCAACCTGCAAATTAAGTTTAGGGAATCCTGCACGAGGACCTTTGCACCTCTGATTTCTGAATTTGCTCCACGTTTAGAAAATACTCCACACCTTATTCCTTCTCCCATTACAGTACTAAACATTTATTTAAATAGTGGAACAGCAGTGTATGCAATTAGAAGTAACAGCCCGATATCATGTTATCAACAGGTTTGAAATGTTAAACACACACAGACATATAAGACTCAGTAAAGCCCAGTCAAGTGTGTTTAAGTCAGGGCTAAGTTATCAGCATACACTCAGTATCCACTTTATTAGGTATGCCTGTACACTAGCTCACGAATGCAAATATCTAATCAGCCAGTCATGAGGCAGCAACTCAATGCATAAAAGCATACAGACACGGTCAAGAGGTTCAGTTGTTGTTCAGACCACACATCAGAAAGGGGAAGACATCCTGATGTGATTAAGTGACTGACCGTGGAGTGACCATGGTGTACCAGAAACGGTGATTTTAGTATCTCAGACACAGCTGATCTCCTGGGATTTATACACACAACGGTCTCAGAAAACGGTGTGAAAAAAAAACAAAAATAAAACAACCGGTGAGCGGCAGTTCTGTGGGTGAAATCGTCCTGTTAATGAGAGGGGTCAGAGTAGAATGGCCAGACTGGTTCAAATGGACAGCAAGGTGTACAGGAGAAGCCCAATAAAGTGGCCTCTGAGTGCAGACCCAGTTCAATTCCAGCTTACAGCCTCTCCCCTGGAGAGGAATGAGAGCTGAGTGGGTGCACCACCGCCCACAGGTTCCCCTCCGAGCTTGGTGGAACTCAGCTGGCTGGAGCTCACTGCCACTGGGCGGGGGATAGGCTGGGGCTGGTTTACTGGACTGACCTTGTTCGTGGAGATTCCTAAAATTATGAGGGACATCTCCACAATCACGGTCCTTTTTCCTCAGAGTGGGGTTGGAAACTAGAAGGCACAATTTTAAGGTGATTATATACATATGTATGTAACACGCTGTAAGGTTTCACTGCGAAGGCTAATGTAATGGCTTCTATGTAATGTTCCACTGTTAAGGTAATAGTTTCTCCTGTAGCAGCAATGTTTGGGTTATGACTAGAGATAACGGGACTTTGGAATGCCGGGGCTATTCAATGAGGAAATGTTCTTTCTTGTGTGTCTGGAAGCCGGGTTTCTCACGGACTTTCGTCGGGGAGCGATGGAGAGCGAGAACGCGGATGGAGAGTCGGAAGACCGCCAGAGTGGACTGAGGAGCAAGGGTCCAAGGGCTGGCTACTCGACGGGAACAAATGAACGGACAGTGAGCTCCAACGATGCGCAATGGACTTTTCCCCTAAAATGGGCCCTTTTACTTTTTATTTTCTTTACGAACCCTCTACCCAGATTAAGATTTATAAAGCTGAATCACTTAATCCCATAGAGTGTACTGTCTATTTTGCGGTGCAGATTTGTAACCGGGCAACACATCACGCAGTGTCCACACAAGCGTGATTTCTCAGTCTGGCAGGGCCAGAAGTTGTTGTCTCCTAGACGAATACGTGCTGGTCGAGCCTGGGGGTTACATACATATCAGAGAGCAAGCGTGTAAATCTGCTGGGAGCAAAGGATGTTGAGAATGGCAAGGGTGGGGCACTGGGAGGGGTGTGGGACAGGTGGCAGAGGAGGAGTGCCAGGAGCAGAGGGCGTCCCAGGTGCAGACACACCCAGCCCTGAGAGACCAGGCACGGTCATTTGATTCCAAACAATTCGTTTATTGATTGTTACAGAATGTCCCTCCAGCACTTCCTTGCTCCTTCCCCTCTCGCTGCCCTCTTCGCACTCTCATTTGTTATCTTTTTCCTGCAGCAGCAGTACAGTACAATACATAATATTACTCGTGTACTGTGCAAAAGACCGAGCTAGCTATATATTTGTGCCTAAGACTTTCGCACAGTACAGTACATTGGGCCTCTTTCTGTGCTGTACGACTCTGACATGATAATAGACACATTCTTGGGGGGTAAGGAAAATTCTGAAGGGAAGACCCATCTCTATAAGGTTCGTGATGAACTTAATGGAGGAAAAACATATAACTGTGAAGAAAAATTAGACAAAGTCAGAGAGAAAGCAAATTTATTACCTAAGTGCATACAGTTTACTGTATTTCACCATATCCTACCTTGAGATTAATTTTTTTGGAGATATTTACAGGAAATACAATAGAGTTGATGGAAAACCACAAAAATAAAGACTGACAAACAACCAATGTGTAAAAGACAATGGAGTTTGCAATACAAATTATTGATATTTAAGATTTATTTATTATGTGTGTTGGCGTGTGGCCAAGTGGTTAAGGCGTCGGTCTAGTGATCTGAAGGTCGCTAGTTCGAGCCTTGGCTGAGGCAGCGTGTTGTGTCCTTGAGCAAGGCACTTAACCACACATTGCTCTGCGACGACACTGGTGCCAACTTGTATCGGCCCTAGTGCCCTTCTCTGGGACAATATCGGTGTGGTGGAGAGGGGAGACTTGCTGCATGGGCAACTGCCGGTCTTCCATACAACCTTGCCCAGGCCTGCGCCCTGGAAACCTTCCAAGGCGCAAATCTATGGTCTCACAAGGCTAATGGATGCCTATTGTGCATACATTGAAACATACAGTGAAATGCGTTATTTGCGTTGACAACCAACACAACCTAAGTATGTGCTGGGGGCAGCCGGTAAGTGTCACCCCACATTCCGACACAGTATGCCCACGATGCTCGGCTGGACAATCTTATTCGATAATAACTAAGCGTATTATTAATATTTTAAAGAATTAATAAATTATTATTGAGGATATTATTAGATATTGATATTAACAAAATTTCAACCTTTTGGGTTGTTGTGAGACCATTCAGGATGGTTTTTGGTACCAAGTGTTGCCTAGTAGGGCAACAGTAGGAAGTGTCATCTTATGACCACGGCACTCAATCTGATGACATCCATAGTGGAGACATCCGCAGAGTCAACCAAGTGATGGAAAAGTCAAGTTATAGCTCGGGATGAGCCACGAACTGAGACAAGGCTCGGACGCCCCAAAGCCGACAACAATCCATTCCGGGCATAACATGGACGGTGACCGGCCTCGTCTTCAAGCAGTGAGAATTGTCACGTCCTTATTGGCTTTCCTAGGTTGGGTTGGCTTAGCAGGTTGCAGAGAAGCCATTGGCTGGAGCGTCGGAACAAAGGGTGTGTCACTGATATCGGGCTCCTGTCTGAGAGGCACCAATTCATCTACCAGAGCTATAGGTCTACAGCAGATTCTATTTCACTGACTCTTCACACAACTCTGGAACATCTGGGTAGCAAAGATGCATACATCAAGATGCTCTATATCAAATACAGCTTGGCATTTAACACCATCATCCCCTCAAAACTAATCAGTAAACTCCAAGAGTTGGGCCTCAATACTCCCTTGTGCAATTGGATCCTCAATTTCCTCACTTGCAGACTCCATTCAGTTTGGAATGGCAAAAACATCTTCTCCACAATCTCCATCAGCATAGGAGCACCACAGGGATGTGTTCTTAGCCCCCTGCTCTACTCACTTCACACCTATGACTATGAGGCTAAGTACAGCTCCAGCAACATATACAAGTTTGCTGATGACACCACTGTTGTGGGCTGTATCAACGGTGGTGATGAATCAGCATACAGGAGGGAGACTGAACATTTGGCCGAGTGGTGTAATAACATCATCCTCTCACTCAACGTCAATAGGATCAAGGGGCTGATTATAGACATCAGGAGAGGGAAACCAGAAATCCATGAGCCAGTATCATTGGAAGATTAGTAACTTTAAATTCCTGGGTGTGATGATCTCAGAGGACCTGTCCTGGACCCATCATATAAATATAATTGTGAAGAAGACACAACAGCCCCCCACTTCCTCAGGAGTCTGTGAAGTTTTGGCATGTCATCAAAAACCTTGGCAAACTTTGATAGATGTGGGGTGGAAAGTGTGCTGACTGGCTGCATGACGGCCTGGTATGGAAACACCAGTGCCTTTCAGTGGGAAATCCAACAAAATGTAGTAGACTCGGCCCGATACATCACGGGTAAAACCCTCCAGCCATTGAGCACAACTATATGAAACATTGCCATGGAAAAACAGCCATTTATCAAAGATTCTCACCACCTCTTTTCTCGCTACTGCCATCTAGAAGATACAGGAGCCTCAGGACCCACACCACCAGGTTCAAGAACAGTTACTACCCCTCAACCACCAGGCTCTTGAACAGAAGGGGATAGATAACTACACTCATTTAAGGACTCTTTTATCTTGTTATTTCATGCTTGTTATTAATTACTATTTGTTTATATCTGTATTTGCAGTTTGTTGGTGTAGTTTTGTTCTATAGATTTGCTAAGTATGCCTGCAGAAAAAGATTGTATGTGCTGACAGGTATGTACTCTGAAAATAAACTTTACTTTGAATTTTGAAGGGACACCGCAAGATGCTTAGCATGGGATATCATAGCAAGGTCACTGCAATTAGGTCATGTTTGCTGGGGACTGAACTGTGGGGAGTCTAAGGACAGCTTCAAGATAGCACCAAGTTGTGGTGTCCATTGAGGTCATGGGTCAAGAGCTGTGCTTTTTTTTAAAGTTCAAGAGATGGTTTTGGGGACAGAGAGGGGAACTAGGGAACAGGTTATGGTTTAAGGACAGGGATGTGGGGAACTTTGACTTGGGCCCCTGCTCCACACTCTAGGTCCAGCGACATGGACAGGTGTCAAAGGGCATCTGTATTCTGGGCCTCTACAAAGTGCTCAAGGTGACAAAGGACAGCCGCAGACCACGCCTCCACTCTGGGCTCAAAGGCTAGTGTTGGTGGGTCCTGGGGTTGGAAGCTCATGTGAACAGAAGGCACGCGTGGAGTTCAGGCCATTGGCTTTTCCAGGGATTGTTCCTACCCCCACAACCCAGGATATGCCCCCTTCTCACTGCTGCCATCAAAAGGGTACAGGAGCTTCTCAGGTTTGGAAACAGTTATTACGCCTTAACCATCAGGCTCTTGAACCAAGGGTAGGAGAGCAGAACCCTGATTGGCTAAGAACTAACCAATCAGGATGGACAGACTACGAGGTATAGATACCACCAGTCTAGACATCCCCAGGCATCATCCCTGAAGAAGATGAAAGGGTGTTATCGAAATATTGGTTACAATCAATACCTGTACCCAGCTAGAAGCCAGAGAAGGGTTTATACGTCAAGGGAATAACTTCCCTCGCCCCATCATTGAACCGTTCCCATAACCTATAGACTCACTTTCAAGGACTCTTCACCTCATGTTCTCACAATTTATTTATTATTATCTCTTTTTGTATTTGCAGAGTTTGTTGTCCTTTGCACTCTGGTTAAACACCCAGGTTGGCCGGTCTTTCATTGATTCTGTTATGGTTATGGATTTATTGAGTACGCCTGCAAGAAATGAATCTCAGGGTCATATATGGTGACATATCTGTACTTTGATAATCAACTTACTTTGAATTTCGATACTGAAGATGGAGGTTGAAGCCTGGAGGTCTGTCCTGGAGTTGGATGACTGTGTGTGAGAGGGAATGAGGGAGGGAGGAAATGGGCTTGCTTTGTTGCTGGCTGTGTCCTGCCAAGCATTGTGGGCATGTTCAGTTGGTGCTGACATGGGCGGCGACCCTTACAGGCTGCCCTGCAGCACCTCCTTCGGTGCGTCAGTCATTCATGCATTCCACTGCATGTTAACGTGATGAACAGATCAGAATCTGAACCAAAGAGTTAATATGCGCACATCCAGGGAGACTGTCCTGTGGAGTTGGCTCGAGCTCCAAAGATCCCATAGATGGTGTTACCCAACAGGGCTGGGTTTGGCTCAGACAGGCAAAAAGTGTTTCAGGCATCGTGGGAGTACCAGAACTGGAAATCACTCAGATTTTTCTGACTGTGAGCAGACAGTGGGGCAAAATGTCACGTCTATATGAAGCCAAAGAGTGAGCACAGAAGTGTGCAGATGGGGAGTCTTTACAAGTTAAACTAAGGAATGTTATTAGTATGGTATTTGAGAATATGGACATGGAAAGTATGTTTCTATTACCAGGAGAGTCTAGGATCCAAGGACATAGCCATAGGATAAAGGGGCATCCCTTTGGAACTGAAAGGAGGAGGAATTTCAACTGGCAGAGGATGGTGAATCTGTTGGCACAGAGGACTGTGGAGGGCAAGTCATTGGGCGTATTTAAGGTGTAGATTGACAGCTTCTTGATTGGAAAGGGGGTTAAGGGTTATGAGGAGAAGGAGAAGGTGAAAAAATCAACTCTGATTGAATAATGGAGCGGACTGAATGGGCCAAATGGCCTAATTCTGCCCATGGTCTTGGCACATCCTGGGTAGAACAAAGAATGGTGACAGTTGTATTTTTCCTTACTGAGTTTGAGCTACAATAAATATATTTAGGCTTAAGAATCGTATAAGAATGCAGCACAATTATAGGCCCATCAGACCAATCATTTAGTCCCAGTGTCCTGTGTTGGCCCACATCTGCCCAAGCCGCACCCCACTCCCATGTACCAATCCCAAGTGCCCCTTAACAGACACTATTCTGCCTACTTCAACCACATCCCCTCCCCTTTGGGTCTGGTAAATCTTTCCCCTCTCACCCGATCAATGTACCCTAGTTCTGGATTCCCCTACCCTGGGGAAAAGTCCTAATGCCCACTTTATCTCATAATTTTAACCTGCTGGCACCGCATTCTCCCATGACCAGCCCCTCCCTGTAGCTCAGGCCCTTGAATCCTGGCAACATCCTCGTACATCTTTCCAGCTCAATCGCAACAGGCTGACAAAAACCGTACGTACATATAACTCCGAGTGCAGCCTCACCAAGATTGTAAATTAATGTGCCAGCTCCAGTACTCAATGTCCTGAATGAGGGCCAGTGTGCCAAACAGCTTTTTTCACCACCCTGCCTACGTGTGATTCCACTTTGACCGAACCATGTGCCTGTACTCAGTGCCTCTGTCCCATTACACACGTTAGTGCACCCTACCACCCACAGTGCAAGTCAATGCTGGCTCAACTTTCCAAAGTGCATCATCTCACACTTCAGTTAAATTTATGACCCCATTCATAACCTTCTCGCCCCACATATAGCTGAATAATAAACTGCTGCTACAATTTTATATTTGTGTATAATTGAAGATTTGGGTAATTATTTCAGAATTATATATGTATGTGCAGAAGTGACCCGTACCATTTGGAAAATGCTAATATATTGTACCAGCCACTTCTCACACTGGGAATCGAGAGCAAGTGAGCTCTTAGCTCGACAGGTTTCTGTCCCTGCGATTGCCTGAGGATGCCTGCTTTCCAGCAGGACCGGAGGGCTGCTTCACTGCCGGTTACCATGCTGAGCAGAAACACACCAGCCCAGTGACGGCTCTGCCCACGACCGCGAGCAACTACATCACAGAAACCAGACCCCCTCCCCCCACCCACCCCGTAGACACTGTCTACACCTCTTGCGTCCCCGGTAAAGCAGCCAACATAATCAAAGACCTCTCCCGCCCGACGGTCTCTTTTCCCTTTGGGTAGAATATATCAAAGCCTGAATATACATCACCATCACTATCTTAATGCACTGTTGTCTTGAATTGACTATGAAGGATACAAGTTTTATAACCATATAACAATTACAGCACGGAAACAGGCCATCTCGGCCCTTCTAGTCCGTGCCAAGCTCATACTCTCACCTAGTCCCACCAACCTGCACTCAGCCCATAACCCTCCATTCCTTTCCTGTCCATATATCTATCCAATTTAACTTTAAACGACAACATCGAACCTGCCTCAACCACTTCTGCTGGAAGCTCGTTCCACACAGCTACCACTCTCTGAGTAAAGAAGTTCCCCCTCATGTTACCCCTAAACTTTTGCCCTTTAACTCTCAACTCATGTCCTCTTGTACTGTGGTTCATGTGACAGTAATAGAAAAAGTTATACAAAAAACCCACATTTTCGATGGCACAAAGAGTTGAGATCTGAAAGATCACTTCCACTCTCTCGGCCTACCTCACTTGGATCTATCTATCACCCTCAGCTCTTGTTCCACCTCTTCCCTCCCCTTCGTATGCTGGCCATCTCCCCTCTTTCTGTCCTGTCTAAGCGAAGGGACCCAGCCCAAAAGGCTGACTATCCATTTCCCTCCACAGATGCTGCCTGACCTGCTGAGCTCTTCCATCACTTGGTGTTGCTCCAGATTCCAGCGTCTGTGACCTGCTGTGTCTCTGCATTCAAAATCATGAATAGACGGGGAAAGATTGTTTGCTTCAAACAGAACCAATTTATTTGACTTGGATCAAGGAGATTAAACTACAGACGAGTTAATCTGACTCTTAACGTTAAGAGATAAACTGCACATCAAGTCAACCCTGGACACGTTAGCAGCAACGATTGCAAATTCTAATTCCCGGGGTCTCAGTGGCTGCAATGTTTAAACCTCCCCCATGTTTACGGGTCAGAACCTCTCCCCAGTGTGAAGGCGCTGGTGTCTCAGCAAGTGGGAGGACTGAGTGAATCCCTTCTCACACACGGAGCAGGTGAACGGCCTCTCCCCAGTGTGGACCCGTTGGTGGGTCAGTAGATTGCCCGGGTGAGCAAAGCCCTTCCCGCACACGGAGCAGGTGAACGGCCTCTCCCCAGTGTGGACCCGTTGGTGCCTCAGCAGGGAGGATGACTGGTTGAACCCTTTCCCGCACACGGAGCAGGTGAACGGCCTCTCCACAGTGTGCACTCTCTGGTGATTCAGCAGCTGAGACGTGTAAGTGAAGCCCTTCCCGCACTCGGGGCAGGTGAACGGCCTCTCCCCGGTGTGAACCCGCTGGTGAGTCAGCAGGTTGGACGACTGGGTGAATCCCCTCCCGCACATGGAGCAGATGAACGGCCGCTCCCCGGTGTGAACCCGCTTGTGGTTGACCAAGTGAGATGAGTGGGTGAATCCTTTCCCACACACTGAGCAGATGAACGGCCTCTCTCCGGTGTGAATGTACTGGTGTGTTATCAGGGCATTAGATCGCTTAAAGTTCTTCCCACAGTCCGAACACTGAAACTGTTTCATTAGTGTGAAGGCAGCGTTTGCTTTCAACAGCAAGAGAAATTAATAAACTCCTTCACACTCACGCAGCAAAAATGCAAATGTTCACAGCAACCCCTTTGCTTCCAGCCATCAGGGTGCACTCAGATCAGCATTTGTGTCAGGGAAATACCTCCCTACTCTTTCAGACTACTGCAGGATAATTACATGGCTTCCCTCCAGAACCTGTTCATTTGGGACAGCTTCGCCTGCACGCAGAACGTGCGCCCGCTGTCTCGCCCGCTGCGACCGCAACTCTCCCCGGGCCGTGCGTGACCGGCTACAGCTCGTGCTCTGGAAGCCCCTCACTCAGAAGTGCATCGCTGACTGCCCTCGTCACACTGAGGTCTGCAACTCGTGCCCAGGGGCAGAATGGGTATTCCTCGTCCCATGGTTTTCAGGCGCTGGGCAGGCGAAAGAGCGTCCAAGATCCTGACTTGCAGATTGGTTTGAAATTCCTACCAGCATATTTTCCCTCTTCAAAACCCTGAAAGAGAAATTCATAACAGTCATCACTGAAAAACAGTTCAGAATGGATATTTCCAATTTCTCTGGTCAACTATGGCTCAGTTGGGAGCTAAATGTGGCCACTCAGGTCTAACTCCACGAAAAATGAGCCGGGAACTTCAATGCGGTGACTGAGGGTTTCGCTGTTTGAGATTAAAACATCTTTAAACTGAGGTCTTTCTGTTCTCTTACATGAACAAAACAAAAAAAGAAGCCTCTATCATACTCACCTATCAAATATAGACAGGTCTAGATCGAGTGGACATGGAGAAAACGTTTCTAACAGCGGGGGAGTCTAGGACCAGAGGGCTTGAAGGACACCCCTTCAAAACAGCAGGCGGTGAATCTGTGCAATTCACTGCAACAGATGGCTATGAAGGCACAGCCCTTGGTTTTATTTAAAGCTGATGTTCACAGTAAGGGTAGCAAAACTTACTGGGAGAAGGCAGAAAATGGGGTAGAGAGGGAAAATAAATCAGCCTTGTTTAAATGTTGGAGCAGACCAATTCTAATGGCCTAATTCTGCTCCCCTGCCTTACGATCTTACTTCCCATTCACCCATCGTCCTTAGGCAGGAGACTCCGATACATAAAAACAAGAATGGTCAGGATGGGAAACAGCTTCTTCCCACAGGCCGTGAGGCTTCTGAACTCCCTACCACATCGTATTCAGTGTCATTGGTTAATCTGTTCTGTACCTGACAATATTTAATATTAATGTACTTTAGTTTGATATTTACGTGTCGACTCTTCTATAGATGTTATCCTTATCTCCACAAGTTATCACATGCTATGTGTACTACTGTACTTCACACCCTGGCTCGGAGAAACGTCGTCAAGTTTCTACATACATTATATGGCTATATATGTTATAGACCTGTATACAGTTAAATGACAATAAACCTGGCTTGAAGAAGGGCTGAGGATTTATCCCAAGGCCCTGAAGAATACTTATCTAGCTGTTGCAGTAAGAGGTTACAATATGTGGCAATTGTTTCTTTGTGATTGTGGAAGCCAATCTCCAGTGTCTGTGCTGTTCTCCTGAGACCGGCAGAGGCCAGTCCTGCACCGGCTGGTAAGAGATTTAGGAGCCCTAAGGAAGCCACTGTCAAAGGCAACACACACAAGAACTCAGCAAGTCAGGCAGCATCCACGGAGGGGAACAGAGAGTCAACATCCCTTTGTCAGGACTGTGAACGTGGGGCTGGGGGAGGTGAAGGAGTATAGGTTAGGTGGTGGTATGTGAAGCCAAGTGAGGGGGATGAAGTGAGAAGCTGAGAGGTATTCAAAGAGTTTCCATGCCAGCCAGAAGACCCCAGCTAGAACATACCATAACAAATAGGAGCAGGAGTCGGCCATCTAGCCTGTTGAGCCTGCTCCACCATTCAATAAGATCATGGCTGATTTGACCATCGACTCATCTCCACAAACTTGACTTTTCCCCATAACCCTTAATTCCTCTACTATGCAAAAATCTATCCAACCTTGTCTTAAATATATTTACTGAGGTAGTCTCCGCTGCTTCATTGGGCAGAGAATTCCACAGATTCACCACCCTTTGGGAAAAGCAGTTCCTCATCTCTGTCCTAAATCTACTCCCCCAATCTTGAGGTTATGTCCCCTAGTTCTAATCTCACCTACCAGTGGAAACAACTTTCCTGCCTGTCTTATCTATGCCTTTCATAATTTTATATGTTTCTATCAGATCTCCTCTCATTCTTGTGAATTGCAGAGTACAGTCCCAGGCAACTCAATCTCTCCTCGTAGTCTAACCCCCTCATCTCTGGAATCAACCTGGTGAACCTCCTCTGCACCACCTCGGAACTGCATGTAGTACTCCAGGTGCGGCCTCACCAGTACCCTGAATAGGTGCAGCATAACCTCCCTGCTCTTCAATTCAATCCCTCTACTAATGAAGGCCAACATTCCATGTGCTTTCTTGACAGCCTGCTGCTCCTGCAAACCAACCTTTTGTGATTCATGCACAAGTACTCCCAAGTCCCTCAGCAGAGCAGCATGATGGAAATTTTTACCGTTTAAATAATAATCTGCTCTTCCATTTTTCCTTCCAAAGTGGATGACCTTGCATTTACCAACATTGTACTCCATCTGCCAGACCCTTGCCCACTCACTTAACCTATCTATATGTATCTCTCTGTATCTTCTGCACAATTTACTTTTCCACTCAATTTGGTATCATCAGCAAACTTAGATACACTACACCCGGTTCCCTCTTCGAGATCGTTAATATATATCGTGAACAGTTGCAGGCCCAGCACCGACCCGTATGGCACCACCGCTCACCACTGATTGCCAACCAGAGTAACACCCATGTATCCCAACTCTGCTTTCTTTCAGTTAACCAATCCTGTATCCATGCTAATACATCAGCCCAACTCTTTGCATCCTTATCTTATGGATAAGTCTTTTATGCAGCACCTTATCAAACACCTTCCAGAAATCCAAGTAAATAACGTCCATCTGTTCTCCTGTATCCACTGCACTTGTTATATCCTCAAAGAACTCCAGTAACTTTGTCAAACAGGATCTGCCCTTGCTGAATCCATGCTGCATCTGCCTGATGGATCCATTTCTTGCCAGATGCCTCGCTATTTCTTGTTTAATGATAGCTTCAAGCATTTTCCGAACTACAGATGTTAAACTAACTGACCTGTAGTTACCTGCTTTTGCCTACATCATTTTTTGAAGTGGTGTGACACTCGCTGGGATTTTGGTAAATCATCACCAAAGCCTCTACTACAACTTTTGCCATTTCTTTCAGTACCCTGGGATTCATTCCATCAGGACCAGGGGATTTTTCTATCCGCAGCCCCACAAGTTTGCTCAGAACTACCTATTGTATCAGTGATAGCATCGAGGACCTCACCTTCCACTGCATCCATATCATCTCTCTTCAGCATGTCCTCCATCGTGAATAATGACACAAAATAGTCATTCAAAGCCTCACCATTTCCTCATTACCCAATATCAATTCCACCTTGTCCTTCAACGGACCTATATGCACTTTGGCCATCCTTTTCCGCTTTATATAATTACAAAAACTTTTACTATCCGTTTCGATATTTTGTGCTAGTTTTCATAATCACAATTTGAATGACCTATTAGTTTACCTGGTCAGCCTGATGGACTGTGGGAGGAAAGCGGAGGACGAGAGAAAACACACCGACTTTATTGCTTGTTTCATGGTACTTTGTTGTTTTTAAAAGTTTTCCCAAATCTTCCAGTTTCCCACTACTCTTGGCAACTTTGAGCTTTTAGTTTGATACCTTCCTTTAATTCCTTAGTTATCCATGGCTGGATCTCCCCACCCTTTTGTTCTTGCTTTTAACTGGAATATATTTTTGTTTAGCACCCTGAAAAAACTCTTTGAAAGTCTTCCACTGTTCCTCAACCAGCCCACCACAGAGCCTGTGTTCCCAGTCTACGCTAGCCAAATCCTCCCTCATCCCGTTGCTTAGGCATAACACACTGGTTTTAGATTGAACTGTTGCACCCTCCATTTCTATGACAAACTCAATCATACTGTGATCAGGGCCAATTAAAGCTCTGAATTCTCGTTATTATAGCCGGCAGACAATCCGGGCTCCAGCCAGAGAAAAAAACGAGGTGCAAGGCACGGAGTTGGGTGCAACAAGGCCAGGGCACTGGGAGGGAGCTTGCAGCGCACGCCCACTATAGTCAGGCAGAACTGAATGTTTCACTTCACGAGTTGCAGCCCAGGATGCAGTTTGACGTTCATAGCTTTGGGGCAGGGGTGACCACGGACCCGTTTGCTTAATGCTACTGGTTCATGGCATTTAAAAAGGCTGGGAACCTCTGCTTTTGGGTGATTTGAAGGGACCTACATCAGGCAGAGGGTGGTGCGCGTTTGGAAGCCGCCAGAGAAAGTGATGGAGGCGGGTCCAATAATGCATTTAGTGATACAGCATGGAATAGGCCAGCCGCCAACAAACCCGATTGCCCCTAACCTAATCACGATTTGAATGACCTATCAGTTTACCCTAATGGACTGTGGGAGGAAAGCGGAGGACGAGAGAAACCCCCATGCATCGCACAGGGTCGACGACTGAACTCCTCGCAGATCGGCGCCGAGCGTAACCGCTTCTGGACCCCGCGCAGTTAAACGGCATTCGGAGAAGCAGTGGTGTTCAAGAGAGATTTGGGCCAAATGGGGACACGTGGGACTAGCTTAGATGGGCACAAAGATGACAAGATGCACAGCTCAGAGACTTTTCCCCGGGGAAATGGCGAATACAAAGGGGCATGATTAGGCGCCACGGTAGCGGTTAGCACGGCGCTATTACAGCTCGGGGCGCCGGGGTTTAATCCTGGAGTTCCCTCCCCCCCCCCCCAGGAATGCGCGGGTCCTCCAAAGATCAAAGACGTAGCGGGTCGGCTAATCGGTCAGTGTCCTGTGAATGGGTTAGGGTTAACTGGATAAACCAGATGCTGGAAATCCGAGCCACACACACACACACACAAAATGCTGCAGGCCAGGCAGCAGTGCTAGATGCTGGCTTCCTCGACCATTGTGTGTGTGTTGTTAGCGTTAAATCGAGTCAATGGGCGGCGCGGCTCGAAGGGCCTATTCCGCGCTGTATTTAGACATTTAACATATAATTTTAGGGTGATTGGAGGGAAGCACACGGGGGATGCCGGGGTGATGGTAGGGGCGGATACATTGGTGTCATTTACGTGCGGCCGGTGGGATCCCAAACCCCGCCGGCTGC
This sequence comes from Mobula birostris, assembly GCF_030028105.1. Lineage (NCBI taxonomy): Eukaryota > Metazoa > Chordata > Chondrichthyes > Myliobatiformes > Myliobatidae > Mobula > Mobula birostris. Next base: position 50,555,362 of record NC_092379.1, read on the forward strand.
GTTATGTTCAGATCCCGGCACCGTAAACAGCTACACGAAAGGCCGCCACGGGAAGGAGAACAGGCCGGGGACCGAGACACGGCGGCCTCCACGCCGAGCCTGTGTTCGGGCCCGAGGAGCAACAACCCCCACCCCCCGGGTTTAGACGAGAGTCGGTGCCGCCTCTGCCGCGTAAACCACGCCCGGACCTTACCCCCCTCGTCCCGCACCGGCCGCCGGTGTCCGAAACCTTCCTCCTCCTCCTCTCGGTCCCGGTGTCAGCCCGGCCCCACCCAGGATGCACTGCGCACACCCGGTTCACACGCGCACGATCGAAGCAGTACCACGCAGGGCGGTTTCTGAGCTGCATGGGACTGTGGGTAAAGAGCTATCCATTGGTCATGGAAAAAAATTGGTTTAGTAATCCTCTTCATTTTATTTAGTAATACCTTTCCAGCACGGTTACAGGCTCTTCCGACCGACCAAAAAGCCAAATTAACCAGTCCTGGGGAGGCGCCTTTTGGGAAGGAATGGGAGGGAAAATGTGTGGTTGGCGAGATTGAGGTTTGGACTGGATTTCTACCTAACTTTTACACTTGTTCGTAAGTAGAAGAATGGGTGGTGTGATTTCTTTTATATAAGTTCCCACAGACAGTGGAACACGTGATCATGATGCGTCTCAGCTATTCGATGGAAAGTAGGAAGACGTTTGCGCGATTCTTGTGTAGATCTGGAGTGCCTAGTTTGCAGGATGTTCTGCTACCAGAGACAGAAATGGTTAAGTCACATGGAGCCCGGTGAACTTTTTAACTAAAAGCGGTTTGGGAAGTAGGATCTGATCCCCGGCACGGCTCCTGTCCTGATCCATTGCAGTAGGTGGCGGTAATGTACCTTCCTGATACTGCAGGTGCGAACTGCCATTAGCACAAAAGAAGAACAACCAACCAACTAACCCAAACGTCTTTTGGAACGTGGAGGAAACTGGAGCATCCGGAGGAAATGCGGAGAAACTCCTTAAATACAACGGCGCAGTCGAACCCTGACGCTGGAGCTGGAACTCCTGCATCCTGATCAAAAAGGCGCAATAGCGCCTTTATTTCCTGCAGAGCATCAAGAAAGCTCATCTCTGTCCCAGGATACTGACGGACTTTTACTGCTGTACCACTGAGAGCATACTCACCAACTGCATCTCAGTGTGGTATGGCAATTGTCCCGTATCGGACTGCAAAGCACTCCAGCGTGTGGTGAAAACTGCCCAGCGGATTATCGGCACCCAATTGCCCACCATTGAGAACATCTATCATAAACGCTGCCTGGGCAGGGCGAAAAGCATTATCAGGGAAGCATCTCACCCTAACCATGGACTTTTTACTCTCCTCCCATCCGGTAGGCGCTACAGGAGCCTCCACTCCCGCACCAGCAGGCTCAGGAAGAGCTTCTTCCCTGAGGCTGTGACCCTGCTGAACCTCTCATCACAGCGCTAAGCAGTATTGCATCTGTATTGTACTGTCTCAGTACTTTTATATTTGTGTGCTGTAGCACTTTTTTATTCGCAGTTATTTTGTAAATAACACTATTCTTTGCATTTCTGGTCAGATGCTAAATGCATTTCACTGGTTTTGTATCTGTACTCGACACAATGACAATAAAGTTGAATCTAATCTAAAGTACTACGCGTATTGGTACGCCATCTTGCCGCCTGTATAATGAAACACCTGCTTTGCGTCACTGTTCAGACAGGTGAAGTCATTGACATAGTACATAAATATAAATATAATGCAGAATAAAGTACAACAGCTTCAGAGAGGGTGTGCGGAGCAGGTGGACAGTAAAGTGCGAAGTAATAACAGGGTAGATAATGAGGTGAAGGGACCATCTTATTGTACTCGGGAACCATTCGATAGTCTGCTAACAGTGGGGTAGATGGATTGGCAGCCCTGGGATCTGTCCTGATGTGCTGATCTCCCCGAATCAGATTTATTATAACTGATCTGGAAATTGTGATTTTTTTTCTTCTTGCAGCAGGAAAATTACCATAAGTTACAAAACTAAGTGGTGCTTGCCCTTAACTCCTGGTGGAGTCGTCGGGGTGCCGTCATGTCAAGCTTTGCATCAGTCTGTCCATCTGTCGCGGTTGTGTGCCAGTGCCTGGGTCACTGCAAATGTTTGCCTTGTCCATTCTTTAATGTTGTCCCTCCATCTTTTCCTCTGTCTGCCTCTCCTTCTTTTTCCCTCCACAGTTCCTTGTAGAACGGTCTTTGCAAGGCCACTGGATCTTGTTACGTGGCCGTACCATCTCAGCTTTCTTTTCTCCACCGTTGGGAACTTGATGATGGTGAGGACAATATGAGTGAGGTTGATGTTCTGGAGCAGGTTGATATTAAGGGAGAGGAGGTGTCGGAGTTGTTGAAATACATTAGGACGGATAAGTCCCCGGGGCCTGACGGAATATTCCCCAGGCTGCTCCACGAGGCAAGGGAAGAGATTGCTGAGCCTCTGGCTAGGATCTTTATGTCCTCGTTGTCCACGGGAATGGTACTGGAGGATTGGAGGGAGGTGAATATTCTTCCCTTGTTCAAAAAAGGTAGTAGGGGTAGTCCGGGTAATTATAGACCAGTGAGCCTTACGTCTGTGGTGGGAAAGCTGTTGGAAAAGATTCTTAGAGATAGGGTCTATAGGCATTTAGAGAATCATGGTCTGATCAGGGACAGTCAGCATGGCTTTGTGAAGGGCAGATTGTGTCTAACAAGCCTGATAGAGTTCTTTGAGGAGGTGACCAGGCATATAGATGAGAGTAGTGCAGTGGATGTGATCTATATGGATTTTAGTGAGGCATTTGACAAGGTTCAACATGGTAGGCTTATTCAGAAAGTCAGAAGGCATGGGATACAGGGAAGTTTGGCCAAGTGGATTCAGAATTGGCTTGCCTGCAGAAGGCAGAGGGTCGTGGTGGAGGGAATACATTCAGATTGGAGGATTGTGACTAGTGGTGTCCCACAAGGATCTGTTCTGGGACCTCTACTTTTCGTGATTTTTATTAACGACCTGGATGTGGGGGTAGAAGGGTGGGTTGGCAAGTTTGCAGATGACACAAAGGTTGGTGGTGTTGTAGATAGTGTAGAGGATTGTCAAAGATTGCAGAGAGACATCGATAGGATGCAGAAGTGGGCTGAGAAGTGACAGATGGATTTCAACCTGGAGAAGTGTAAGGTGGTACACTTTGGAAGGACAAACTCCAAGGCAGAGTACAAAGTAAATGGCAGGATACTTGGTAGTGTGAGGGAGCAGAGGGATCTGGGAGTACATGTCCACAGATCCCTGAAAGTTGCCTCACAGGTGGATAGGGTAGTTAAGAAAGCTTATGGGGTGTTAGCTTTCATAAGTCGAGGAACAGAGTTTAAGAGTTGCGATGTAATGATGCAGCTCTATAAAACTATGGTTAGGCCACACTTGGAGTATTGTGTCCAGTTCTGGTCACTTCACTATAGGAAGGATGTGGAAGCATTGGAAAGGGTACAGAGGAGATTTAGCAGGATGCTGCCTGGTTTAGAGAGTATGCATTATGATCAGAAATTATGGGAGCCAGGGCTTTACTCTTTGGAGAGAAGGAGGATGAGAGGAGACATGATAGAGGTGTACAAGATAGTAAGAGGAATAGATAGAGCGGACGGCCAGCGCCTCTTCCCCAGGGCACCACTGCTCAATACAAGAGGACATGGCTTTAAGGTAAGGGGTGGGAAGTTCAAGGGGGATATTAGAGGAAGGTTTTTTACTCAGAGAGTGGTTGGTGTGTGGAATGCACTGCCTGAGTCAGTGGTGGAGGCAGATACACTAGTGAAATTTAAGAGACTACTAGACAGGTATATGGAGGAATTTAAGGTGGGGGCTTACATGGGAGGCAGGGTTTGAGGGTCAGCACAACATTGTGGGCTGAAGGGCCTGTACTGTGCTGTACTATTCTATGGTCTATGTTCTATGTGAGAAGGTCTTCATGGGGGCCAATGTGGTGCTGGATGGTCTTGCGGACCTGCTCGTTCGTGATGTGGTCCAAAGTATGAGATGCCCAAGATGTTGCGATAGCATCTCATTTCCAATGCCTGTATCTTCCTCTGTGCTATAATGATGTAATGAATAAACTCCTCTCGGGCTTCCAGCCAGGTACATTATAACTGACGTTTCGATGACAAACCCTGCCACCTTCTTCAGGAAAGGTGCCTGGGCACATCTTGTCCAGTGGAATAATGAGGTATTTTCATTGGTTTACGGTCCATTCAGAAATCTGACGGAGGAGGGGAAGAATCTGCTTCTGAAGTTGGGTCTTTGGGCTCCTTTACCTGGTGGTGGTAATGAGAAGAGGGCATTTCCTGGGCAATGGTGGTCCTTAATGATGGGTGCCATCTTCTAGGGGCACCACCTTTTGAAGGTGTCCTCAATTGTGGGGAGGCCAGTGCCCACGATGGCCCAATAGCCTTCTATTTGTCTATGATGCAGCAGGCTTACAGCCATTTATGATTTTTGCATTGGTGCCTCTGTACCAGATGGTGATGCAACCAGTTAGAATGCTCTCCATGGTCCGTCTGTAGAAATTTGCTGCAGTCTTTGGTGATATACCAGATAGAACATAGAAAACCTGCAGCACATCACAGGCCCTTCGGCCCACAATGTGTGCCGAACATGTAACCTACTCTAGAAACTGCCTAGAATTTCCCTGCCACGTAGCTCTCTATTTTTCTAAGCGCCCTGTACGCAAGAGTCTCTTAAAAGATCCTATTGTATCTGCCTCTACCACCTTTGCTGGCAGTGCATTCCACGCACCCACCAATCTCTGTGTGAAAAATGTACCTCTGATGTCCCCCTTGTACCTGCTTCTAAGCACCTTAAAATTGTACCCCCTCGTGTTAACCATTTCAGCCCTGGGAAAAAGCCTCTGACTATCCACACGATCAATGACTCTCATCATCTTATACACCTCTATCAGGTCACCTCTCATCCTCTGTCACTCCAAGGAGAAAAGGCCAAGTTCACTCAACCTATTCTCATAAGGCAATTCAGGCAACATCCTTGTAAATCTGCTCTGCATTCTCTCTTATGTATCCACATCCTTCCTGCAGTGAGGTAACCAGAACGAAACACAGTACTCCAAGTGGGGTCTTGTATAGCTGACTTGATGAGGACTGGTACGTATTCTCCTGACTTCTCCTTCTGGAAGTTCACTGTCAATTCCTTGGTCTTCCTGACACTGAGTGAGAGGTTGTGGTTGTGACAGCACTCAGCCAGCTGATCTATCTCACCCCTGTATGCCTCAAGGTCACCAATGAGAGGCTGCCAAAACAGTGGTGTCATCAGCAAATCTATAGATTAGATTAGATTATGAGGACACGCAGTCCTCTTTTATTATTTAGTAATGCATGCATTAAGAAATGATACAATATTCCTCCGGTGTGATATCACAGAAACACAGGACAGACCAAGACTGAAAAACTAACATAAACCACATAATTATAGCATATAGTTACAACAGTGCAACAATACCATAACCTGATGAAGAACAGGCCATGGTCACAGTAAAAAAGTTCAAAGTCTCTTGAAAGTCCCACATTTCACGCAGACGGGAGAAGGAAGAAAACTCTCCCTGCCATGCCTGACCACAGTCCGACTCTGAGTCGTCCGAAAACTTCGAGCTCTGATTGGCACTCCGACACCGAGTACCGAGCACCATCCCTGCTGAATGCTTCAACCTCAGCCCCGGTCGCCAGCAGCAGGCAAAGCCAGGGATTTTGGGGCCTTCCCTCTGGAGATTCTCGATCGCACAGTAGCAGCGGCAGCGAACCGAGCATTTCAGAAATTTCTCCAGACGTTCCTCTGTGCTTCTCACGTCTGTCTCCATCAAATCAGAATTGTGCACGGCATCCTACTTACAAATACGATATAATTTCACCGGAGAGCTGCGCGCGCTGCGTCGCGCCGCCATCTTCTCCTCCTGCCCAGTTGGTGTGTGAGCTGTGCCTAGCCATACAGTCATGGGTGTATAGAGAGTAGAGCAGTGGGCTAAGCACGCATCCCTGATGAGTGCCGCTATTAATTATCATCAAGGAGGAGATTTTATTTCCAATCCACACAGACTGTGATCTCCCTGTGAGGAAGTCGAGAATCCATTTGCAGAGGGAGGCACAGAGACCCAGGTTTTGGAGCTTGTTGATGAATACTGAAGGGACGATGGTGTTGAACTCTGAGCTGTAGTCAATGAGCAGCAGTCTGACGTAGGCGTTGCCGTTGTCCAGGTGATCCAAGGCCGAGTGGAGAGCCAGTGAGACTGCATCTGTTGTGGACCTATTGTGGCGACAGACAAATTGCAGTAGGACCAGGTCCTTGCTCAAACGGGAGTTAACCCCAACCAAGACCAACCTCTCAAAGCATTTCAGCACAGAAGATATGAGTACTACTGAGCGATGGTCACTGAGGCAGCTCACCCGGCTTGTCTTGGTCATGGGAATAATTGAGAAGTTTTGAAGCAGGTGGGAGCCTCTGACAGCAGTGGTGAGAGATAAAGATGTCCTCCAACACTTCAGCCAGTTGCTTGGTAAAGGTGTTCAGTGCCCTACCAGCTTAGCCATCAGGGCCTGACATCTGATTTAATTAGTGAGGTGCAGTGTGGAATAGGCCATGTTTCGAGCCACTCCTCCCAGTAGCCCTAGTCCAATCACAGGACAATTTAGAGACCAATTAACCAATCATCATTGGACTGTGAGAGGAAACCAGAACACCCGGAGGAAATCCACACGGTCACGGGAACGTACAAACTCCTTACAGGCAGAAGTGGGATTTGAACCCACGTTGCTGGTACTGTAAAGCGTTGTGCTAAACACTATATCACCGTGCCTCCTCTAGCAACGGTTCACTCTCCTGAAAGGTATTCTGATGTTGGCATTTGAGACAGAGATCACAGGGTCACTAGAAGCTGCAACAATCAGCAGAAGTAAGGTTTTATTCTCCCTTTCAAAGCGTACTTAAAAGGGGTTCAACTCATGTTAGGTCTGATGTTACTTTTTGTCTTGTAGGAAGTAATGGCCTGAAAACACTTTCATGTGAGAGATGTATCCAATTATGTCTCTATCTTTACTCAGCACTGCCTCTTCACTTTTAAGCTAACTTTCCTTGGACCTCTTGCAGAGTTCCAGATCGCCGGTCTTGTATGCCACAGATCGAGCTCTCAACAGACTCCAAATCTCCTGGTCCATCCATGGCTTCTGATTTGGGTATGCCCGGTACGTTCTTCAAGGCACACACTCATCCCCACAGGTCATGATGAACTCAATGATTACAGGGAACTACTGTGGCATGGGAGAAGAGCTGGCCACAGTTGTTTCAAAGGGGAGAGAAAGATAACTGTAGGGCTTAGCCCACTGCTCTACTCTCTCTACACCCATGATTGTGTGGCTAGGCACAACTCAAATGCCATCTATAGATTTGCTGATGACACAATAATTGCTGGCAGAATTTCAGATGGTAACAAGAAGGCATGCAGGGGTGAGATATACCAGCTGGTTGAGTGGTGCCGCAGCAACAACCTTTTACTCAACGTCAATAAGACCAAAGAACTGATTGTGGACTTCAGGAAGGGTAAGACAAGGGGACATAAACCAAGCCTCATAGAGGGATCAGAAGTGGAGAGAGCGAGCAATTTCAAGTCCCTGGGTATCAGCATCTCTGAGGATCTGCTCTGGATCCAGCACAGCAATGTGGCTAGAAAGAAGGCACAGCAGCATTATAAGCCTTCATTTGGAGTCTGAGGAGATTTGGTACGTCACCAAAGACACTTGCAAATTTCTATAGAAGTACAGTGGAGAGCATTATAACTGGCTTCATCACTGTCTGGTACTGGGGGAGGGGGCTGCCGCACAGGATTGAAAAAAGCTGCAGAGAGTTGTAAACTCAGGGGCACTGGCCTCTGTAGTATCCAGGACATCTTCAAGGAGCGATGCCTCAAAAAGGTGGCGTCCATCATTAAGGACCTCCCATCACCCAGGGCATGCCTTGTTCTCATTGTTACCGTCAGCAAGGAGGTACAGAAGTCTGAAGGCACACACTCAATGATTCAGGAACTAGTTCTCCTCTGCCATTCAATTTCTGATTGGACATTGAACCCATCAACACTACCTCACAAGCACGAGGAAATCTGCAGATGCTGGAATTTCAAGCAACACACATAAAAGTTGCTGGTGAATGCAGCAGGCCAGGCAGCGTCTCTAGGAAGAGGTACAGTTGACGTTTCGGGCTGAGACCCTTCGTCAGGACTAACTGAAGGAAGAGATAGTAAGAGATTTGAAAGTGGGAGGGGGTGTGGGAGATCCGAAATGATAGGAGAAGACCGGAGGGGGAGGGATGGAGCCAAGAGCTGGACGGTTGATTGGCAAAAGGGATATGAGAGGATCATGAGACAGGAGGCCCAGGGAGAAGGAAAAGGGGGAGGAGGGAAGCCCAGAGGATGGGCAAGGGGTATATTCAGAGGGACAGAGGGAGAAAAAGGAGAGATAGAGAAAGAATGTGTGTATATAAATAAATAACAGATGGGGTACGAGGGGGAGGTGGGGCATTAGCGGAAGTTAGAGAAGTCGATGTTCATGCCATCAGGTTGGAGGCTACCCAGACGGAATATAAGGTGTTGTTCCTCCAACCCGAGTGTGGCTTCATCTTTACAGTAGAGGAGGCCGTGGATAGACATGTCAGAATGGGAATGGGACGTGGAATTAAAATGTGTGCCTCACTACATTTTTATTTCTGTTTTGCGCTACTTATTTAATTTAATTAATATACTCTAATTCATGATCTTTTCCTAATATTAGGTATTGCATTGTACCTCTGCTGTAAAGATGACACATTTTGCAACATTTGCCGGTGATATCAAGCCTGATTCGGATTCTGGGAGTAAATTGAAAGACACAGGATCAGTTCATTCCCAAGAAGAAGAAACATTCCAAAGGGAAGATGAGGCAACCGTGGCTGACAAGGGAAGTCAAAGACAACATAAAAACAAAAGAGAGGGCATACAATAGAGCAAAAATTAGTGGGAAGCCTGGGGGATTGCAAAGCTTTTAAAAATCAACAGAAGACAACTAAAGCATTTGAGAAAAAAAGATTAGAGGTAAAATAGCCAATAATATATAAGAGGATACTAAAAGATTTTCAGCTATAAAGAGAAGCAAGAGTGGATATTGGACCACTGGAAAATTATGCTGAGGAGGTGATAATGGGGGACGGAATACTGACAGATGAAGTGAATAAATACTTTGTGTCAGTCTTCACAGTGGAAAAATCCCAGCAGCATGGCAACAGTTCGAGAGTGTCAGGGAGCAGAATGGAGTGTAGTCGATGTTATGAAGGAGAAGGTGCTTGGGAAGATGAAAGGAGTGGTAAATCATGTGGACCGGATAGGCTACACCCCAGGGTTCTGAAGGAGATTGTGGAGGCATTAGTAATGATCCTGGAAGGGTTCTAGAGGACTGCAATATTGGAAATGTCACCACACTCTTTAAGAAGCGAGGGAGGCAAATTATAGGCCAGTCAGCCTGACTTCAGTGATTGGCAAAGATGTTACAAATGGATGAAGTTTCGGGGTACTTGGAGACACACGATAAAATAGGCCGAAGTCGGTATGGTTTCCTCAAGGGGAAATCCTGCCCGACTAATCTGTTGGAATTCTTTGAGGAATTAGCAGACAGCGTGGGCAATAGAGAGTCACTGGATGCTGTTTACTTGGATGTTCGGAAGGCCTTTAACATGGTTCTGCACAGGAGGCTGCTAAACCAGATAGGGGACATGGTATCAGAGGAAAGATGCTGGAATGGAGGAATGGGATGCTGAAGCTTTATAAAGAATGTACTGGCGTTGGAGAGGGTCTAGAGGAGGTTTATGAGAATGATTCCAGGCATAAAAGGGTTAACATACTAGGAATTTTTGCCTCTTCTGAGCCTGTACTCTCTGGATTTTAGAAAAATGGGGGGGGGGGTGGAATCTCGTTGAATATTGAAAGGCCTAGTTAAGAGCAGGGAGCACAGTTTGAGTATACAAGGACATCTCTTTAGAGCAAGGATGAGGAGGAATTTCTTCAGCCATAGGGTGGGGAACCTGTGGAATCCATTGTGGAGGTTAGTCATTGGGTATATTTAAAGCAGAGGTTGACAGATTCTTGATTAGTCAGGGTGTTAAACATTATGGGAGAATGGGGTTGAGAGGGAAAATAAATTAGCCTTGATCAAATGGTAGACTTGATGGGCTGAATGGCCTAATTCTGCTCCCAAATCAGAATCAGAATCAAGATTGTTATCATCGGCATGTGACGTGAAATTTGTTAACTTAGCAGCAGCAGTTCAATGCAATATATAACCTAGTAGAAAGAGAAAAAAATAAATAAAACATAATAAATAAACAAGTAAATCAATTACGTATATTGAATAGACTTTTTTAAAATGTGCAAAAACAGAAATACTGTACATTTTTTTAAAAATTGAGGTGGTGTCCAAAGCTTCAATGTCCATTTAGGAATGGGATAGCAGAGGGGAAGAAGCTGTTCCTGAATCACTGATTGTGTGCCTTCTGGTCTTGTATCTAGAAATAAGATGTTGGGTCACATCTTGACAGTCCGACCTTTCCACTCATAAACCTACTTCTCTGGTGCCCCGTGAAAGAAGCTGATAAAAGTCAGCAATGAACTTGGAAGATATTTGGATTAAATAACTCAGTTCTGTGATTCTGTGCCTTAGTGAGATGGGTGAAATTTGTAAAATGCATTCGGGGGTGTTTTGAAGCTTTTTGGAGAGTCCTCTGAGGGAAGGGGCCTACCCTTGGCCTTATCTCAAGGAGTGTTGGTGGGCAAGTGACAGAAATGGGAGACAGCAGATGGGTGCCCACCAGGAGAGGTGAGGGGATTAAGAAGTCAGAGAGGGGATTAACTTCCGTTAATGCCCCACCTCCCCCTCGTACCCCATCCGTTATTTATTTATTTATATACACACATTCTTTTTCTTTCTCTCCTTTTTCTCCCTCTGTCCCTATCACTATACCCCTTGCCCATCCTCTGGGCTTCCCCCACTCCCCCTTTTCCTTCTCCCTGGGCCTCCTGTCCCATGATCCTCTCATATCCCTTTTGCCAATCACCTGTCCAGCTCTTGGCTCCATCCCTCCCCCTCCTGTCTTCACCTACCACTTTGGATCTCCCACTCCCCCTCCCACTTTCAAATCTCTCACTAGCTCTTCCTTCAGTTAGTCCTGACGAAGGGTCTCGGCCCAAAACGTCGACTGTACCTCTTCCTACAGATGCTGCCTGGCCTGCTGCGTTCACCAGCAACTTTTATGTGTGTAGCTAATTAACTCAATTATCTTCCATTTCACACTATCTGAAACTCTACTGCCAGTTCTCACAATAAGCACATATACCTCATCATAGGATTCACCATTTTCCGATTAAATAACTTAAATGAACCCCAAAGCTTTACCACAAGATGAGTAATTGGGTAACATAAGCCTTGATCTGGTTAAAGATGGTATCCTCCACCATCAGCACACCTCTGCAGGTTGCTGCTGCCTCGATGTGAGACAGCTCCACGCAGCAGCTCTGGTTCAGACCCAGTGACTGCGGAGGAGAGAAACGTCAGATTATCATGACACTTCGGCAAAACACTTACTGGAAAGATGAATATGAATAAATTGGCCTGAGATAATTAAACTGTCACATTGTGTGTTTCTTTTTTTCCATACCTATTACTGCTGGGGATGAGCGTAAAATTGTGACTGTTGATTTATTGTGATGCGTGCACCCACCACAATAACAGAGGGGAATAATCTGTGTGGATGACCCTTTGAGTGTTTTAATGAGTGTGCCATGTGCCGTGCGTAATCAGTGACGGGCTTTCGTCACAAACAACTATACCTCTTTGGATACTGCTGGGGTGGGGGGAAATGACCTATCAGGGCCCTGGCAGCAGCAGCCAGGCTGGTGGCCCTGTGGCCAGCTTTGAGGCTGAACAGGGAAGGGTTAAATGAGGCAGGGCGGTCATTATAGGGAACGTTGAGGCCCAATTACTGCAAATCTGCGAGTCCACTGGAGCTGGAGATGTCGTGTCCTGGGGCTGGAGCAGTGTGTGTGCGGGGGGGAGGCGGGTAATGGTTGTTTGGTTGTTGTCATTTGTGTAGTTCTGTGAACACGGTGGGTATGTTATGTTGCAGCTGCAGAGTGTGGGCCACAGCCAGCACATCCCTAAGTTGCGTTGGCTGTTAACATAGCTGTTGAGAGAGTTCTCCGCCGTGATCCAGACCGCATTTTACATATTGCCAAAGGCCAGTGCTAAGCAGGTGTATTGAAAACTGCGATTAACAAAACCAGAAACAGCTCAGCCAGACCCTTTCAAATCATTGTTGCTGAGGGGAATGGCTACAGGGGTACCCTGCACTGACTTCTTAATCCCCTTACCTCTCCTGCTGGAAAAATCTATTCAATATATATAATTGAGTTACTTCTTTATTCATTATGTTTTATTTATTATTATTTTTCTTTCTCTGCTAGATTATGTATTGCATTGAACTGTTGCTAAGTTAACAAATTTCACGTCACATGCCGGTGATAATAAACTTGATTCTGATTCTGATTTGGCAATTATTTTCAGGCAGCAGCCATTCATCAGGACTGGAAAAGAAGGTTTCGGACCAAAATGTCGACTATTTGCCCTTTTTCCACAGATGCTGCCCAGCCTGCTGAGTTCATCCAACATTTTGTGAGTGCTCCTCACTGATGACTTTAACCCTTGCTTCGGCAGTCTGAGGTCAGGTTTCCAATATACGGGTGCCCAAGAACGTGGAAGAACTTGTCTCAATGCCAATTGCCCAGTAGTACTTACACCCAACACACATCAAAGTTGCTGGTGAACGCAGCAGGCCAGGCAGCATCTCTAGGAAGAGGTACAGTTGATGTTTCGGGCCGAGACCCTTCGTCAGGACTAACCGAAAGAAGAGCTAGTAAGAGATTTGAAAGCAAGATCTCCAAGTGGCCACACATTTTAATTCCACCTCCCATTCCCATTCTGATATGTCTATCCACGGCCTCCTCTACTGCAAAAATGAAGCCACACTCAGGTTGGAGGAACAACACCTTATATTCCGTCTGGGTAGCCTCCAACTTGATGGTATGAACATCGACTTCTCTAACTTCCGCTAGGCCCCACCTCCCCCTCGTAGCCCATCTGTTATTTATTTTTATGCACACATTCTTTCTCTCACTCTCCTTTTTCTCCCTCTGTCCCTCTGACTATACCCCTTGCCCATCCTCTGGGTTTCCCCCCTCCCTCTTTCTTTCTCCCTAGGCCTCCTGTCCCATGATCCTCTCGTATCCCTTTTGCCAATCACCTGTCCAGCTCTTGGCTTCATCCCTCCTCCTCCTGTCTTCTCCTATCATTTTGGATCTCCCACTCCCCCTCCCACTTTCAAATCTCTTATTCACTCTTCCTTCAGTTAGTCCTGACGAAGGGTCTCGGCCTGTTACGTCGACTGTACCTCTTCCTACAGATGCTGCCTGGCCTGCTGCGTTCACCAGCAACTTTGATGTGTGTTGCTTGAAATTCCAGCATCTGCAGATTTCCTCGAGTGAGCACTTACACCCATCGAGATGAAGTGCTTTGAGAGGTTTTGAGATGTGATGAACCCTATCAACTCCTGAGTGAAGAGCGATTCAGATCCGCTCCAGTTTCCAGTACCCACCTTCACAACAGGTCCACAGCGGGTGCCACCCCATTGACTCTTCACCCAACCCTGGACTGCAGGATCCTCTTTACATATTCCAGATTGTCATCTCCTTGGAAATAATCAATAAGGAATGACCCTGACCTCAAAACCTCCCTGTGCAATTGGATCCTCAGTTTCCTCACTTTCAGATCCTAGTCAGTTCAGATTGGTAACATCTCCTCCACAGTCTCCATCAGGACAGGTACACCACAAGGCTGTGTGCTTATCCCCCTGCTCTACTCGCTTTACACTTGAGACTAAGCACAGCTCCAGTGCCATATTTAAATTTGCTGGCGACACCACTGTTGTAGGCTGAATCAGCATGTGGGATCAACAACAACCTCTTACTCAATGTCAGCAGAAGACCGAGGAGATGATTATTGACTTCAGGAACAGGAAACTAGAGCCAGTCCTCATCAGGGCATCAGAGGTGGAGAGGGTCAGCAACTTTAAATTCCTTGGTGTTCTTATTTTCGATGACCTGTCCTGGGCCCAGAACATGCTGTAACCGCCATTGCAAAGAACGCACGGCAGCACCTGTACTTTCTGAGAAGTTTGCAAAGCTTCAGCAAGCTGTCTAAAACTTTGACAAACCTCTACAGGTGTGCTGAGGAGAGTATATTGACTGGTTGTGTCATGGCCTGGTATGCAAACACCAGTGGCTCTGAACGAAAAGCCCACAAAAAGAAGCCGATACAGTCCAGTCCATGGTAGGTAAAACCCTCCCCAACACTGAGCATATCTACATGGAGCGCTGTCGCAGGAAAGCAGCCTCCCCCATCGAGGGCCCCCAGCATTCAAGCCATCCTCTTTTCTCACTGCTGCCCCAGGACTCACTCATTCAGTCATTACCCCTCAGCCTTGACCAGAGGGGTAACTTCACTCACCCCATCCCCAAATGTCCCCACAACTGGCGGGCTCACTTTCAGGGACTCATCTCATGTTCTCGATGTTCATTGCTTATTTATTTGTTATTATTGTTATTTATCTTTTACATTTGCAGAGTTTGTTGTCTTTTGCACACTGGCTGTTTGCCCATCTTGTGTGTGGGTTTGTGTTGATTCTATTGTGCTTCTTGGTACTTACTGTGAATGAATGCCCGCCAGAAAGTTGTATATGGGTGCCATTATGAACTTTGAAAATAAATTTACTTTGAACTGAAACTAAGCATTTAACTGTATGTTTTGAAACGGAGCGATGGTTTTAAGCGACTAACCTATCACCATCTTACCAGAAGTCTAGCATGATGATGTGATAAATAAACGAATCTGAATTTGAAAAACAGTACACTTGCCAATAACACTACAATAATGAGCAAGCAACACCAGAATGAAGCTGATTCTAGTGCAACCTGAAGTACAGCAGAAAGGGTCGAGGCACGAGGGGTGAATTGAAGCCCTGACGTTGAGGCCCAAGTCTGTGAGTTTGCTGGGGCAGTCGAAGGTGATGTCTGGGAATCACAATCCCCCAGAGCTTGGAGGCCAAAGTTGCCGGCCTGTCCTGTCTGGGGCGGGGGGTGGGATTTGATCTGCTGCGGTTGTGGTTTGTGTTGTCCTGCTGAGCTTTGCGGGCAGGCTACGTTGGCGCCGGAATGTGTGGTGATACTTGCCGGCTGCCCTCAGCACACCTGTGGGTACGCTGGGTGTTAGCATGTCTCTGTTTTTGTTTTGAACACACAGTGAGATGCATCCTTTGTGATATGAATGCACCTGGATCTTGAAGACCTGCTAAAGTGACAATGAAGAAATAACTCAGCAAGGTAGAATGAAGAGCTCAAAAACAACGGGAAGTTGATGTGAAATGGGTGATAGGATCAGAAGTCTGACAGTGGAGAGAAGCTGCTGTGAAGTCCTGGGCCTTCAAGCTCCTGCGTCACCTTCCGAAAGGTAGAATAGCAGTGGAAATCTGTCTCATAAATATGATTTTATTCCCTGAGGAGGTTACTCATGAAATTGATGAATGCAAGGAGTGGCCATGGACGTTAACAAGGCCTTTGACAAAGTCAAAGTGGGCAGCATGGTGGTGTAGCATTTACAGTGTCAGTGGCCTGCGTTCACTTCTGCCACTGTCTTGAACATTAGTCGCAGTCGTACTTTATTGATCCTGGGGGAAATTGGTTAACATTCTCCCAGTGACTGCGTGGGTTTCCTCCAGGTGCTCCGGTTTCCTCCCACGGGTTAGCTTTTTTGCGGGCAGGCTAAGCTGGCGCCGGAATACATGGCGATACTTGCGGGCTGCCCACAGCACATCCTCATACTGTGCTGGTCGTTGACACAAACAGAGCATTTCACTGGATGCATCAATGTACACACGACAAATAAATCTAATCTTAATAGAAACATAGAAAATCTACAGCACAATACAGGCCCTTCGGCCTCACAAAGCTGTGCAGAACATGTCCCTACCTTAGTAGTAACTTTAAATTCGAAAAGACTTAGTACATGTCCTTACAGAGTTATCTTTTAACTCTGAAATGGTAGAATGTTTGGATATCTTGTATCCAAATTATCCCAGCAAACTGGATGCAAAACTGCCTTGCTCATAGGATGCAGAGGGGAATGGCCAAGGGCTGTGTGTTCGCTTTACAGCAAGTCTCTAAACTGTGGAGTACCACAGTGACTGTTGCTAGGACCATGGTTTGTCATGTGTCTAAATGACTTGGAGGAGAATGTAGGTGGACTGATGGTGAGTTTACTGATGACACAGAAATCGATGGTGGTAGAAGGCAATGAATATTGTGAAAGGTTACCGAGGGACTTGGTTGGAAAGTTGGCAGATGCCCAAAAAAAAATCTGGAGATACAGTCCAGACCATCATGGGAAGAACACTCCCCACCATTGAGCACACCTACCAGGAGCACTGCCACAAGAAAGCAGCATCCATCCATCATCAAGGACCCCCGCCATCCAGACCATGCCCTCTTCTTGGCAGGACGTATGGGGTCTTGGGTCCCATGCCATCAGGTTCAGGTAGTTTGGGGTATGGGTCCTCCTGAACCAGCCTGGATAACTTCACTCACTTCACCGCTGAATGGATTCCACTCGTTTTCAAAGACTACAACCTATGTTTTCAGTGTTCTTTTGTCTATCATATTTTGATCACTGTCTCCTTTAACTTTAAGCTCCTTAATCAAATCTGGTTCATCACACAACACCCAATCCAAATTGCCATTCCCCTAGTTGGCTCAACAAAAAGTTGCTTTAAAAGGCCATCTCGTAAGCATTCTACAGATTCCCTCTCCTGAGATCCAACACCAAACTGATTTTCCCAATTTACCTGCAAATCCCCCACGACTTGAAATCCGCCATGACTATGGTAACCTTGCCCGAATTATGCCTTTCCCATCTCCCATTTATATCCCACATCCTGGATACTGTTCAGGGGTCAGGGGTCTGTTTATAACAAATTTGTCTTCTTTTGCACATTGTTCATTTTTCATAGATGTTATTCTATTATTTACTTTCCTGTAAATGCCTGCAAACAAATACATCTCAAGATAGCACATGGTGATATCTACATATTTTGATAACAAATTTACTTTGATTTCAGTTTACGCGACTCCTCCATTTTGGGCTGTCAAACACCAAGCAGGGATTCGAAAGTGTTCATGTACAGAGCGACCTTGGCTACATGTTCATAGCTTCATGAAAATGGTTGCTAGGACAGTGAAAATATTTTGGCATACTTGCCTCCATAGGCTGAGGCATTGTGTGTAAGATTTGGGATGTCAAGTTGCAGCGGGACAATACATTTGCATATAGCTCTGATCGCCACAGTTGCGGCAGCAGGGTCTGAAAAGGCAAGAAGTGATTCGTCACCATATTGCTTGACCAGGACAAATTATTCTCACTGGAATTTAGGACTCGTCAACCTACGTTAACAAACCTGTCAGAGTCACGCTGTTGTTTGTGGGAGCTTGCTGTGCGTACACTTTCTGCCCTGCAGAGAGTCATAAGCTAGGTAGCAATGCAGAAACCGGATAACAGCGAAAGGCGCCGTCCCAGTGCAGGTCTACACATTAACCAGAGGCATCTGAGCCGAACCCCAGCCGCCAAGCATGACGTCATAAGATTTGGGTCTGAAAGGAGGAGTTTCCAGAAGTTGAGCGTCGGGCTCTGTATTTAATTAGCACCGAAGCGGGGATCGAGGAATGGGCTCCGATCAGGGGAGAGACGGTACGAGCGCCAATAACAGCGCGGGCCACCACAAACCCTCCCCATCCCGGTCCCTCGCCCACCGAGGCCCGGGAGCTCCAGCGGCTCCCATGCACATTTCAGCGCATGCGCGCCGATGGAGTAGGGCGGTTCTGCACTTCTTAGGGATTGTGGGTAACGAAGTAGCCATTGATTCCCTAGCGTTCGCAGGCGAACGAATTATTAGATGGGAGCTTCCCAGCCCTGCTGAGCTCTCGATTTCTAAATGTAGAGAGTCAGCGGCTGCACTTGGGATTCAGACCAGAAAAGAGGAACTTGGGAACCGGAATTATAAGGCTGAGGATGGGGTAGTTGATATACGAATAGATGCAGTGTGGAGTGATACTGTGAGGAAGGACAGGCAGATGATAGGGCGAAATTGCAGTCAGTGGGATGAGATGAAGTGTAGCATTGGGGGCAAAAATCGAAAAAGATGATGAATGCAAGACTGGAGGTGTTTTATTTGAATGTACACAGTATATGGAATAAGGTAGATAATTGTGTAGGGCAGTTACCGATTGGCAGGTAAGCCGTTGTGGCTTTAACAAGATCATAGCTGGGAGCTTAACATCTAAGGATATACCTTGTATCGAAAGGTAGGCAGAGGGAGCGGTATGACTCGGTTTGTAAGAAATAAAATCAAATCTTTAGAAAGAGGATCAGAAAATGTAGAATCCTTGTGGGTAGAGTTAAGAAACTACAAGGATGAAATTACCCTGATGGTAGTTATAAACAGACCTCTGAACAGTAGTCAGGATGAACATAAGAAATAGGAGCAGGAGTAGACCATCTGGTCCATCGAGCCTGCCCCGCCATTCAATAAGAACATGGCTGATCTGTCTGTAAACTCAGCTCCACCTACCTGTCTTTTCCCCATAATCCTCAATTCCCCTACTATGTAAAAATCTATCTAACTGTATCTTAAATATATTTAGAGAAGAAGTCTCAACAGCTTCCCTGGGCAGGGAATTCCACAGATTCACCACTCTCTGGGAAAAACAGTTTCTCGTCATCTCCGTCCTAAATCTTCTCCACTGAATCTTGAGGCAATGTCCCCTAGTTCTCGTCTCACCTGCCAATGGAAACAACTTTCCTACTTCTATCTTATCTATCCCTTTCAAAATTTTGTATGTTTCCATAAGATCCTCTCTCATTCTTCTGAATTCCAGAGAGTATAGTCCCAGGCAATTCAATCTCGCCACATAGGTTAACCCCTTCATCCCTGGAATCAACCTGGTGAACCTCCTCTGCACTGCCTCCAAAGCCAGTATATCCTTCCTCAAGTATGGAGACCAGAACTGCACACAGTACTCCAGGTGCGGCCTCACCAGTACCCTGTATAGTTGCAGCATGACCTTCCTGCTCTTGAATTCAATCCCTCTAGCAATGAAGGCCAACATTCCATTTGCTGCCTTAATAACCTGTTGTACCTGCAAGCCAACATTTTGCGATTCATGCACAAGCACTCTCAAGTCCTTCTGAACAACAGCATGCTGCAATCTTTCACCATTTAAATAATCATCTGCTCTTCTATTATTCCTTCCAAAGTGGATGAGGATGGGGAATACAAATTATAATGGAAGATAGAAAAGGCATGTAATAAGGGCAATGTTATGCTAGTCGTGGGGGATTTCAATATGCAGATAAATTAGGAAAAACAGGTTGGTGCTGGATCTCAAGATAGGGAATTTGTAGATTACCTACAAGATGGCTTTTTTTATAGCAGCGTGTGTTTTAGCCCACTAGGGGGCATGACAATTTGGAACTGGGTGTTGCGTAATGAGCCAGATTTGATTAGGGAGCTTAAGTTAAAGGAACCCTGAGGAGACTGATCAAAATATGATAGAATTCACCCTACAGTTTGAGAGGAAGAAGATAAAGTCAGATGCATCAGTATTCCAGTGAGGTAAAGGTAATTACAGAGGCATGAGAGAGGAGCTGCCTAGGGTTGATCGGAAGGGGACCCTACCAGGGATGACAGCAGAACAGCGATGGCTGGAGGTCTTGGAGGAAATTCAGAAGGTGAAGAAGTATTCTATAGGGAGAAAGAGGCAACTGTGGCTGATGAGGAAAATCAAAGACAGCATTAAAACGAAAGAGAAGGCATATAATATAGCAAAAAAAAGTAGGAAGTTGGAGGATTGGGAGGCTTTGAAAAAACCAAGAAAGTCATAAGGAGAAAAAAGATTAAATATGAAGGTAAGCTAGCCAATAATATAAAAGAGGCTACCAAGGATTTTTTCAGATATATAAAGAGTAAAAGAGAGATGAGAGTAGATATTGGACTGCTGAGAAGTGACACTGGCGTAAAGGAGGAACAAAGAAGTGGCGGAGGAACTTAACAAGTATTTTGTGTCAGCCTTCACTACGGAAGACACTAACAGGCTGCCAGAAATTTGAGTGTTTGGGGCAAACGTAAGTGTAGCTGATATCAATAAGGAGAAGCTGAAGTGTCTGAAAGTAGATAATTCACCTGGACTAGATGAACTACTTCCAGGGTACCGAAAGAAGTAGCTGAAGAGATTAAGGAGTTGTTAGTAATGATCCTTCAAGAATCACTAGATTCTATGGAAAATTTCAACTGTCATTCCACTCTTCAAGAAGGGAAGGGGGCAGAAGAAAGAAAAACTGTAGACCAGTTAGCCTGACTTCAGTGGTTGGCTAGATGCTGGAGTCCATTATTACTTGGAGGTGCATGATAAAGTAGGCTAAAGTTGCATGGTTTCCTAAGAGAAAATCTTGCCTGGCAAATATGTTGGAATTCTTTCTGGAAATAACAAGCAGGATACAAAGGAGAGCCAGTGGATGGAGTTTACTTGGATTTTCAGAAAGCCTTTGACAAGGTGCCACAGAAGAGGCTGCTTAATGAGATGAAAGCCCATGGTATTACAGTAAAGTTACTAGCACAGATTGGGAATAAAGGGGGGAATTTTCTATGGCCGCCAGCGACAAGCGGTGTTCCGCAGGCGTCTGTGTTGGGACCACTTCTTTTCAGGTTATATGGCAATGATTTGGACGATGGAATTGATGACTTTGTGTCCAGGTTTGCAGATGATATGAAGATAAGTGGAGGGTCAAGTAGTGTTGGGGAAGCAGAGAGTCTGCTGAAGGACTTGGACAGATTGGGAGATTGGACAAAGTGGCAGGCGAATATGATGCCAGGAGGTGTATGGTCATGCACTTCGGTGAAAGGAACAAAAGCATGGACTATTTTTTAAATAGGAAGAAAATTCAAAACTCAGAGGTGCAAAGAGTCTTGGGAGTCCTTGGGCAGGATTCCTGAAAGGTAAATTTGCAGGTTGAGTCACTGGTAAGGAAGGCAAATGCAATGTTAGCATACTTTTCAAGACGGCTAGAATATTAAGAGGAGATGTGCTGGAGCTTTTAGAAAGCATCAAGTCATCGGGACCGGACGAGATGTACCCCAGGCTACTGTGGGAGGCGAGGGAGGAGATTGCTGAGCCTCTGGCAATGATCATTGCATTATCAATGGGGACGGGAGAGGATCCGGAGGATTGGAGGATTGCGGATGTTGTTCCTTTATTCAAGAAAGGGAGCAGAGACAGCCCAGGAAATTATAGACCAGTGGTTGGTAAGATGATGGGGAAGATCCTGAGAGGCAGGATTTATGAACACTTGGAGAGGCATAATATGATTAGGAATAGTCAGCATGGCTTTGTGAAAGGCAGGTTGTGCCTTACGAGCCTGATTGAATTTTTTGAGGATGTGACTAAACATAATGATGAGGGTAGAGCAGTAGATGTAGTGTACATGGATTTCAGCAAGGCATTTGATAAGGTACCCCATGCAAGGCTTATTGAGAAAGTAAGGAGACATGGGATCCCAGGGGACATTGCTTTGTGGATCCAGAACCGGCTTGCCCACAGAAGGCAAAGAGTTGTTGTAGATAGGTCATATTCTGCATGAAGGCCGGTGACCAGTGGTGTGCCTCAGGGATCTGTTCTGGGACCACCAACTCTTTGTGATTTTTATAAATGACCTGGATGAGGAAGTGGAGGGGTGGGTTAGTAAATTTGCTGATGACACAAAGGTTGGGGGTGTTGTGGATAGTGTGGAGGGTTGTCAGAGTTTAAAGTGGGACATTGATAGGATGCAAAACTGGGCTCAGAAGTGGCAGATGGAGTTCAACCCAGGTAAGTGTGAGGTGGTTGATTTTGGTTGGTCAAATATGATGGCAGAATATAGCATCAATGGTAAGACTCTTGGCAGTGTGGAGGATCAGAGGGATCTTGGGGTCCAAGTCCATAGGACACTCAAAGCTGTTACACAGGTTGACTCTGTGGTTACGAAGGCATACAGTGCATTGGCCTTCATCAACCGTGGGATTGAGTTTAGGAGCCGAGAGGTAATGTTGCAGCTATATAGGACCCTGGTCAGACCCCACTTGGAGTACTGTGCTCAGTTCTGGTCACCTCACTACAGGAAGGATGTGGAAATCATGGAAAGGGTGCAGAGGAGATTTACAAGGATGTTGCCTGGATTGGGGAGAAGCCTTATGAGAATAGTTTGAGTGAACTTGGCCTTTTCTCCTTGGAGCGACAGAGGATGAGAGGTGACCTGGTAGAGGTGTATAAGATGATAAGAGGCATTGATTGCGTGGATAGTCAGAGGTTTTTTCCCAGGGCTGAAATGGGTAGCACGAGAGGGCACAGTTTTAAGGTGCTTGGAAGCAGGTACAGAGGAGATGTCAGGGGTAAGTTTTTTAAGCAAGGAGTGGTGAGCGTGTGGAATGGGCTGCTGGTGACGGTGATGGAGATGGAGACGACAGGGTCTTTTAAAAGACTTCTGGACAGGTACATGGAGCTCAGAAAAATAGAGGGCTATGGGTAAGCCTAGGTGATTTCTAAGGTAAGGTCATGTTCGGCACAATTTTGTGGGCTGAAGGGCCCGTTTTGTGCTGTAGGTTTTCTATGTTTCTAATATAAGAGCAAGGATGTAATGCTGGAGCTTTATAAGGTATTGGTCAGATCGTACTTGTGAGCGGTTTCAGACCCCTTATCTAAGAAAAGATTGGAGAGGGCTCAGAGGAGGTTCACAAGAATGATCCCAGGAATGATATGTTTTATGTATGAGAGGCATTTGATGGTTCTGGGCCTGTACTCACTAGAGTTTAAAAGATTGAGAGGGATTGCATTGAAACCTATTGAATATTGAAAGGTCTAGATAGAGTGGATGTGGAGAGGATGTTTCCTATAGTGGGGGAGTCTAGGACCCAAGGGCACAGCCTCAGACTAGAGGGACACCTATTTAGAATAGAGATGACAAATTTCTTTAATCAGAGGATGGTGAATCTGTGGAATTCATTGCCACAGGCGGCTGTGGAGGCCAAGTCATTGAGTATATTTAAAGGAGAGGTTGATAACTTCTTGATTAGTCAGGGCATCAAAGGTTGCAGGAGAAGGCAGGAAAATGGGGTTGAGAGGGATAATAAATCGGCCATGATGGATTTGCTGAGCAGACTAGATGGGCTGAATGGCCTACTTCTGCTTCTATTTCTTATGGTCTTATGATCCAAATAAAGAAACACATGCTATCTGGGGTCCGCGTAATTTGATTGTATCGGATAAGATTAAGATTAGCTTTGTTTGTTACGCGTACTTCAAAAGGTACAGCCGTTTGTGCCAATGACCAAAGATTGTGCTGGGCAGTCTGCAGTGTCGCCATGCTTCCTGTGCCAACATAGCATGCCCACAACTCACTAACCATAACCATACGCCTTTGGAATGTGGGTGTAACCAATGTGGTCACGGGGGAACCTTACAGACACCCATGCTAGCTCCTTTCAGACATCGGTGGGGCAACACAATGGTACATTTTACCCATTTACTCTTTGGTAGATGAAGAAGAGGAACATTGAATGTTGATGTGGTGTATCTGGGCTTCAGGGATTGGAATTAGTCTATTATTGACCCTTGTTCTGAGATACAGTAAATAGCTTGTCTTGCATACTGTTCCTACAGATCAGATCATTGCACGGTGCACTGAGGTGGCACAAGATAATAACAGAATGTGGATATAAAGCGTAGCAGTGACACAGAACAGGTAGACAGTAAAGTGCAAGATCATAACGAGCTCAGGAGTTCATCTGCGGAACGATTACTGAACAGCAGTACAACAGCTATACAGAAGGCAAGACAGCGGTTATATTTCATCAGGAGTTTGAAGAGGTTTGGTATGTCATCTAAAACACTCAAATTTCTGCAGATATACAATGGAGAGCATTCTGACTGGCTGCATCATGTCTGGTATTGTGGGGGGCGGGGGACTACCGCACAGGATTGGAATAAGCTGCAGAGAGCTGTAAACTTTGTCAGCTCCATCATGGCCACTGGCGTCCGTAGTTTCCAGGACATCTTCAAGGAGCAATGCCTTAGAAAGCTGGTGTCCATCATTAAGGACCCCCATCATGCCCTCTTCTGATTGCTACCATCAGGGAGGGGGTACAGGAGCCTGAAGACCCACAGTCAACGATTCAGGAACAGTTTCTTCCTCTCTGCCATGATTCCTCAATGGACAGTGAACCCATGAACAGCACCTCACCACTTTTTTATTTCTGTTATTTTCACGACTTATTTAATTTAACTATTGAATGTGTATATTTACTGTAATTCACAGTTTCTTTCTACATTTATCCTGTATTGCATTGCCCTGCTGCTGCTCAGTTAACAAACTCTACGACGTATTCCGGTGATATTAAACCTGATGCTGATAACTGGGTAGAAGCTGTTCTTGAGCCCTGATGGATCATCCTTCCAGTGGTTTGAGTTTTCTTCCTCATGGGAGAAGGGAGAATGTCGGGGGTGAGTGAGGTATTTGATTATGCTGGCTGCTTTACTGTAGGAGACCCGGCTGGTGGCATAGTGGCATCAGTGCTGGACTTCGGGACAAAGGGTCCCGAGTTCGAATCCAGCCGGCTCCCCTGCACGCTTTCCATCCGTGCTGGGTTACGAGCTGGTGATCTCTTTGGAAACTCACCCGGCAGAAGGCAATGACAAACCACTGCTGTCACTTGCCTCGTACGCGGTTCCCCACTATGTCAGAGAGGCGTGGAGGGAAATTGTCCGCTAACCGGAGAAACTCCAGATGTGACATACCTTTCCTTTACTGTAGGAGCAAGAAGTATGCAAGAAGTACAGACACCGCTTCCATACTGTAGATTAGATTAGATTATGAGAACACTCAGTCCTCTTTTATTGTCATTTAGAAATGCATACATGCATTAAGAAATGATACAATGTTTCTCCAGAGTGATATCACAGAAAACAGAACAAACCAAAGACTAACACTGACAGAACCAGATAATTATAACATATAGTTACAGCAGTGCAAAGCAATACCATAATTTGATGAAGAACAAACCATGGGCATGGCAAATAAAGTCTCAAAAGTCTCCGAGTCCATTGACTCCCGAGTCCCCGATAGCAGGCGGCAAAAGGGAGAAACTCCCTGCCATAAACCTCCAGGCACTGTCAACTTGCCGATGCCTTGGAAGCAGCCGACCACAGCCGACACTGAGTCCATCCAACCGAAAACTTCGAGCTTCCAACCAGCTACTCCAATACAGCCTCCTGAGCGCCATCCTCTGCCGAGTGCCTTCGACCTTGCCCGGCCGCTGAAACAAGCAAAGTCGAGGATTCGGGGCCTTCTGCTCTGGAGATTCCGGTTACCACACGGTAGCAGCGGCAGCGAAGCGGGCATTTCAGAAGTTTTCCAGATGTTCCTCCGTACTCTTACGCCCGTCTCCATCAAATCAGAATTGTGCACGGTCCCCTACTTGACAGATTACAGATGTCACCACTGAAGTGGCCACACGCGCTGCTGTTGCGCTGCCATCTTCTCCTCCTCCAGAATCAAGAAGTACAGACACTGCTGCTTGTTGTGGTCACGGGCAATCAGTTGCCATCCTGCTAGAATGATTTCTATGGTGTATTGATAAAAATTGATAAAGGTTGAGGAGGACCAAATTTCTTGAGCCTCCTGGGGAAGCAGAGGCGCTGGTAAACTTTCTTGGTTGTGACGTCTACACGTTGGACCTATTGATGATGTTCACTCCTCGGGACCTGAAGCTCTCGAGCTCAGCACCGTTGATGTAGACAGGAACATTTGAGTTGCCCCTTTCCTGAAGTCAATGACCAGCTCTTTTGTTCTGCCGAGACTGAGGGAAAAGTTGTTGCCATGTTATCATCTTCTACTTCCTTCCTGTACTCCACCTTGAGATTCGGCCAAGCCGGTGCTGTCATCTGCAAGCTTGCAGATGGGGCTAGAGCAGGATTTGGTCGTGCAGCTGTGAGTGTACAGGGAGAGAGTGGTGGGGGGAGAGGGTCACGACATAACCTCGTGGAGCCCGAGTGTTGAGAATAACTGCAGTCGACGTGTCCTTACTGAGTTTGGTCTATTGGTCAGGAAGTTGCAGAGGAAGGTGTTGACTCCCAGATCTCCAAGTTTGCTCCGAGGGGGGTGTGAAGAGACGGGTGTGGATGCGGACAAGCTGAAGGGATGGGGAGGAACATGGCATGTGGAGTCAAATGTGGGGAAACGGGAGATCATTAACCTCAGTGGGAAACTCCCCATGTCAAAGGGATCACGAGATTCAAGATCAAAGGTTGATCATCGTCATTCATCAGTACACAAGTGGAAGGGAACATGGAATAATTGTTACTCCGATCTGATGCACAATCCAAGTTGTCAGGTGGGAGGGAAATGACCTTGCTGACTGGTGGGGTAGGTGAGATGGGCTGAATGGCCTTTACTTGTGGTACGATGCTCACACAAAGCAGGAAGCACAACCACTCAGGGTCCAGCAGCATCTGTGGTGGCAGAAGATCTGAGTCTATGGTGTGGGTCTCTTGACACAGGGTCTTAACCCAAAGCATCGCCTTGCACCTTTTACTCCTGCGATCACTGGTCGACCCGCTGAGCTCTTCCGGTGTCCCGTTTGTGGTCCGAGGGCCCAGCATCCGCTGTCTCGTGTGTCTTCACACAGCTCATTCACACAGCCCACTGGGGTGGACAGCTGAAAGGTCTGAACGTGGATAAGTCACCCAGGCTGGATGGTCCCCACCCCAGGGTTCGGAAAGAGGCGGCTGAAGAGATAGTGGAGGTATTAGTAATAACCTTCCAAGAATTATTAGAGTCAGGAATAATTCCAGGGGAATGGAAATTTTCAAATGTCACTCTATTCTCTTACAAGGGAGGGAGGCAAAAGAAAGGAAATTATAGGCCAGTTAGCTTGACTTCAGATGAAGTCCATTAATAAGGACGTGGTTTCAGGGTATTTGGAGGTACGTGATAAAATAGGCCAAAGTCAGCATGGTTTCTGAAAAGGGAAATCTTGCCTGACAAATCTGTTGGAATTCTTTGAGAAAATAGCAGGCGGGATAAACAAAGCAGAGTCAGTGGATGTTGTTTACTTGGATCTTCAGAAGGCCTTTGACAAGATGTTACATGTGAAGCTGCTAAACAAGATAGAAGCTTATGTATTACAGGAAAGATATCAGTTGGGTGGAGGTTTGGCTGACTGGCGGGAGGCAAAGAGTGGGAATAAATTATGATTGGCTGCTGGTGACTAGTGGTGCTCCGCAGGGGTTGGTGTTGGGTCTGTAACTTTTTGCATTATTTGTTAATGATCTGGGTGATGGAACTGATAGCTATGTGGCCAATTTTGTGGATGATGCAAAGTGGAGGGGCAGGGAGTGTTGAGGAGGCAGGGAGTCTGCAGAAGAACTGGGACGGATTGGGAGAATGGGCAAAGAAGTGCCATGTGAGATACAGTGTAGGGACGTGTATGGCCATGCACTTTGGTGGAAGAAATGAAAGGCATAGACTATTTTCGAAATGGGAGGCAAATTCAGAAACTGGAGGTGCAAAGGGACAGAAGACCTCATGCAGTTTGAGTCAGTAGTAAGTACAACAAATGAAATGTTAGCATTCATTTTGAGAGGACTGGAACATAAAGTCAAGGATGTAATGATGAGGCTTTATAAGGCATTGGTCGGACCACACTTGGAGTTTTGTGAGCAGCTTTTAGCCCCTTATCTAGGAAAGAATGTACTGGCATTGGAGAGTCCAGAGGAGGTCCATGAGAATGAAAGGGTTAACATATGCAGAGAGTTTGATAGCTTTGAGCCTGTACTCATTGGAGTTTAGAAGGGTGGGGGGGATTTCTCATTGAGACATATCAAACATTGAAATGCCTAGACAGAGTGGACATGGAGAGGATGTTTCCTATAGTGAAGCAATCAGGGACCAGACGACAGAGTCTCAGAATAAACTAACCCTTCAGAGCAGAGGTGACGTGGAAGTTGCAGCAAGGCAAGGGTTAAAGTTGGTGTGCTGACAGGAGAGGGTGCAAGCACGGTACAACGTCAAGCTGAACTCAGCTGAGAGCTGGACTTCTCTTTGAGTGTGGAAGCTCCGTAAGGCAGCAGTTAAATTAATGAGCTGACAGGGGCAGTGTGCAGACGTGGTGCTGTCACCCAGGCAGGACATAGTGCTTGAAAGCCGAGCTCTCCTTTGTACAGCTTTTCTGCTCAAGCCTGGGAGCCAAACTCACCAGGGTGACCAGGACAAGACTGAATTGATTTTATTACTTACATCCTTCATATACACGAGGAGTAACGTTATATCTCTGACTAAATGTGCACTGTATAGTAATTTATAATAAATAGTATGTACAACAGGACAGTCAATATAACATAGAAATACAATTGTATCAACATGCATTATTAATCAGTCTGATGGCCTGGTGGAAGAAGCTGTCCCGGAGCCTGTTGGTCCTGGCTTTAATGCTGCGGTACCATTTCCTGGATGGTAGCAGCTGGGACAGTTTGTGGTTGGGGTGACTCGGGTCCCCAGTGATCCTTCGGGCCCTTTTTACACACCTGTCTTTGTAAGTGTCCTGAACAGTGGGAAGTTCACATCTACAGATAGGCTGGGCTGTCCGCACCACTCTCTGCAGAGCCCTGCAATTGAGGGATAAAGATGAA
Organism: Mobula birostris; assembly: GCF_030028105.1. Taxonomy (NCBI): domain Eukaryota; kingdom Metazoa; phylum Chordata; class Chondrichthyes; order Myliobatiformes; family Myliobatidae; genus Mobula; species Mobula birostris. Next base: position 50,584,310 of record NC_092379.1, read on the forward strand.
GCAAAGAATTCCATGGAAATATTCACTATTGGACAGTTATTTTACTAATTCTCAACTAGTAATGGCATTTAATGCCTGGATTTAATTGGTTACTTACACCCAAAATATGAATTGTGATTGGTACTTGTATATGCAGATGATAGGGTTCAGGAGAGCACAAAATCCCTATTGGATCAATATCTGTATCCAACCAGCCAATTTCTGAATAAAAATGGCATTTCTCTGTTTGGTGTAGTGTCAGGGTCCAGACTGTTCTCTTTGCGAACAAGTGGATAGACTGTGACTGAGGAACGAGTGCGATTTGTCGGTGAATCTACATTGCCAGCTACATGGAGATGGCTAACCCTGGGCGTCGTTATTTAGGAGAAAAGACTCGAGCCCCAGTCCTAAATCCAAGGCAGCTCATCCAGCAAGGGAATGAGAATACTGTTGGAACACAAATTTCCTCTAGTGTGGATTAGTCAGGATACGTCCACACATTAGTTGGAGAAATTTGTGGAATGAAGTTCGTGTCCCCCATTTAAGGGTGAGGAGGTCTGAGTTCCCAAAGAAGAAGAAAAAAGTGGGGGGGGGGCTAATGGGATAGAGAAAACAGAATCATTGTAAGAATAATTTTTTTCTGTCTCAAGTGTGGGTGTGTGTGACTGCCTGATTGTATGTGCATGAGTGGCCGGTGGCGATTGAATGGGAGATTCCAGTTTCAGACCCCCTAAGGGAAGGCCAACGTTATGCACCAGAGAGCATTAGGTATGTTGAGAAGTGGATGAAATGCACGAAGGGGTTTCACCCTGATGGTACGTCAGATGCAGGCCTCGAGTGCTTGCAAACAGTCCTAGTAGAAAAAGCAAATTCTGAAGGCGAAGGTAGGAGAGCCTGTTTTTGTTCATTGGAGGAGTGAAGTGCAGAAACGGTTCATTGGTTCCTGCAGGAAAAGAGAGAGAGGGGTCAAGGATAACAGTGTCTAAAAAGAAACAGAGGCTTAGGGTGAATGAGATGTTGATTTAAACGTACCCTGAACTAACCCAAGCCTGAAGGCACACACTCAGTCATTCTTCCCCTGCTGCCATCCGATTTCTAAATGCACTTTGAACCCATGAACACCGCCTCACCACTTTTTAAAATTTCTGTTATTTCCAGTACTTATTTTGACTTAACCATTTAATAGACATATATATATACTCAGCTTTTTCTCTGTAATCATGTATTTCATTGTACTGCTGCTGTAAAGTTAACAAATTTCGTGATTAACAAATGCCAGTGATATTAAACCTTATTCTGATTCTAGTCAAAGTTTGATGAAGATGTTTCCCTCACACTGTAGACTGGCATAAAATACAGTGTCGTACAAAAGCCAGGTGGTAATGAACACCTGGAACACCTGCGTAATGTATTTCATGGGTATTCTGGATTGACCTGATATTCAGGGATGTCCGCCTTAATAAATGGCCCCTTTTCCCGCTGAAAAATGGCAGATGGCTTTTCACTTAAGCACATATGAGGTGCCTGTCTCTTCATGTTACACCGCCAGACCACTCGAGAGATTCGGGGCTGCGGACCACCGGAGGGATTTGGGACCGATGGTTAACTGTCCCTTTTGTGAAATGCTGGAAGCTGACAATACCCTTCCAGAGGGAACCCGTTCAGTGTTTTTACATATAGTACACATACATCCTGTCCCACTGAAACTAGTGCTTGTGCCTTTCCCAGGCACAGAGTAAAGACGTAGCTTGCTTGCTCAGATACTAGAGATCCTATGGATGAAAGGAGGTAAAGACATGGGGCATTCTTTTCTATCTCCGTCTACCTAGACTTTCTATGCTTGTTTGATTTCACCTACCAAGACAAACGATATACTGGACTCACCTCCCACAGGGATACACTGAGAGTCCTAACCTGCCTGAACAATTCCACGCTGCTTTGGTATGTGGATGACTTGTTTCTCTAAACAAGGCTCTGTAGCCCTTTGGTGTGCTCGGAAGACAAGGGTCACAATGGTATTGAGGAAGGATACTGCAACTTTGGTCAAAGCACGGTGCATTAATTTGGTCACGTCCTGAGTGAGTCTTACAGTCCACAGAAAGTTTAGCCTCAACGAGAGCCTGCATCATGGCAGATGGTGCTGCCAGAAACATGTACAGGAACCCTCGTGGGAGTACAACATGGCAGCAGACAGATAAGGAAACTTGTGCTCCTTCAAGAGCTTTACACCCTCTTCAGGAACTATGATGGAACATAGTGAACTAATTAGAATTTTTATTCTCCTTTTCAGTTACCTTCTGCAGTTTGCTGTTATAAAACGTGCACGTTCCATCATCAAGGAGCCCAGCGTCTGGGCCATGCTCTCTTCTTGTTTCTGCCATCAGCCAAGGAGCTAGAGGAGCCTTCGATCCTGCACCGCCAGCTTGAGGGACAGTTATCAGGAAGCTAAACCACGTAATTTCACTCACCACAACTCCGAACTAACTCCACAACTTAAAGATTCACTTTCAAGAACTTTGGAACTCAGTATTGTTTATTTACTTTTTAAACATTATTTCCATGATCTGTCTTTTGTACATTGGTTGTTTGTCAGTCTTAACTAATTCCATTGTATTTTTCTTTTGGTTTTCCTCCTCTAAATGCCTGAAAGAAAATGAATCTCAGGGTTGTATATGGTGACATGTATTTACTGTAATAATAAATTTATTTAGAACTCTGACCTTTAGTGAAATAGGTAAAGCCAACAAATGGGTTGACTCCACTGCCAAGACAGCAACAGCAGATCTTTATGGCCTTCTGGTACCCAAGTGTGTGCAGACTGCCCACTTCTTCCTCACATTCTTGATTAACTTATAAAATTACTGTGTTATGTATCAGAGGCCAAAAAGACTTCTTTGACTGAAGGCTGATTTATACTTCTGCGCCAACTCGACTCCGTAACCTACGCAAGTGGCCTACGTGCGTTGCGAGCATTTATACTTTTGCGTTGGTATGTCTGCGTTGCTCTGCAATTTGTGCATGTCACGCATGTGCACACACCTGTCCGTGCAAGGCTTCGTGGTCATGGTAGTCTTTCTCGGGGTAAACAAGTTTAAAGTGAGCGTCTGTTTTCGTAAAAGCAAAATGTGTCCTCCATAATTTCGGAGGTCTGTACAGCTTTATGGAAAGCATTGCAGCCAGAGTTCCTTCCTGCCCTTCAGTCGGCCAATGGGAAGCTATTGCAGCGTAGGAGGAAATGTGATGCTACCAAGCGGACCAATCACAGATGTTGCGGTCTGCGTTGCCGTGACGCGTAGTTACATTTTGGGAGAGGTGCGCGTCAAGCTACGGCGTAAGGATCCGCGTAGGCACTGGGTAGGGTTCGCTGCTACACCGTACCTACGGCGTCGAGTTGACACAGAAGCATAAATCAGCCTTAAGGCACAGTTATATACAAGCCTCTCAGGGACCTTGGCACCACGCTGGCGGATGTCCAGTTGCACTCTATGCTCTCCTCCCATGGCTTCGTACACGATTTGACACGTGCAGACAAAGGTGGGATGTGGGTCTGATCAAAAATGAGTGGTAGTCACCAAGATTCCTGACCATGGGTAAATTGACTGATTTTCAAGTGACATAATCCCAGAAAGACAGTGCTGGTAATTGTATTGTTGGACCCTCCCCGGGGGGCTATTTGTACATCTCCATACAGAGTTTATGCATTTACCTAGATATAACTTTGTTTTACTGTTGTATGTTTGTTTTCTTGATGGGTAGAAGCATATCCAACTCATAGAAAGGACGTTAAATGTTTATCGCAGGAATTTATTCCTCGGCTTGGAATCCCTGAGAAGATCTCAAGGGATAATGGTTCCTGACTTTATGGGTAAAGTGATACAGTTAGCTAAAGTCTTGCAGTGGCAGCATCATTCTGCCTGCCTGTACCACCCACGGTTTATAGGAGCAGTAGAAAGACAAAATGAGGCCCTGAAAAACTGGTTGGCTACATTGTGTATGAAACTGGACTAAAGTGGCCAAGCGCTTCGACTGCCTCGTGACAATGAACCGCGTAGAAGGGCTGTGGCGACTTGAGATGGTATTGGGATGTCCTGAGAGCTCTCCAGTCGCTCCTCCCCTTCTGGCTAAACACGTGGACATCCGCGAGGGAGAGCACGTTGCAGAATTACGTGGTACTAACACAAACTCCAAAGTATTTCCATCAGCAGGCGTTTGAAAGCCAAAGGCTTTGTGATGGTTGTAGAGTGTTACACCTACCAGCCGGCAGATTGGGTACTGGTGAGATCCGACTGATGAAAGAATTGCCTTCAGCCCCACTTCAAGTGTTACTAACCACATACACTGCTCGGAAAGTCCAGAGGAAGCCAACTTAGATCCACGCATCACACATTAAGCTAGCTGGACCGTCGTATCAGATTTAGCCAGTGGCCAGAAGAAACTTGGCAAAAATGACAGATTTTCTGAACCTCTGATCACCACTGCTTGCAGCTATAAGTAATCACTTGTTGTTACACAATTCAGATCATCTGTGCATCTTGTTTTTTGCCCACGTACAGAACTGCCTCATGATACCAGCACATTCCTTCAGCTTGGTTCTAAATACACTTTACAAAGCAACCACTGGAACTGTTGGGATTGTTCCAGAGGGCCCACACGTTCAGAAGGTGGGTTGCCAATGTAACCTACACTTTTGAATCTAACTAAGTTTGGTTCAGTTTTCTAATTTGATCACAAGGCTAGTGTTGTGAGGGGAATATGAGACTGCATTGGCCAAAAGAATACTCTTGCCAATCATCGATGGAGAAATTGGCCAAAGAGGTAAATTTGAAGGCAGGACACAGGGTTAATGGCAGGATGCTTACCAGTGTGGAGGAACAGAGGGATTGAGGGGCCCATCTCCATCGATTCCTTCAAAGTTGCCATGCAGATTGGTGAGGTTGTTAAGAAGGTGCGTTGGCCTTTCTTAGTCAGGGGATTGTATTCAAGAGCTGTGAAGTAATGTTGCAGCTCTATAAAAACCCTGGTTAGATCACACTTGGAATATTGTTAGTCCTGACGAAGGGTCTCGGCCTGAAACGTCGACTGTACCTCTTCCTAGAGATGCTGCCTGGCCTGCTGCGTTCACCAGCAACTTTGATGCGTGTTGCTGGAATATTGTGTTCAGTTCTGATCACTTCATTATAGAAAGGATGTGAAAGCTTTAGAGAGGGTGCAGAGGAGGTTTACCAAGATGTTGCCTGGACTAGAGAGTATGTCTTGTGAGGATAGATGGAGTGAAGGAAGGATGAGAGGTGACTTGATAAAGGTGTACAAGATGTTAAGAGACATAGTTTGAGTGGTCAAACAGACTTTTTTTCTCAGAGTGGAAATGGCTAATACAGGGGGGCGTTTTGTTAGCTATTGGAGGAAAGTATGGTATGGGGAGGGGGACATCAGAAGTAGATTTTTTTTTACACAGAGTTGGGTGTGTGGATGCCCTGTCAGGGGTGGTGGTAGAGACAGATGCATTAGGGGCACTTAATAAACCCCTAGAAAGACAGATGGATGATAGAAAAAAAAAATTGAGGGTTATGTAGGAGGGAAGGGTTAGGTTGATCTCAGAGTAGCTTTAAAGTTGGCACATAGTGGGCTAAAGGGCCTGTACTGTACTGTCATGTTCTCTGAGACATACTTGGCCTTGCATTTCACCATCAAAGGCACCACAGCTGCGATGGTTGCAGTTCATGCTGTGGCCCTTCGGAACCAGTTGGCACTAGGCTTCCCACTGTCTGAGAAGAGTGGTCCTTGTGCCATCATTGGCCACGAGGGTTGCACGTAAATTCCTGATACAGCTAGAAGCTGATAAAGTCAACAAGGTTGGACTGGAGTTACTTCGGACCTGTTGGAGACAGACGTGAGAAGCACGGAGGAACATCTGGTGAAACTTCTGAAATGCCTGTTTCACTGCCTCTGCTACTGTGTGATCCGAAATCTCCGGAGGGGAAGGCCCCGAGTCCTCGGCTTTGCCCGTTGCTCGTCGGCCGGGGCGGGATCGAAGCGCTCGGCAGAGATGGTGCTCGGTGTCAGAGGGCTGGTCAGAGGCTCGAAGTTTTCGGACGGACTCAGAGTCGGCTGTGGTCGGGTGCTTCCAGGATGCTGCATCGGCAAGTTTGCAATACTGGAGGCTCATGGTAGGGAGAGTCTCTCCCTTCTACTGTCTGCGTGAGATGTTGGGGCTATCGGGACTTTGAGACTTTTTTTTAACCATGCCCATGGTCTGCTCTTTATCAAATTACGGTATTCCTTTGCACTGTTGTAACTATATGTTATAATTATGTGGTTTGTGTCCCTTTTAGTCTTGGTCTGTCCTGTGTTTCTGTGATATTATACTGGAGGAACATTGAATCATTTCTTAATGCATGCATTTCTAAATGACAATAAACGAGGACTGAGTGTCCTCATAATCTAATCTAATCACCACCTGGCTCCTCTCCCTGTTGGTAGATTAGGGTAGCCAGAATGGGCAGTGGGAGATGGGAAGCCTATCCCTGCTGGTTTTAATTCATTCTAACCTCCTGCCTGAGATCACTCTCTGGTGTAATGGCCTGAGAAGAAGCCACCTCCATTATGATCCAACCACTGCCCTCTCCCAACGAGGTCACGAAGGAGTGTGCTATTGAAGTTCAATGAGATTGCATTGTCCCTTACAGGACAAAAGTGGGGAAGTGTGGGAGTTAAAGCAAGGGAAGGGTTAAAACGGCCAGCCGTCAGGACAGAACGCAGACAGCACAGAGTGTCAAGCTGAACTCAGCCTTTGAACGCTGGAGCAACAGTTGAGGCGATAAACTGACAGAGGCAGTGTGCAGACGTAGTGACGTCACCCAGGCGGAATGCGGCCCTTGAGAGCTGAACCCTCCATTGTACAGCCTTACTGCTCGACCCTGGGAACCACGCTCACAAGATGAGGGATTGTTGGGCAACACTTACTATTGGGTAGTTAGTTAATTAATTTTTAAGTATTATTGGCCTTTAACACACACATTTTATTGGTTACTTACGCCTGAAATATGATTATAATTGGTACTTAAATATGCAGATGATGGGTTTCAGGCGTGCACCAGGTTTCTTCTGGATCAATATCTGAATGCAACTAGGCAATTTTATATTTAAAAAACTGTAATTTCTTTATTTAAACATCAGCTCAATCTGATGACTGGGTTCGAGCTGTTCTCCTTCAGCACAAGTAACCAAAGCGTGATTGAGGAATGAGTGCGAGATGGCAGAGGCCAATTATTCAGTGATGATAATGAGGAGCAATTTCTCTAGCCAGAGGGTTGTGAGGCTGTGAAATTCATTGCCATGGATGGTTGTGGCAGCCAAGTCTTTAGGTATATTTAAAACAGAGGTTGATAGGTTCTGTGCCCATCCACTACATACTGTACTGGTTGGGCACAGGAGTACATTCAGCCAGAGACTCATTCCTCCAAGATGCAGCACAGAGCGTCATAGGAAGCCATTCCTGCCTGTGGCTATCAAACTTTACAACTCCTCCCTTGGAGGGTCAGACACCCTGAGCCAGTAGGCTGGTCCTGGACATATTTCATAATTTACTGGCATAATTTACATATTACTATTTAGCTATTTATGGTTCTATTACTATTTATTATTTATGGTGCAACTGTAACGAAAACCAATTTCCCCTGGGATCAATAGAGTATGACTATGACTATGACTATTAGTAAGGGGGTGAAAGGTTATGGGGAGAACACAGGTTAATGGAGTTGAGAGGGATAATAAATCAGCCAGGAGCAAATGTAGAATCCACTTGATGGGCTGAATGGACTGATTCTTTCCCCCCTATGTCTTAAGGACCACACAGGGCAGGATAGGAATGAGCATCTGTGCTGACCAGTGACTGCTCCTTTACGCTGATCTCCATTTTATTGCCCTTCCCAGATTCCAGCACTCCCCATTGCCCCCACGCATGGGGCAACTTCTAGCAGGCAAATGATCGAGCTCCCCGCACACTGCCAGGATGTGGCAGGAAACTGGAGGAAACTCCGCAAGGTGGTGGGAAGCACCAAGGTTGGCACAGAGCCACAGAGTGGTGTGGCACAGAAATGAGTTCTTCAGCCAACCATGTCCACACCAGCCTTTCTGAGCATCTGCATCAATCCTGCGTGTGGTCTTTGTACCTCATTCGCTGCCTGCTCACGTGCTTTTCTGGTATACTTATCATAAATGCTTCCACACCTCCAGTGGTAGCCCAAGACAGGCACCTACCACTATTTTAAAAAGAAAATTACCCTGCACATCACCTTTAACCTTTGCCCCCTTCGCAAACCCGTGCCCTCCACTATTTGACCTTTCCACCCTGGGAGGTAGACTGACGAACTGGTCCTAAAAGAGATACTCGACTGTAACCAGAGGCCCTCCAGAACACAGCATCTCCTCCTCTGCTGGTGTGTCCTCCTCTGACGAACTGTCCTATCTGTAACTCCCATAAAGTGTAAAAAAAAATTCCCTTCAAACCCCCTTTTATCACGCTTTAAATACTTGCTGATATCCATGCATATTTTAATCCATATCTGTAATTCAACCTATAACTTTTAAAATGTATAATTCATTATACTTCTTGAATGTTTTTTTTACACTACATGTTGCATCCTGACCAACATGCCATAGCAAATTCCTAATGCATTTACACTCAGTCGCCGCTTTTACTAGGTATCTCATGTGTCTACTAAAGTAACCAGTATCTTCATGGTTTTCTGCTGTTCTGGCCCTTCTCCTTCAAGAGTCGACGTGTTGTGCATTCAGGGATGCTGTTCCACACACGACTGTTGGAACACATGGCTAGTTGAGCTACAGTCGCCTTCCTGTCAGTTTGGAACCATCGGGCCATTCTCCCCTGACCTCTCTCATGAACAAGGCATTTTCGCCCTCAAAACTGCTGCTTGGTGGGCGTTTTGTTTTGTTGCTTTTGGTGCCATTCTCTGTAAATTATAGAGACTATTGTGTGTGAAAATCTCAGGAGATCAGCAGTTTCTGAGAAACTCAGACCACCCTGTCTGGTACCAACAATCATTCCTCAGTCCAAGTCACTAAGATCACATTCCTTCCTCTTTCTGATGTTTGGTCTGAACCTCTTGACCATGTCTGGATGCTTTTACGCACTGACTTGCTGCCACGTGATTGGCTGATTATATCTTGGCATTAACGAGCAGGTGTACAGGTGCATCCAATGAAAATGCCACTGAGTGTGGTTGTATATGGGGACTAAAGTTGATTCTTTAAAAACTCCTTCTCACCTTAAACATATGGGCTCCTGCATTGGGAGAAGTACAAACCCCTAGCACAGGAAAAATATTCTGGCTCTCTACCCTGTCTATTAATTTTAGCTACTTCTATCAGGTGTATTCAACACCTCTATCTCCTCCTCCACTCCAGGAAACCTACCCCATACACACGCCGCCTTCACCAACTGTCTACCCGTGCCACAGCTGCAGAAGTGGCAGGAACGCCAGGGTTAAAATGATGTGCTGACAGAACAGAGTGCCGATGCCGTACAGTCGTAAGCTGCACCAAGCCTCTGAGAGTTGGACTCCCCTTCAGTGAGGTAAGATAGTGAGCTGACTGACAGTGTGCAGACGTAGTGCACTCACCCAGGCCGAACGGGGCCCTTAAAGGCTGAACTCTCCTTTGTGCAGCTTCTCTGCTCGAGCCTGGGGACCAAGGTCACCAGGGTGACCAGGACAAGATAAAGACGAAGCAAGGATTTCATGAAAACACTTTACTACTGGACAGTTATTTAACTAATTCTCGTATTATTGGCCTTTAATACATGAATGTAATTGCTTACTTACACCTGAAATATGTATTATGATTGGTACTTAAATCAAGTCAAGTCAAGTCAAGTCACTTTTTATTGTCATTTTGACCGTAACTGCTGGTACAGAACTCAGTAAAAATGAGACAACGTTTTCCAGGACCAGGGTGCTACATGAAACAATACAAAAACTACACTGAACTACGTAAAACAACACAATAACTACACTAGACTACAGACCCACCCAGGACTGCATAAAGTGCACAAAACAGTGCAGGCATTACAATAAATAATAAACAAGACAATAGGCACAGTAGAGGGCAGAAGGTTGCAGTATTTAACTATTTATGGTTTTATTATTATTTAATTATTTATGGTGCAACTGTAACGAAAACCAATTTCCCCCGGGATCGATAAGGTATGACTATGACTATGACTATGTTGGTGTCAAGCCAGGCTCTGGGTATTGAGGAGTCTGATGGCTTGGGGGAAGAAACTGTTGCATAGTCTGGTCGTGAGAGCCCGAATGCTTCAGTGCCTTTTGCCAGATGGCAGGAGGGAGAAGAGTTTGTATGAGGGGTGCGTGGGGTCCTTCATAATGCTGTTTGCTTTGCCGATGCAGCGTGTGGTGTAAATGTCTGTGATGGCGGGAAGAGAGACCCCGATGATCTTCTCAGCTGACATCACTATCCGCTGCAGGGTCTTCAATCTCGATCCCAGACGGTGCAATTTCCGAACCAGGCAGTGATGCATCTGCTCGGGATGGTTGTATTGAGATGCAGATGATTGTATTCAGAAGTGCACATCTGTTGGATCATTATATCCAACTAGTCAATTTTATATAAAACTGGGATTTCTTTGTTCAGAGCTTAGAGCAGTATGGTGACAGGAACCGAGCTGTTCTTGTGAACACGTAAAGTGTGATTGAGGAACAAGTCTGAGTTGTCGGAGCCCGTTAATCGGTGAGGACGCATGTCTGAGGGACCTGTGGACCATTCGCCTGCTCCTGCTGATCACCCTGCCTGCTGATACAACAGCAAGTTCACACCAGGGAGAAGGCCGTTCACTTGCTCTGACTGAGGGAAGGGGATCACACAGTCATCCCACCTGCGTAAACGTAGGCGTAGTCGTACCTGAGGTGGCCCGCTGGGATGAACATTGAGGCAGGACGGGGAGGAACTTCACCCTGATGTTTGTGGTGTGTTCACGCCCCCACCACCTCAGCCTGACCCCTCAGACAGGCTGTTCCCCTCAGTGCCTGGGCTTGGTATGTTTTACCTCCCGGCAGTGGGGTGGGGACACTCACAGATTAAGACTCTATCAGGGAGTTGGGGTCGACAAACGGACGCCCAGTCTCTCCCATGCGTTTCCCTTCATCTTTGCCAGCATTTCACACAGCTGCTGTGTTGCTGCGTGGTGAGACAAACGATACATACAGAACGGAGACGGGACCTTTGGACATTTTTGACCATTCGCCTGATTTGGACACACACCCGTCTGTACCCTGTCTGTTTCTGTGTCTCTCTGAATCAGAATCGGGTTTCATCTCACTGGCACATGCCATAAAATTTGTTGTTTCGTGGCAGCAGAATATCGCAATACATAATGGTAAAAGCTGTAAGTTACAATAAGAAGTTTTAAAAAAGTAGACAAGTAGTGCAAAAAGAGAGGGAAAAAACTGAGGAAATATTTACGTGTTTAATGTCCATTCAGAAATCAGAGGATGGAGCAGAAGAAGCTGTTCCTCAATTGTTAACACAATTGAGTGGGCCAGTGAAGAAGTAGAGCTTTGAGGCTTTGACTCGAGAGGCTTCGACGAGAAGCGGAGGAGGACAAGCTAGCTCGCAGTTAGTTTTTACAATGTCTCCTGAGACGGTGATGTGTCTCTCATGTGAGATGTGGCAGTCTTGGGGGAACGCCCCTCTCCCGCAGAGTCACATCTGCCAGAAGTGCATACAGCTGGGCGATCTGGAAGACCGTGTAAGGAATCCGGAGCAGCAGCTGGATGACCTTCGATTCATAAGGGAGAATGAGGCAGTCATAGATGAGAGCACAGGGAGGTGGTCACGCCTAGGCTGTCGGAAGCAGGTCGTTGGGTGACAGTCAGAGAGGGGGGAAAGCGAAGGTGAGCAGACAGGTAGTGCAGAGCTCCCCTGCAGCCATTCCCCTGAATAATAAGTTTATCGTCCTGGACACTGTTGGCGGGGACGACCGACCGGGTGTGAGCCACGGTGGCAGGGCCTCCGGCACTGAGTCTGACCCTGTGGTGCAGAAGGGTGGGACGGAGAAGAGGAGAGCTGTCGTTATTGGAGACTCTATAGTCAGGGGAGCAGACAGGAGATTTTGTGGACGTGAGAAGGACACCCGCATGGTTTGTTGCCTCCCGGGTGCCAGGGTCCGGGATGTCTCTGACCGGGTGCACGACATCCTGGTACGAGAGGGAAAGCAACCAGAAGTCGTGATACATGTTGGGACCAACGACATAGGCAGGAAGAGGGATGAAGTCCTGAAGTGTGAGTTTCGGGAACTAGGCAGAAGGCTGAAGAACAGGACCTCAAGGGTGACATTCTCAGGATTGCTGCCAGTGCTACATGATAGTGATGGTAAGAATTGGAGGAGATGGCAGTTGAATGCGTGGCTGAGGAGTTGTTGCAGGGACAGGGTTTTAGATTTTTGGGTCATTGGGATCTCTTCTGGGGAAGGTGGGACCTGTACAGATTGGATGGGTTGCACCTGAACTCGAGGGGGAGCAATATCCTTGCAGATAGGTTTGCTAGCATGGTTTAGGAGGGTTTAAACTAATTTGCAAAGGGGATGGGACTCAGAGCGATAGAGCAGTGAAGGAAGATAACCAGATAGAGCCCTCAAAGTGAGATCATTGGTTGTAGGGATATCTCAATGGTTGGGCAAGTGAGTGTAGTTAAACCCTTTGTTCAAGAGTCTGATGGTTGAGGGGGTAGTAACTGCCCTTGAACCAGGTTCAAGTTCTGAGACACTTGTACCACTTACCTGATGGCAGCAGTGAGAAAAGAGCATGGCCTGGGTGGTGAGAATCTCTGATGATGGATGCTGCTTTCCTACGACAGCATTTCATATAGTTGTGCTCAATGGTTGGGAGACTTTACCTGTGAGGTACTGGGCTGAATCCACTGCCTTTCATAGGATTTTCTGTTCAAGGGTATTGGTGTTTCCATACCGGGCCGTGATGCAGCTCTCTGCCACACACCTATAGAAGTTTGTCAAAGTTTTAGAGGTCATGCCAAAGTAGACGTGCTGGTGTTCTTTCTTGTGTGCTGGGTCCAGGACAGGTTCTCTGAAATAGTAACACCCAGGAATTTAAAGTTGCTGACCCTCTCCACCTCTGATCCCCTGATGAGGACTGGCTCTTGGACCTCTGGTTTCCTCCTCCTGAAGTCTACAATCTGTTCCTTAGTCTTGCTGTCAATGAGTGAGAGGTTACTCCTCAGCCTCCCTAATGAAATATGGCCACTGTCAAGTCTTCTTTGTAATTGCGTCAACATGCTGGGTCCAGAGATCTTGACATCCAGGAACTTCAGGCTGCTTGCACTTTCCACTTCTGATCCCTCGACGAGGACTGATCTGTGTCCCCTCGGCCTCCCCTTCCTGAACTCCACAATCACTTCTTTGGTCTTACTGACACTGAGTGCATAGTTGTTGCTGCCGACTCCACTCGGAACTATCTACTTCCTCAACTATAGGAAACATCCTCTCCTCATCCACTCTATTGAGGCCTTTCAATATTTGACAGATCTTAGTGAGATCCCCCCCTCATTCGTCTTAGCTCCGGTAAGTACAAGACCAGAGTCATCAAACGCTGCCCATACATTAACCCTTTCATTTCTGGGATAATTTTTGTGAACCTCCTCTGGACCCTCTCCAAAGCCAGCACACCCTTTCTTAGATGAGGGTCCAAAATCTGCTCACATGCAGTCTGACCGATGCCTCATAAAGCCCCAACATTAGATCCTTGCTGTTATAATCTAGTCATTTTGAAATAAATACCAACATTGTATTTGCCAGCCTTTCCACCAACTCAGCCTATAAGATAATCTTTTTGGAATCCTGCATGAAGACTCCCAAGTGATCTTCCTCCTTTGATCTCTGAATTTATTCCTCATATAGAAAATACTCTATGCCTTTATTCCTTTTATCAAAGTGCATGACCATACAGTTCCCAACACAGTATTCCAACTGCCACTTCTTTGCTCATTCTCCTAATTTGTCCAAGTCCTTCTGCAGACTCCCTGTTTCTTCAACACTACCTGCCCCTCCACATATCTTAGTATCATGGATAAACGTGGCCACAAAGCCATCGGTTCCATCATCCAAATCATTGAGATGTCATGTGAGAAAAAGTAGTCCCAACAAATCATGGCTCATCAGACTCAGTGACTCTCCTTTGTCTAATCTGCTTGTTATTTCCTCAAAGAAATCCAACAGATCTGCCAGGCAAGACTTCCCCTGAAGAAAACCTGCTTACTCTGGCCTGTTTCATTGTGTGTCTCCAAGTACCCTAACACCTCAACATTGGTAATGGACTCCAACATCTTCCCAACCACTGAAGTCCAGCTAACTAGCCTATTATCTTCTGTCTTTTGCCTTCCTCCCTTCTCAAAAAGTAGAGTGACACTTGCAAATTTCCAGTCCTTCGGAACCATTGCAGAAACTAGTGATTCTTGAAAGATCATTACTAATGCCTCCACAAGCTCTTCAGCTACCTCTTTCAGAACCCTGGGGTGAACACCATCTTGCTTATCTATCTTTCAAACCAGATGAAAAGTCCTCACCCAAAACATTGACATTGCATAACCCTCCTCTTCCTTTGCGTGTTGGTTGTTTACTTTGTTTTTGTTTGTGAAATTCTATTGTGTTTCTTTTTCTGGTAAATGCCTTGAAGAAAATGAATCTCGTGGTAGTATATGATAATGTTATACATTCTTTGATGATAAATGCGTGGAGTTCTTTTCGCAGTTTGTGTGTTGCCTGAGATTCCAGCATCTGCAATCCACACACCCCCCCTCCCCCGCCCGTCTCCTTAAAGGAATTAAAGGGTGGGAAAAATCGAGATTAAATTAATGATTTTTGAGCAGCCGAGCGAGAGCTCGGTAAGAATAATCAGCTGACGCAGCCCAGCCACTGGGAAATTGAAATGCTGGAAATGGCCGCTCGGTGTTCAGACGGGATTCTGTAACAAAGGCAGCATGTGATGAGCACTGGGAAGATTCATATTGGGCCTCGTTAAATGAAGCAGCCAGTGGATATAATCCTTCAGGGCCACGGTCCGAGACATTGCTGCAGCCAGTGAACCCCTCGGTGACGACCGGGACGTTCCCTGATCAGTGAAACCCCCTTTTAGTGACACGTCTGGCGAAGATCATTCTGACCTGTGACCCACATGAATTATTCAATGCCGTCCACTAACAGTGAGTCCCCTGTGAACTCAACGACGACAGGGCAGTAAAATTGATAAAGGCTTGTCTTGGTTCAGCTGAGCTTTCGGCTGGAAAACAAGGCTGGAGTCTCCTTGGGCGGTATGAAAAATGTAATTGTAGTGGCTGTGGGATTTAACAGAGGAGATTCTGTCGAAGGATTAAATAAACGTAAGGAACAAAGCTGAAATCACCCCCACAGTGTTTGCAAGTTGCTTGTGGCTTCATTTTGGAGGGGTTTATGGTTAAATAGGCAAATTCTATCAGAGGTAGAGAGACAGTGTGGGTTTGGACTTCACTCTCACGTTCAGCTGAAATGTCCCAACCGTTAATATATTGACCCTCCTGAGACCCACAACGAGCAGTGGGCGTTGTGTAGAATGAGCCGAGTGTGGGAGAAGGAAGTGCAGGAGTCGGGTACAGAGTCGGGAGAGGTTTCAGGAGCAGCGGGAATGTACAGGACACCGCGTGAAGCGATGAGGTTCGAGGGAGGGGACGGCAGAGGGTCTGCCGAAGGGAAGCACCACAGTGCAGAGGTACATCATCATCCGAGCAGAAATGGCCGAGGTCAAACACCCGCGTGTGTACACAAATTCACTGTTTCACCCGGAGCGATGTGGGTCAGTGTGCCCGCAACTGTACAGCAGACAGGAAATTTATAAAGTGATGAATGACATAGCGAGGGTGGGCACTCAGAATCGTTCTCCCAGCGAAATGTCAAATATAGAGTTCCTGCTTAAGGTGAGAGGGGGACAGGTTTAAAAGGGATGTGTGTGGCAAGTTCTTTTTTCACATACATGGTCGGTGGCTGGACTGGGCTGCTAGGGGTACTACTGGAAGCTGAAAAGACAGTGAGATGCTGGTAGGTAGGCACATGATTAGGGGAGGATATTGGTCATGTTCTGGCTGAAGATTATTTACTTTAATTCGGCATTGTGTTCTGTGCAAAGGTTGTGCGCCAAAAGGCCTGTTTCCGGGCTATACTGTTCTATGTTCCAGTCATTTTACCCAAGTTCTTTTAGATCATAAGACCATAAGATATAGGAGCAAAATTAGGCCATTTGACCCATCGAGTTCGCTCCACCATTTCATCATGGCTGATCCATTTTCCCTCTCAGTCCCACACTCCTGCCTTCTCCCTGTATCCCTTCATGCCCTGACCAATCAATAATCTATCAAAACACAAAATACTCTGCAGATGCCGGGGTCAAAGCAACACTCACAACACGCTGGAGGAACTCAGCAGGTCGGGCAGCATCCGTGGAAACGATCAGTCAACGTTTCGGGCCGGAACCCTTCGTCAGGACTGTAGAGGGAAGGGGCAGAGGCCCTATAAAGAAGGTGGGGGAGGGTGGGAAGGAGATGGCTGGTAGGTTCCAGGTGAAAAACCAGTAAGGGGAAAGACAAAGGGGTGGGAGAGGGGAAGCAGGGAGGTGATAGGCAGGAAAGGTGAAGAAGGAATAGGGGAAAACACAATGGGTAGTAGAAGGAGGCAGAACCATGAGGGAGGTGGTAGGCAGCTGGGGGAGGGGGCAGAGTGAAATAGGGATAAGGGAAGGGAATTACTGGAAGTTGGAGAATTCTATGTCATACCAAGGGGCTGGAGGCTACCTAGATGGTATATGAGGTGTTGCTCCTTCAGCCTGAGTTTAGCCTCATCATGGCAGTAGAGGAGGCCATGTATGCTCATATCTGAATGGGAGTGGGAAGCAGAGTTGAAGCGGGTGGCTACCAGGAGATCTTGTCTGTTGTGGCGGACGGAGCGGAGGTGCTCGATGAAGCGGTCCCCCAATCTGCGTCGGGTTTCACCGATGTAGAGGAGGCCGCACCGGGAGCACCCTCTATCTATCAACCTCTGTCTTAAATATACCCAATACTCCACGGCCACCTGTGGCCACAAATTCCACAGATTTGCCACTCGCCGGCTAAAGAAATTCCTTCTTATCTCTGTTCTAAATGGATATTTCTCCATTCTGAGGCTGTGTCCTCTGGTCTTAGAGTCTCCCACCAAAGGAAACATCCTCTCCACATCCACCCTATCAAGGCCCTTCAACATACAATAGGTTTCAATGAAGCCACCCCCATTCTTCAGTTCCAGTGAGTACAGGCCCAGAGCCCTCAATCAGTCCTCATAGGGTAACCCTTTCATGTTTGTGAACCTCCCATGACGCTCTCCAATGTCAGCAGATACTTTCTTAGATGAGAGGCTCGGAATTGTTCACAATACTCCAAGTGACGCCTCGCCAGTGTCTTGTAAAGCCATGGCATTATATCGTTGCTTTTATTTTCTAGTCCTCTTGAAATGAGTGCTAACATTGCATTTGCCTTCCTCACCAGTGACTCAACCTGCAGATTAACCTTCAGGAATCCTGTACGAGGTCTCCCAAATCCCTTTGCACCTCAGATTGCTGAATTTTCTCTCCACTTAGAAAATAGTCGTGCTTTTATTTCTTCTACCAAAGTGCATGACCGTGCACTTCCTGACACTATATTACTTTTTCTTTTTAAATCTTTTTACTAATTTTTCCAAAATTATAAACAAAATAACAATGTTAATACAAAGAGATTGGAATAATCTCGTTGTTAATAAACATATACAGAGAAGATTTCAGATAACACAGGTATAATAGACTTCCAAACTCATGATGTAATTAATCATAAAGAAAAAAAGAAATAAAAAGAAAAAAAAACAAAGAACCCCCCCGCCAAAAAAAGGGAAAAAAAGAACTAGAACAGGGCTAGACCAATATCTTAAATCGAACACGTTCAGTAATGTCGTCAACTCTGCTCCTCTATTCATCTACTTTAAGTTAATAAGAAGGATTCCGAAAGGTCAATTTACATCATATAAAAATGTTGAATAAATGGTTTCTAGGTTTCTTGAAATTTAACCGAAGGATCAAAAATATCACTTCTAATTTTTTCTAAATTTAAACATAATATAGTTTGGGAAAACCATTGAAATGTAGTAGGAGGGTTGGTCTCCTTCCAGTTCAATAAAATGGATCTTCTGGCCATTAAAGTAACAAATGCAATCATCTGACAGGCTGAAGAAGATAAAGATCTATATTGACACTACATTCCACCTGCCACTTCTTTGCCCTTTCTCCTAATCTGTCTAAGCCCTTTTGTTGCCTTCCTATTTTCTCAAAACTACCTGCTCCTCCACGTACCTTTGTATCGTCTACAAACTCGGCCACAAAGCCATTCAATACCATCATCCAAATCATTCATGTTGTTGTTCCGTCCTGCGCCTTGCGGCACATCGGTTGGCAACTTTGCCGTTTCTTTAGCATTTTATCTTTTTTTTTAATGAGGCTGAGTTGCAACCTCGACATTCAACCCAGCGTGGATGGAAAGCATGCAAGGAGCCAGCCGGACCCGAACCTGGCTCATCGAGGTCTGGTGTAGATGCCACTACACCACCGGCCAGCAAAAACCATTGATATATAAAGTGAAAAGAATCAGTCCCAACATGGACCCTTGTGGAACACCACTTGTCCCCGGCAGCCAATAAGAAAAGGCTCCCTTTATTCCCACACTTTGCCTCCTTCCAATCAGCCAATGTTCCAAACTTTTAGAGTTTGATTCATGAGCATTGCTGGAACTGATTGGAGACTTGGTTGATGTGGGAATGCCACACTTAAAGACATGCTGATTATTTTCCTAAGCATGCTCAATAACTTCTAGCATTCTTTTATTTTAAAATCTTAAAGATTATATGTTTCCTTAGAGTTTGTATTATTGTAGTTTAAATGTTCTGCTGACTGTTAAAACTCTTGAAGAGTAAGTCATTTGTTTTTTCATGTTTGAGTGGTGTGGGGCCCCAGCTGCCCATCTTTTCTTTAGATAACAAGTTGAAACTTTTCACTGTTAAAATTAACTGTTTATTCTCAGTTTATTTGTATTCACAAAGCTTCTGAATTAAGAAAAGCTCAGGCATGGGTTTTTTTTTAGGTTGTACTCGAGTTTTTATCTTTGTGTTCTTTAATTGGTTTCTTTCAGAATTGCTCTGTAGGAGAGCCAGATTCTACACTGGTCATGTGGAATTTTGGTTTCTGTGTTAGAAATGTAGGTGATTCTGTATTGGATATGAGATTCATAATTCAGATGCAAATTGATGTCCTAATCTCTCTAACCTATGAGGGCAAACATGCCCTCAACTTCCTTTACTGTGCTGTGTTAGAATTTTTAGGAAACTATAGGTTTGAAGCCCAAGGCCCACCAGGGAATAAGACATAGGAACAGAATTTGGCCCATCAAGTCTGATCCAACATTTCATCATGACTGACTTATTATTCCTCTCAACCCCATTCTCATGCCTTCTCCTTATATCCCTTTGGCGTCTTTATTAGTCAAGAGCTTTGCTTTAAATATACCAATAACCTGGCCTCCACAGTCATCTGTGGCAATGAATTCCACAGATTTACCACCATCTGTCTAAATAAATTCCTTCTCATCTCTGTTCTAAAGGATGTCCTTGTACTCTGAGGCTGTGCCCACTGAACCAAGACACACCCACTAGAGGAAACGTCCTTTCTTCATTCAGTCTATCTAGGCCTTTCAATATTGAAAACATTTCAATCAGAACCCCCTCATTATTCTAAACGCCAGCGGGTACAGGACCAGGGACATCAAATGTTCCTCATACAATAACTTCCAGTCTTGGGATCATTCTCGTGAACCTTCTCTGGACCCTCTCCAATGCCAGCACATCCTTTCCTAGATAAGGGGCCCAGAACTGTTCACAATACTAAGAAAGTGGCGGAACAGACTCAGTGGCCTAACTCTGCTCTGTCTTAAGCTCTAAACAGGAATGGGCTATTTGATAATTCCAGACTATTCAAACAATTAAAAACTGGTGCTCAAATTCCATTTTCCTGTGCATAAACCTCGATTCATTGAGTTTCTGATTGGAATACAATCAAAGCTGATCTCTCATTGGTACAAAGTTCCAGAGCTTTGTCACCTGTTCAATGAAAAGGTTTTTCCCAACTGCAATTCCCTGACCTACTTTTTATTTTGAGACAGTGACACTCCCAGTTCTAATGTCTTCAGCAGGGCAAACATCTTTATTTTTCTCCTCTACCCTTGTCATCGCCGATTCATTGGACTCTGCAATCTCCCACACAGCCCTCAATCACTCTTTATTTATTCGTGCATCTTGTGTGTTTAATATATATTTTTACAAAACATAATGTTGCCCAAGAAGAACAGTGTGGCCCTCCTAATCAATCCGTTCTGACATTTGAAAGGAGAAATGCTGTTTTCATACAGAATTGGTAAGTTGCACAAAGATATTGACCAATTTGTAATGTTGTGCATGTTCAAACACCTTATTTGTATAATCACCATCAATAACCAATCAAAACACAGCTGTTAATAGTCAACGGAAACTGCAAGCCAACAACCGATGAACTTTGAAGTTAGTAACTTGATGGTCTCCTAGTTGGTGTGTGTGTGCTGTATCCTTCGTGTACATCCTTATCTGGTCTCTGCCAAATGGTTCCAGTCCCCTACTGTCTAGATGGAAGCTCTGCTCTTCAAAGGCCCACCTTGCCTGAGCTGACTGCACACTAACCTTGCCTGGACATTATCTTAACCCTTGCCGTGCTGCAACTTCCACACCCTGTTGAATTTGCATGTTTTAACAAAGCTGCCTCTCAGTCCTCGTGTGGGAGCCCCAACCATGGAAACAGGAATCAACTGGAGACTAGGAGCAGGTAGCCTCGACATTTGGGACAGGAGTGCGGGAGTCTTTCATTAACAAAATTGTAACAGGAGATTTAGAACATAATTATAGGGTTGGCAAGATCAGCATACTGATTGAGCTGCTTGTTGTAGTGCTAAAAAACCACAAGACCATAAGAGGTAGAAGCAGATGGGCCATTCAGCCCATTGAATTGCTCTGCATTCCATCATGGCTGACTTATCATCCCTCTTAACCCTATTCTCTTGCCTTCCCTCCAAAGCTTTTGACACTCTGACTAATCAAGAATCTATCAACCTCTGTTTTAAACATACTGAATCACTTGGCCTCCATATCTGTCTGTGGCAATGAATTCCACAGATTCATCACCGTCTGGCTAAAGAAATTCCTCCTCACCTCTGTTCTATAGGGATGTCCTTGTATTCTGAGGCTGTGCCCTCTGGTCCTAGACTCCCCCACTGTAGGAAATATCCTCTCCACATCCTCTGTGTGTAGGCTGCTAAATATTCAATAGGGTTCAATGAGATTAATTCCACCAACTTGCTTCTCTTGAAGAAGAAGGTGGCTGTGGGAAAGTGAGAGATCTCAATGTGTCATTGTGTCCGTAAGCACAGACTCATGGTGACAATTCCATTCCCCTCTCCATCTCATCTCATATCAAAGCCCCAGAAGCACGTCATTCTAGCAGGACCAGCAAAACTGCCAAATAACCCAAATTTGTTCGGAGACAGTGTAATCTCAAGGCCAGTGGAAGGCTTGTAATATTTTTAAACACCCAAGTGAAGATTAAAGTAGTGCATAAAATTAAGAGGCCAGGAGACCACCCTGTCTGCAAATGGAGTAGCAGCAATTTTCTGCTGCTCTTAGTTGTCTTTCTCTCCCCCTAGTTTAAACTTCGAATTCAAAATTTTTATTTGCTGATCCTTGAGGGGGAATAATGTGTCTATGTCTATGAGGAGTTGGGAGAGCCTGTCTGAACCTAGTGACAAAGGTAATGGAAAAGGAAAGATGCCAAAGGAAAGATCTGATGAAATGCCACCATGGGCTGAAGATATCGCTCGGACACTGAATTCAATTAAAGATCAGAATGGGTCAATTAAAGACCATCTGGAAAAGAATAGTAATGAAATGAAGTCATTTCTGGGAAAACTTAAAGACTTGGAAACTCAAGTTATTACACATGCAGAGGAATTCAAGATAACTAAGCAAAAATTGTTTGAAACTACAACCCCTTTGGAAAGATATCAAAAAAAGATTATAGACCTGGAAACTACGTATCGCCGAAAGAATATACGAGTTGTTGGGCTGCAAGAAGGAGCTGAAGATGGAGATTTAACTGCTTACTTTGGTAAGCTTTTTAATACTTTATTTCCTACCATTTTATCACAGCTGCCTGCTATAGAAAGAGCACACAGAGTGTTTACTTCAAAATTTAAGGATCCAAATAAACCAAGATCTGTTCTGGTTTGTTTTCATCACTTTAAAATTGAAGATCAAATAATGCGACAGGCAAGAAAGCAAAGAGTTTTTAGATTTAAGGAGTCTGAGCTCCGTTTTTATGAAGATTATCCGAAGGAGGTAATGGAACAAAGATCATGATTTGCTCTGGTAATGAAACAGGCATATGATATGAAATTGTTTCCCTCTCTGCGGTACCCGACAAGAATTAAAGATTTTCCTGCTAATTCTCCTCCTTGTACTTTTTTTCATCCAAAAGCTGCACTGGACTTTGTTCAGGCTATACCCGCCGCTGTTACTGACACTGCTGCTGAATGAACTATCTGAAAGGCTGTTTGGCTATCTGTATATTATTCACATTTTGGAAAGAAGATTTATGAAGGTTACTTGGATATTCCATTGAGAGACTAATTAGAGAAGACAAGGAGAGTTGTTCATTATTGCATATTATTGGTTTTCTTTTGGAAAGAAGATTTATGGTTCAAGTACGACTGTTTAAATCGTTATTCAGACATTCAACTGAGAAAAGAAGACGAGGGATTTGTTCCTTTAACCTAATACCTGGTTTGATGTTTTTTTTTTGTTTCTTTCTTAATTAACTAATTGGTAGTTTTTTCCTACTAATAGGGCTTCTTTTTATATATATATATATATATATTGGGAGGGTTTAATTACTGATGATATTATTAGTTAGTATCTTTGAAAATTTAGCTGGGTTAAATATACTATTAACTTTTTTTCTGTTTTATTATAGCATCTTATAACCAAATTTAAAGTTTTTTTAGGGATTTAATGTTAAACTTAAAGATAGCGCTGGTTTTTCTCTCTAAGAGATAACATTATTTTGATTCTTTCTTGTTTAATAGATGATGAAATGTAAATACTTTCTTTTGCTGAGACTTCATCGTCTTTCTTACAAGGTCACTCTATTTTTTTACTAACTGGAGGAGGGAAGGAAAATACAGACAGAGCAGTCCTTGGCTTTGTACTTTATCATAGATTGCTTGCCTTTTTTCAGGCTTCCGGTGGGGTGGGTGGGTTTAGAGTTAGGAGTTTTTTCCCATTGGGTGGTTCCGGAGCATGCGTGTTTTTTATGTGGTTGTATTCTTCATCGCCGCCATCTTTGATCATCCCGTATTGGTATGTGCTCTGCGCATGTGTAAAGTAGAATAAAATTATAGTATGGTATTAAAACGGATTAATGTAATAAGTTGGAATGTACGTGGTTGGAATCATCCTATCAAATGAAAAAAGACTTTTAAAATTATTAATCGATTCCAACCTGATATAATTTTTGCTCAAGAGACACATATCAGGGCGGGAGATCAAAATAAATCTTTTGGATGGTGGAGAGACTTGCAATTCCACTCTACCTCTCAGAGTAAAACTAAAGGTGTGTCTATCTTTATTAAATCCAATATATTTATTCAAGAGGATATTGAATCAGATTCTAATGGTAGATTTTTAATTGTTATAGGAGTGATCTGTAACAGAAAAGTTGTTTTGGTCAATCTGTATGGTCTTAACTTAGATGATCCTTTTTTAAAAAAGGTATTTGCTTTACTGCCTGATTTAAATGAATATATGTTGATAATGGGTGGGAATTTTAACTGTTGTTTAAATCCTATGATTGACATGAGCACAACCAATCAGCGACTTCCAAATCGTTCGGCGTCACTTATTAACTCCTTTTTGATCGATTTTGGGTTGATCGAATTGTGGAAGCACCTGCACCCCGATGACAGAGAATATTCCTTCAAACATTCAAGGATTGATTATATTATAACTGATCCCCGCTTTTTGCCTAGTGTTAAAAATTGTGAATATGACGCTATTGCTATGTCTGATCATGTGCCTCTGAGTTTGTCCTTTGAATTTGATGATGTCATTCTTGCCCCTCCACCATGGCTCATGTCTGAGACATTATTGCAAAATTCTGACTTTGTCAGTTTTATTGAAAACCAGATAAAAGAATTTTTTCTTTTTAATGATATAGGGGGTACGTCCAAATTAATTACATGGGATACATTTAAAGCATTTTTACGTGGTCAGATTATTTCTTATTCAGCTAAATTTAAAAAACAGACCAAAATAGAATTAGATAAAATTTCAAAACAAATTAAAGATTTAGATAATATTTATGCAATTTCCCCTAATATTGATTTATTCAAACAAAGAGTGGAACTTCAGTCACAATATAACCTATTATTAACTCATCCCATTGAAGGTTATTTGCTTAAGTTAAAGAGCCAATTTTATATGTCTGGAGATAAAAATAACAAACTGCTCACATCTCAATTTTAAACGGCTGGAGCCAAAAGGCAAATTTTGAAAATTCGTAGGAAAGATGGTACCTTGGCTCGGGAATATGAAGAAATTAATATGATTTTTCAGGATTTTTATACTGAATTTTATAAATCTCAATGTCCAGTAGATTCTTCAGAAATGAATGCTTTTTTATGAAAGATTGCTTTTCCTAAAATTTCTGTTGAGGATCAAAAAACTCTTGATGCTCAAATTACTGAAGCTGAAATTCATTAAGCTATTTTTTCAATGCAATCTGGTAAGGCCCCTGGACTTGATGGTTATCCTGTAGAATTTTACAAAAAAATTTGGAAAATTGCTTTCTCCGTGTATGTTGGAAATGTTTAAGGATTCTTTTGCGAAAGATGATTTACCCTCTACTTTTTATGAGGCTTCTATTTCTTTAATTCTTAAAAAGGATAAAGATCCTACTGACTGTGCCTCATACAGACCTATTTCATTACCAAATGTCGATGCTAAGATTCTGTCAAAGATAATGGCCAATCGGTTGGAGAATATTTTGGGTAAGATTATTTTTAAAGATCAAGCAGGCTTTATAAAGGCTTGCTATTCTTTTTCAAATGTTTGGAGACTATTTAACATTATATATTTGTCCTCTTTTAAAACTCCACAATGCACTGTCTCTTTGGATGCTCAAAAAGTGTTCAATTGAGTTGAATAGAAATATTTATTCAATGTTTGAGAGAAATTTGGCTTTGATGCTAATTTTAATAATTGGATTAAAATGATATATATTGCTCCTATTGCCACTGTTGTCACTAACAATTGTAGGCCTCCTTTTTTCAGCTTTCACGGGGGACATTAAGTCCTTTGTTATTTAATTTAATATTAGAACCCCTTGCTATTGCTCTTCGTGAAGCTCAAAATATTCATGGGATTTTTGTGAACGAGACCATTCATAATATTTCTCTTTACGCTGATGATTTATTGGTTTATTAATCTAATCCCGATGAATCTATTCCTGCCTTGCTAAAGTTATTCAATGAATTTGGAGATTTTTCAGGATATAAAATAAATTTTAGTAAAAGTGAATTGTTTCCTTTAAATGAATCTGTCTCTATATATGATAATACTCCTTTTAAAGTCATGGATTCCTTTAGATATTTAGGTGTTATAATCACTAAAAAATATAAGGATCTTTATAAAGCCAATTTTGTTCCCTTGGTAGAGTCAATGAAGTATTTATTTAGTAGATGGAGTCCACTTATATTTTCACTTGTTGGTCATATTCATATAGTTAAAATGTTGATTTTACCAAAATTTTTATATTTATTTCAGAATATCCCTGTTTTTTTGATCGGATTGATTTTATTATTTTATCTTTTATTTGGAATAATAAAAGACCAAGAATTAGTAAATGTCACTTACAAAAGTTGAAAAAGGATGGAGGTCTTGCTTTGCCCAATTTAAGAATGTGTTACTGGGCTGTTAATGTGTGATACATGTCCTTTTGGTTTTATTGGGTTGATAAAAACGATCGGCCAATTTGGGTACACCTGGAACTGAAAGCTGTGAAACAGTTTTATTTAACCTCATTATTGGGAGTTGCTTTACCTATACAGTTAGCTAAAGTTGCTAATTTAAACCTATAACCTGTGATTAAGCACCCTTTACAAATTTGGCTCCAGTTCCGCAATTTTTTTAATCTTAAAATATTTAAACTTTGTAGTTTAATTTATTGAAATTACTTTTTTAAGTCTTCTTTGAATGATCCAATTGTTTTACTTTGGAAAAATAAAGGTATTAATTTTTTTTGGATTTATTTAAAGAAGATAGATTGATGTGTTTTGAACAATTAGTTGATAAATATTCTCTTTCATACTCACACTTTTTACAATTCCTTCAAGTTAGACATTTCTTACAAAAATATTTAAGTAATTTTCCTTACATATTGGAGGCTGACCTGTTAGATACTACTATGAGTATGAACCCTTCGACGAAGGGTTCTATTGGAAGAATTTGTAGTTTATTATTACAATGGGATAAGTGTCCTTTATTTAAGATTAAACAGGGTTGGGAAAAGGAACTCAATTTGACTTTTATGACGGAGGATTGGACGCAGATTCTGAAGCTGGTTAACTCTTCTTTGATCTGTGCTAGTCATTCACTGATTCGATTTTAAATTGTACACCGTGACCATTTGACGAAGGAGAAACTCTCTAAAATCTTTCCTAATGTTGATAGTTATTGTGATAGATGTAAAACTGAGACAGCTACACTGACACACATGTTTTGGTCTTGTTCTATACTGGAACAGTTCTGGAAGTCAGTTTTTTCGACAATTTCTAAAGCACTTAAAATTAATCTACAACCTAACAAGTTAACTGTGCTTTTTGGAATAGTTCCTCAAAATATTCATGGTATTTCTGTGTCTGACCAACATGTTATTGCATTTGTTACATTGATAGCTAGGAGGGCCATTTTGTTGAAGTGGAAGGATACATCAGCTCCCACTTTGTCACAATGGTTCTCTCAACTGATGCTATGTCTTAGTTTGGAGAAAATTAGAAGTCGAACCTTTGAACCTTTATTTGATTTTGAGAAAAGATGGGGCTCATTTGCTCATTATTATCATTTGAGCTAATTGATAGATTTTCTCCACAATCTAATTGTAAATTTTTTGGTATATTTTTCTTTCTTGCTGGCGGTTTGATGTTTATTTTTAGAAGCTTTTTGTATGACGCATGGCTCCGGGGTTGTACACCTAATCGGGTTTTTTCCCACTTCTTCTGCTTAGTAGGGGTTTTTATTATCACCAAATTTTTCAATCTTTAAGATAATGCTTTTTTTCCTTGAGACATTTGTTACTTCGATGTACTCGTGTTTGTTTTGAATAATATAATAATAAAAAGATTTGGAAAGAACTTTAAGAGGCTAAGAAAGGTTCCTCTGTTCAGTTCAGTTCTGCCCTCGGGCGATGTTTATGTGGAGAATGCACATTCTGTCTGTAATCAGAATCAGATTTAATATCACCGGCATACATTGTGAAACTTGTTAACTTTATGGCAGCAGTACAATGAAATACATAATAAAAACTGAGTTATATTAAGTATATATACTGTGTATTAAATAATTGAGTTAAAATAAATAGTACAAAATAACAGAAATTTAAAAAGTGGTGAGGTAGTGTTCAGTGTCCATTCAGAAATCTGATGGCAGAGGGGAAGGATCTGTTCCTGAATCGCTGAGTGTGTGTTTTCTGGATTCTGTATCTCCTTCCAGGCAGTGACGGTGTGAAGAGGGCACATCCTGCGTGGTGGGGGTCCTTAATGATGGACGCTGCCTTCCCAAGACACCCTTGAAGATGCTTTGGATACTATAGAGGCTGGTACCTATGATGGAACTGACTCATTTTCCAAGTTTCTGCAACTTATTTTGATCTTGTGCAGGAGCACACCTCCCCATACCAGACGGTGAAGCAGCCGTTCAGAATGCTCTCTAAGATATATTTGCAGAAGCGTTTGAGTGTTTTAGTTGGTAAACCAATTCTCCTCAAACTCCTGATGAAATATAGCCGCTGTCTTGCCTTCTTTATAGCTGCATCGATACGTTGTGACCAGGAAACCATGTCGGCTTCTTCCTGGTGCTCTGTTTTCCTCCCAGGTGGGGTTTGGTACATTAATTAATGACTGTTACAGATCGAAGAAGAATTAACCAACTTCAAAATTCGCAACCAATCCTCTGTTATCAAGGTCATGTTAAGCTCTCTTTCCCAATCTTGCTTAATCTTACGTGAAGGGTAATTGTACTAAATTATAAATTTTCCCAATAAAACCTTTCACTAAAGGGTTCATTTTTAACATAATATCTAACAGATCAGAATCCTGTATATATGGAAAATTACTTAAATATTCTTGTAAGAAATGTCTGACCTGAAGATATTGCAAGAAATGTGAGTACGAGAGAGAGTATTTAGTTACTAATTTCTCAAAAGACATCGATCTGCCTTCTTGGAACAGATTCATGAAGGAATAGACTCCTTTATCCCTCCAAAGAAAAAAGGTAGTATAACTTAGTGAAGGTTTAAATAAGTAATTTTGACCAAATTAGCTCTATAAAGGTCTCTGTGATTTTTAGTAATAATAATACCTAAATATTTAAAAGAGTGCGTAACTTTAAAAGGAGTGTCGTCATATATAGAAGCAGAATCATTTAGAGGAAATAATTCACTTTTGTGAAGGTTTAGTTTATATCCCGAAAACTTTCCAAATTTATTTAATAATTTCAATAAACTAGGAATGGATTCTTCAGGATTCGAAACATAAGCTAAGAGATCATCAGCATTAAGGGAGATCTTATGAATAGTCCCATTTATGGAAATTCCATGGATGTCTTTAACTTCACGAAGTGCAATGGCCAAGAGTTCCAGCACCAAATTAAATAACAAGGGACTTAACGGACAGCCTTGTCTCATACCCCGCGAAAGTCAAAAAAAGGAGATCTGCAATTATTAGTAATAACAGTAGCAATAGGGCTTTTATATCTTCTTCGATCTGTGCCAGTCACTCTTTAATTCAATTTAAAATTGTACATCATTACTATTTGACAAGGAGAGGCTGTCTAAACTGTTTCCTAATGTTGATAGTCAGTGTGATAGATGTAAAACCGAGACAGCTATATTGACACATATATTTTGGTCGTGTTCTGTATTGAAACATTTTTGGAAATCTATTTTCTCTAGAATTTCTAAAGCTTTGAAAATTAATTTACAGCCTAATAAATTGACAGTTTTGTTTGGTATAATCCCTCAATATATTCATGGTATTTCTATGTCAGACCAACATGTAATTGCATTTGTTACATTATTGGCCAGAAAGGCTATTTTATTGAAATGGAAAGATGCTTCTGCTCCCACCTTGATACAATGGTTCTCTCAGGTGATGTTATGTCTTATTGTGGAGAAAATCAGAAGTCGAACTTTTGATCCTCGATTTGACTTTGAGAAAAGGTGGGGTTCATTTGCCCGCTACTATCATCTGATTTGAGTTAATTAAGATGGTTCCCTTCTGATTCTTGTTTAAATGGATTTGGTTGGTGGATTGATGTCTTTCTTTTATGGAAGCTTGTATGGTGTATAGCTCCGGGGTTGTGCTCCCAATGGAGTTTTTTGCTTTCTTTTTTGTTAGCAGGGTTTTTTTGTTTTAGTTAGTAGGGGTTCTTTTTTTTCTTTAAAAATATTCTTTACACTTTATTTTTTCTTCTTATTATTGATGCATTGTTTAGCTTTGTTAATCAGTTACTTGGTAATTTAATTCTTCATTGCACATATTGACATGTTGACTTGATTACCTTAATGTATTCTTTTTTGTTCATCTTCAATAATAATAAAAAAGATTTTAAAAATGAAATAATTAATGACTGTTAATTACCCTCATCAATGAGGGGCAGAGTCAATGGGAGGCTGGTGAGAGTGCGGAGTGTGGGAAGGTGGGGAGGATCAAAACCAGGAGTAATATACGATTCAGAATCAGGCTTGTTATCACTAATGTAGTTGGGAAAAGGGGAAGGGGGAAGGGAGAAGGGAGGGAGTGCGAAGCACTAGGGAGACATTCTGTAATGGTCAATAAACCAATTGTTTGGACCTTGCCTGGGGTCTCAGGGCTGGGTGCGTCTGCATCTGCACCACACCCCTGCCCCTGGCACTCCTCCTCTGCCACCTGTACCACACCCCTCCTATGGCGCCCCATCCTCACCATTCCCACCATCCTTTGCTCTCACCAGATTTACAAACTCACTCTCCACTCCACATTGACAAATACAGTTCTGTGCAAAAACGTTAGGCATCCTAGCTACTATATATGTACCTAAGACTTTTGCACAGTACTGCACGCCATAAAATTTGTTGTCTTGCAGCAGCAGTATTGTGCAGTATGCTATTTCATATATGTAAAATATAAATAAGAAATGCAAAGAGAGCAGATTAAATATTGTCCAATTATAAATCTGATGATGGAGGGAAGGAAGCTCTTCCTAAAAATGTGTGTTCTCAGTCACCTGCACCAATCATCTGATGTCAGCAAAGAGAAGAGGGCGTGGGGTTCATCCTGGGTGTGAACAGGCGTTGATGGTCCATTCAGACTGAATGGGCCGGAGGGCTTGTTTCCTGCTGGATCTCTCCGTGACTCTGTTCCCTGGATGGATGAGAAGAACGTGATGGTTTTAGTTTTGATGTTCTGATGAGATGAATAGGAAATGGTGGCTATTATATATCTGGGCTCTGAGAAGGATTTTGAAGGATGCCGCAAGAAGATATTAAACAAAATTGGAGCATAAGGTGTTGAGGGCAATTTGCGGGTGTGATCCGAAGACTCACCGAGAGACAGTTAAGAAGATTGGGAATAAATGGGTCAATGTAACGAGTAAGAAGCCACAAGGAGCAGGTGTATGGACCCTACCGAGCCATTCACTAACCACTGGCAGTGATGCGGGACCTGGTGCAGAACTGCCACGTTGGTCGATGGGACAATGTTGGGTGGCAGTATGAATTGTGAGGAGGGGTCAAGTGCAGAGAGACGGGATTGCCTCGATGCAATCAATCAGAGCCTCGGAGGGACAGCTCCCAGAGGTACTGCATGCGGGTGAGCTCCTCGGCCAAGGGAGTAGGCTTGCAGAAGGAGCCTACCCAAGATTCTCAGAACTTTCCGCCGAATATGCAATGCAAAGGAATTGTCGGGAATCTCCAGCATCATAGCACAGCACAGCTGCACCTTACTCAGTCCACCGCCATGGTCCTTTCAATATGGAAGGACAGGTGCTCTGCCCGTGAGAAGGGATTCAGTCAGTTACCCAGTCACTGGACGCATCCGGCGGGAAGGCTTCAAGCAAATCGATGACATGAGGAAGCACCAGCGGGTTCACACCGGGGTGAAACTGTTGACCTGCTCTGAGTGCAGGAAGTGTACTCAGAGCTGGGCTGAGAAGTGGCAGCTGTAGTTCAACTCAGGAGAGTGAGAGTGTGAGTAGCTCTCTTTTTAAGGTTGAATTTGCCATGCACTAGATGAGCTGAAGAGTTTGTTTCTAAGTTGCTTCTCCATCTGAACATTTATCCTACTTTGCACTGGTCTGACACATTTGTATTAAGAGCTGCCATTCACTCTCGATAATCATATCTTATCCTGATGAAATTGTCACTCCACAGTCCAGAGCTGGAACTCCCAGTCTAACTTTGTTCTTTACCTTAAAGTGAATTTTCCCTGTAGACAGGGATATGATCTGCCCCTCTCTGGTTCCGTGTTGCATCTTTGTACTTCTTTAAGAAAGAAGTTCTCCTGAATGCATTTGCAGAATGTTCAAAAGTTCAAAGTAAATCTATTATCAAAGTCCACATACATCACCATATACAACCCTCAGATTCATTTTCTTGGGGGCATCCTCACTAAATCTATAGAATAATAATTTACAGATTATAGGCATGCGCCAGTCATGCATGCAGCCTGTTACAGCCGTTCCAACTAGTTTTCTTACTTTTTTCCTTTTACTTTTTTAACTTACGTTATTTGTTGTATTTTTTTTCTCGGTAACATGTTGAAGCTGCACCCTCTCTAACATGCTGGTGGAGAGGGTTTTATTTGGGTTTTTAGCACTGGAAATAGTTACATTCGGACACGTCTCATTAGCGGGACAGCAGTATGGTCGCATTGTTTATTCCAGCTGATTGCGCTTATGCCGGCCGGTTTAGCGAGCACAGCGGCAGACACCCCTGCTGAGATCTGGAGGAAAGCACACAGAGGATGCAGAGGGGGATCACAAAGGCGAGGAAAGAGGACCGAGTGGAGACAACAGAGACTTATGGAGAAGAGGAGTTTGGTGGGTAATAAAATGGATGAGTTGACGGCGCTAGCCAGGAGTCAGAGAACATTTTGGGAGTGCAGTGTTATGTGTTTTACTGAAATGGGGCTGCACGTGGACATACCCGACCAAAACGTTTCCATGGAGGGCTTCCAGACCGTTCGGGCTGACCGGAAGTGCACTGAGAGCAGTAAGCGTAAAGGAGTTGGGGGCTTGCTGTTCTGGTTAACAATGGATGGTGCAATCCTGGTCGTATTACGATCGAGGAACGTGTTTGTGGACCGGATATTGAACTTTTTGCTGTTGAGCTCCGGCCATATTCCACCGAGATACAACACTGGGCATCATTGGAGGTTGTTCCTGCCTGTGGCCGTCGAACTTTGCAGCTCCTCCCGTGGACGGTCAGACACCCTGAGCCAATAGGCTGGTCCTGGACTTATTTCCATCTGGCATAGTTTGCATATTGTTGTTTGATTGTTTGTGGTTTTTGTATTGCTATATTTACGCTCTATTCTTGGTTGGTGCAGCTGTAACGAAACCCAGTTTCCCTCGGGATCAATAAAGTATATCTATCTATCTATCTATCTAACTTTCTAATAACCAAAACAGAATGAATGAAAGACCACCCAACTTGGCTGTTCAACCAGAATGATGAAAATTACAAACTGCAAATACAAAAAGAAAGAAATAATTATGAAATATGAGGAGTGTACTCAGAGGAATAATAATAATAAATGAACAAGCAATAAATATCGAGAACATGAGATGAAGAGTCTTTTAAAGTGAGCCCATAGGTTGTGGGAACATTTCAGTGATGGTACAAGTGAAGTTGAGTGAAGTTATTCCCCTTTGATTCAAGAGCCTGACGGTTGAGGGGTAATAACTGGTCGAACCTGGTGGTGTGAGTCCTGAGGTTTCTGTACCTCCTTCCTGATGTCAGCAGTGAGAAGAGAGCATGTCCTGGGTGGTGGGGGTCCCAGATAATGGGTGCTGTGTTTCTGCAAGAGCGCTCTGTGAAGATGTGCTGAATTGTGGGGGTGGCTTTTTCCGTGATGGACTGGGCCATATCCCCACCACTTTTTGTAGGGTTTTCTGCTCAAGGGCATTGGTGTTTCCATATCAGGCTGCATCGCTCTCCACTACACATCTATAGAAGTTTGACAAAGTTTTAGGTGTCATGCCAAATCTCCACAAACTCCTAAGGAAGTAGAGGCGTGGCTGGGCTTTCATCATAATTGCACTTACGTGCTGGGCCGAGGATCAGTCCTCTGAAATGATAACGCTGAGGGATAATGACACCGAGATCGCCTTCTCTGCCCATTCCCCTGCTTCTGTTCCAGTTCATAGATACACAGAACCTTGTACAGCACAGGAACAGGCCCTTCAGCCCAACATATCTGTGCTGACCATGATGCTGGTTTATGTTAAATACCAGAGAGCCGCAGCGTGCAGGAGGAAATCAGCAGGTTAGGCTGAGGAAATAAAAAGTCAATGTTTCAGACCAGAACGGTGCATTGTGTCTGGTCTGACTAAATTTTATACAACTTCAACATGACTTCTCAACTCCTGTAAATACCAAGTGATTCTGCAGATGCTAGAGGAGCTCAGCAGATCAGCCACCATCTGTGGAAATGAATAAACAGTCAATGTTTTGGGCTGAAACCCTTCATCAGTACTTCTTTACTATGTCCTTTAATTTAAATCCCTGCTGTTACCACGTCAGAATGTTTGCCTTTCTCAGAAACCATCTTTGCTCTGTATTCCTCTGACTGCCTGGTACAGTATGATTGTTCCTCATTGTAGTGGGAAACATGACAACAGGTTGTAAAACCTTCTGCAGAAGAAGATGAGCAAAATTTGGATCCCTCAGAGCTGAGGATAGGAGAAATTTCACTGAAGATTAAAGAAAATGGCAGATGGATTAAATGTAAACAGGAAGTGCTGGAAACACTCAGCAGGTCAGTCAGCATCTGTGGAAGGAGAAAAGCAATCATCATTTCAAGATTCTGGCAGAATCTTCAGCATGAAATGCTAACTGCCACCTGACCTGCTGAGTGTTTGCCGCATTTTCTATTTTTATGGATTTCCAGCAACTGGAGATTTTGATATTCATTTTTTTTCTAGAAAGTTAAATATATGTATGAGCTCAAGGTAGAAGATCAAGACAACTGCCGAGAAATGGTGGACTACTGCCAGCCTAGAGGGAACGAGGAGCTGAAATGAATTGGCAGCTGTGAGGGGGAGCAAAGTATTGGAGACATGCAAGGGATTGAAAGCCAAAGTCCCAAGATCCTGCATGCCAAAGATTTAAAAGAAGCGGGTGAATGGTGATAGTGAGTTCAGTGGTGGGTCTATTGCAAAATTCCACTGAGTCAGTATCAGCTCACACAGTTGGGAAGGTAAATATTTAGTAAGGTGTGGGAGAGAAAACAGGAAACTACAGGTTTGTTAGCCTGGCATCTGTATTAGGAAAATACTATTAATTTAGAGATACAGGAACAGACTTTTCTGCCCATTAAGCCTGTACCATTCACTTACACACATGTAACCAATTAACCTACTAACCTGTACGTCTTCAGGATGTAGGCG
The DNA here is from genome assembly GCF_030028105.1 of Mobula birostris. Classification (NCBI taxonomy): domain Eukaryota; kingdom Metazoa; phylum Chordata; class Chondrichthyes; order Myliobatiformes; family Myliobatidae; genus Mobula; species Mobula birostris. The sequence goes on from NC_092379.1 coordinate 50,619,414, forward strand.
GAAACCAGAGCACACAGTGGAAACCCACGCGTTCATGGGAAGAATGAACAAACTCCTTACAGACAGAGGTGGGAATTGAACCTGGGGCACTGGCTCTGTAATGGCGTTATGGCAACTGCTTCATGTTACTTACTTACTGCCCGGTAGGTGGCTGGCGTTTAGGGCAGCAATGAAGGCCCTCCATCCCTGTCTGTCCATACCGTCACACACACAGATGTAGAAAGATTCTTCGTTGCCATTTCTGCAGCAGTTTCTTTTGATCAGTCAGGGTCGTCAGCCCTGAGCTGAGCTTCCAAACCTGGACGACGAGTGGACAACCTCTGCTCGTTGACCTGATTGGCTTGGGTGACCCAACCAAGCGCTGACCCCAGCCAGCACAGCCCTCCGGCCCATTGAGACCCGCAAGTCTCCGAACCCCATGACAAAGGCTGCGGTCTTCTTGGAGGCGCCACTCATTAGGAACGTATCGTTGAAGAAGTCATGGCAGGGCGTGTGGAAACAATAGTGAATTGGAATCCACACGGTGTTGTGGTTTGTCACAGCTCCATCACGGATGCAATCCTCTCCACCGTTGAGTGAGGACATCGTCAGAAAGTGGTGCCTCATGAAAGCAGCATCTATCATCAAGGATATTGGCCATCTGGGACATGCCCTCTTCTCAGTACCACCGCCAGAAGACCCAGCATCAACTGTTTAAGAGCACATTCTTCCCTTCCACCATTGGATTTCCGAATGGTCCATGAAACCATGAACACTTTTCCTCTCACATTACTTTATTCCATTTTTTGTTGCTGTAACATGTAGTCATTTTTATGTCTTGCTTTTACAAACTGCTGCCACAAAAACTAATAAACTTCACAACATATGTCAGTGATGATATTAGATTAGATTAGATTAGATTATGAGGACACGCAATCCTCTTTTATTGTCATTTAGTAATGCATGCATTAAGAAATGATACAATGTTCCTCCAATATAATATCGCAGACACAGGACAGACCAAGACTAAAAACTGACAAAACCACATAATTATAACATATAGTTACAACAGTGCAAAGCAATACCATAATTTGATAAAGAACAGACCATGGGCATGGTAAAAAAAAAAGTCTCAAAGTCTCTCAAAAGTCTCATCATCTCACGCAGATGGTAGAAGGAAGAAAAACTCTCCCTGTCATGAACCTCCAGCGTTGCAAACTTGCCAATGCAGCACCCTGGAAGCACCCGACCACAGCCGACTCTTGAGTCCGTCCGAAAACTTCGAGCCTCCGACCAGCCCTTCGACACTGAGCACCATCCCTGCCGGGTGCTTCGACCCCGCCCCGGCAACAGGCAATAGGCAAAGCCGGGGATTTTGGGGCCTTCCCCTCCGGAGATTCTAGATCGCACAGCAGCAGCGGCAGCGAACTGGGCATTTCAGAAGTTTCTCCAGATGTTCCTCCGTGCTTCTCACGGCTGTCTCCATCAAATCAGGATTGTGCACGGCATCCTACTTACAAATACGACATCATTTTGGAGCGGCCACGCGTGCTGCTTTGTGCTGCCACCTTCTTCTCCATATAAAAATAATAATAATATTTATTATTATTCTTGTTTTGTGATACAGCACGGTGACAGACCCTCCACTCCAGTGGCCAATTTCACCATCTGACCATTTAACCTACCCAACCGGTTGGTCTCTGAACTGTGGGAGGAAACCAGAGCACCTGGAGAAAACCCACGCGGTCGCGGGGAGAACATACAAACTCCTTCCATATAGATCATTTCAAAACTCGAGCACATCAGCCGGTACAAGGGGAGAAACAACAACAGGATCAGAATGAAGAGTTGCTGGTTCAGGTTGAGAGCAGAGTGGGCAGACTAAGGTACAAGGGCCGCAACGAGGTAGATTGTGAGATCAAGAGTACATCTTTAGTGGATCACAGGTCCCTTGCATGGAGTCAATATACATGTATGATGGGGGACAACATGACCAACCAATGTGTTAGATTATTTGGAGATTATAACTCGCAGAATAGAGAAGGGGAAACCCCCTGAATAAGGATAAAATTGCACAGAATGGGAACATGATGGATGGCAGGGTCCCAGCACAGGTTCAGTCAGAGGTTCCCACCTGCTTCAGAGGGGCAACAATCGTACCAGTGCCCAAGAAGAGCAGGGTGAGCTGTCTCGATGACTATCGCCCAGCAGCACTCATATCTATGATGATGAACTGCTTTGAGGGGTTGGTTATGGCCAGAATCAACAGCTGTCTCCACAAGGAACTGGAGCCACTGTAATTTGCCCGTCTCCACAATAGGTCTGCAATGGATGTGACCTCACTGGCTTTTCGCTCAGCCTTGGATTGTTGAGTTCTGTTCATTTGGGCTATGTAGGCATGCAATTGGACAGGGCCTTTGTGGCAAACAATACCATACACAGTGTACATGTCTATAGACTGTATCGACTTGCGTTTGGCCAGAATCGAAAGCTTCCCTCTGTCCTGGTTGACAGGACAGCTGCTCGAAAGGGCAATGTTCCCTCTAATTTTTAGTAGTCAGTGCGCGCAAAAATCTTATGTTGTGCAATTTTTTTTTCCTGTGACAAGAGTATGTGCGCACTGAATGCACACATGTCACAGTTTGTGTAGGTTTACAAAATATTTGGCACAAAACTGCACAGAACAGCAACAAAATAACATACATATTTAAGTCACTCAGTTATTTTTTTGCAAACAACAGGAATTCTGCAGATGCTGGAAATTCAAGCAACACACATCAAAGTTGCTGGTGAAACTTTGTCCATTCGTCCCCCCATCCCTCCCCACTGATCTCGCTCCTGGCACTTACCCGTGTAAGCGGAACAAGTGCTACACATGCCCTTACACTTCCTCCCTTACCACCACTCAGGGCCCCAAACAGTCCTTCCAGGTGAGGCAACACTTCACTTGTGAGTTGGCTGGGGTGATATACTGCGTCCGATGCTCCCGATGTGGCCTTTTATATATTGGCGAGACCCGACGCAGACTGGGAGACCGCTTTGCTGAACACTTACGCTCTGTCCGCCAGAGAAAGCAGGATCTCCCAGTGGCCACACATTTTAATTCCACATCCCATTCCCATTCTGACATGTCGATCCACGGCCTCCTCTACTGTAAAGACGAAGCCACACTCAGGTTGGAGGAACAACACCTTATATTCCGTCTGGGTAGCCTCCAACCTGATGGCATGAACATCGACTTCTCTAACTTCCGCTAAGGCCCCACCTCCCCCTCGTACCCCATCTGTTACTTATTTTTATGCACACATTCTTTCTCTCACTCTCCTTTTTCTCCCTCTGTCCCTCTGAATATACCTCTTGCCCATCCTCTGGGTTTCTCCCCCCCCCCGTCTTTCTTCCCGGACCTCCTGTCCCATGATCCTCTCGTATCCCCTTTTGCCAATCACCTGTCCAGCTCTTGGCTCCATCCCTCCCCCTCCTGTCTTCTCCTATCATTTTGGATCTCCCCCTCCCCATCCCACTTTCAAATCCCTTACTCACTCTTCCCTCAGTTAGTCCTGACGAAGGGTCTCGGCCCGAAACGTCGACTGCACCTCTTCCTAGAGATGCTGCCTGGCCTGCTGCTTTCACCAGCAACTTTGATGTGTGTTGCAGTTATTTTTTCTCTCTCCTGTCTTTGGCATTTACCCATTCTTTGTAAACTCTATCTCGACTAATAGAACTTCCATCCAATTGATAGCTTTTGATTCTCATTAACATATCCAAATGATGTTCTCCTAAACGGTTTCTCAGCTTGTTTTTGAGTTGATTCATGAGGCTAAAGCCTCGCTCACGGTCCGCACTAGACGCAAGAAAGGTTCCCCCAGTGTCTATCAACTGTGCAAGGTCACAAAACTGTTCATTTTGAAGTAGAAGTGCCACCATTAACAGAAGCAGTTAGCTAAAAGATTATTTTCAATAAGTATGATTATTAATTACTACATTGTTTTAGGTAACGAACCTGTTGTGCACACATTAATTTCCTTTGTGGGTGCGCACATGTGCGCAGCTTAGAGGGAACAGTGCTAGAGGGCACTACAAGGGGTGAACGGGTTGGAAAACATTATTTCAGCACTGCGTGCGTCAAGGAAAGCTTTCATGGAAGCAGAGTGTTCGGAGAGAATTCGAAGATCACTGAGGGCACAGGTCTGTCCTAAAAATGACAGATATGAGACAGGACAAAGTGTTTTACAATAGAGCAGACTGGACAGAATGGAAAGTTCCTGGAGTTGTCAATGGTCAGGATGGAGTTGTGGTCTTACATGAGATATAGAGGTACATAAGACCATAAGACATAGGAGCAGAATCAGGCCATTTGGCCCATCAAGTCTGCTCTACCATTTAACCGTAGCTGATCCTTTCATCCCCTCCTCAGCCTCCTCCCCATAACCAAACAAAAACCTGTCATGCTCTGCCTTAAGTACACCCAACGACCTGGCCTCCACAGCTGCCCGAGGTGATAAATTCCACAAATTCACCGCCCTTTAGCTAAATAAATTTCTCTTCAGCTCTGTTTTAAATGGATACCCGCTATCTTGAGGCTGTCCCCCACCATGAGGAACATCCTTTCCACATCTACTCTGTCTAGGCCTTTCAACATTCAAATGGTTTCAATGACATCCTCTCTTTTTCTTCTAAATTCCAGCAAATGCAGACACAGAGCTATCAAACATTCCTCGTATGATAACCCTTTCATTCCCAGACTCATCCTTGTGAATCTCCTCTGAACTCTCTCCAGTGCCAGCACATCTTTTCTTAGATGAGGAGCCCAAAACAATTCATAATACTCTAGGTGAGGCCTCATCAGGACCTTATAAAGCCTCAGCATCCTGTCCCTGCTCTTGTATTCTAGACCTTTTGAAATGAATGCTAACATTGCATTTACCTTCCTCATCACTGACTCAACCTGCAAGTTACCCTTCAGGGTGTTCTGCACAAGGAATCCCAAGTCCCTCTGCATCTCAGATTTTTGGACTTTCTCCCATTTAGAAAATAGTCTGCACATTTATTTCTACTACTCAAGTGCATGGCCATGCATTTTCCAACATTGTACATGGAATGAATATGTATACATATGTGAGAGTGTATCATTCCAGGCTACATAAAGCAGACTGAAGACTATCAGAACTCCATGGAGAATGACACACAAAAAAATGAAAAGCACTTTCGTAAGAACTTAAGAAATCGGAGCAGGAGTAGGCTATGTGGCCTGTCAAGCCTGCTCCACCATTCAATAAGATCATGACTGATCTGACCATAGACTCATCTCCACCTACCTGCCTTTTCCCCAGAACTCTTAATTCCTGAAATAGGTGAAAATCTATCCAACCTTGTCTTAAATATATTCACTGAGGTAGCTTCCACTGCTTCATTGGGCAGAGAATTCCACAGATCCACCACTCTTTGGAAAAAGCAATTCCTTCTCATCTCCGTCCTAAATCTACTCACTGAATCTTGAGGCTGTGCCCTCTAGTTCTAGTCTCACCTACCAGTGGAAACAACTTTCCTGCCTGTATCTTATCTATCCCTTTCATCATTTTATATGTTTCTATAAGATCTCTTCTCATTCTTCCGAACTCCCGTCCCAGTCCCAGTGGCGACTCAATCTCTCCTCAACGTCTAAACTCCTCATCTCTGGAATCAACCTGGTGAACCTCCTCTGCACCACCTCCAAAGCCAGTATATCCTTCCTCAAGTAAGGAGACCAGAACTGCATGCAGTACTCCAGGTGCAGCCTCACCAGTACCCTGTAGAGTTGCAACATAACCTTCCTGCTCTTCAATTCAGTCCCTCTAGTAATGAAGACCAACATTTCGTTTGCTTTCGTGATAGCCTGCTGCACCTACAAACCAACCTTTTGTGACTCATGCATAATTACTCCCAAGTCCCTCTGCACTCCAGCACGATGCAGTCTTTTACCATTTCATTAATAATCTGATCTTCCATTTTTCCTGCGAGAGGATGACCTCGCATTTCCCAGCATTGTACTCCATCTGATAATCCCTTGCCCACTCACTTAACCTGTCTACATCTCTCTGCAGGCTCTCTGTATCTTCTGCACAATTTGCTCTTCCACTCAATTTAGTGTCATCAGCACACTTACATACCCTACACTCGGTCCCCTCTTCTAGATCGTTAATGTATATTATGAACAGTTGCGGGCCCAGCACCGACCCATGCGACACATCGCTCACCACTGATGCCAACCAAAGCAATACCCATGTATCCCAACTCTCTGCTTTCTGTTGGTTAACCAGTTCTCTATCCATGCTAACGTAACCCCCAGGTTCAGCCAGCATGTGTTTGTCTCGGGGAAGACAGCCTCTGGCCCAGCCAAATGGAAAAATCTCATTCGTGTGGATGCTGCGTGATGTGTTGCCTGTTTACAAATCCGTACCACAAAATATCAGATGGTACACCATATGCAATGAAATGATTGAACTTTATAAATCTTAATCTGACTATAGGGTTAGTAAAGTAAATAAAAAGAAAACAGGCCCATTTTAACGAAACGGTCTAATGTGCATGTTGGAGCTCATGGTTCTGTCCATTCGTTCCCCATCGACCTCCTCGCTGACCCTCGGACCCTCGCTCCAAGTCCACTCAGTCCTGCTGCCTACCAGTTCTCTCCACTCGCATCTTCATCTCTCGCTGACAAAGGACCACAAAATCCCTTCTCTCAGAACCACAAGAAAGAACAACACGCCTTTCATCGGATAGCGCACATTCCAAAGCCCCTGTTATCTCTAGCCATAACCCAAACATTGCTGCTACAGTGAAACCATTACCTTAGCAGTGAAACATTACAGAGCATTACACTGAAGGCTGAGTTATACTTCTGCACAGTAGCCTACACTGTAGCCTACGCAAGTGGCCTACGCCATTGTGAGCATTTATACTTTATACTTCAACACAAAGAAACTCAAACTTCAGACAATGGTGACTGAAACTGGTGAATTTTCTGTGCTTGTCCGGCCACTGAGAGACATGGACGAGGAAATGCATTTCAAATATTTTCGGATGTTGGCAGGTAGACTTGATGATTTTGTTTATTGTTTCCAACCGTTCATTTCGCATCAGTGTATGCACAGTGTACTCAGAGACTGGCAATCACCATTCGAGTTTCAGCTTCAGGTGGAAGTCAACAGGCTGTGGCAGCTAGCTACAAACTGGCGTCAAGCACAGTGTCCTCCATAATTTCAGAGGTCTGTAAAGCTTCATGGAAAGCATTGCAGCCAGAGTTCCTTCCCTGCCCTTCAGTCGCCCGATGGGAAGCTATTGCAGTGTAGGAGGAAATGTGATGCCTCCAAGTGGACCAATCACAGTTGTTGCGTTCTGCGTCGCTGCGACATGTAGCTACATTTTTGGGGAGGTGCGCATCAGGCTACGGCGTAGGGTACAGCGTAGGGTATGGGGCTACGCCATACCTATGGCATAGATTTGACGCAGAAGTATAAATTGGTCTTAATACATCTCTCCCAACACTATGCATCTTTATCTTGTGGGTAGGTCTTTACCTGGTACACTTGTCACATAGCACAGACAGTGACGAGGAGAGTGCAGCTAAAGACCCAACAGATTTGCTCAACAGCTGCACAGACAGAGCAGCTGGGGACTCAACAGACTTGCTTGAACAGGAATCTTCACAAGTGCAAAGACAACATGAAAGTTTTAGTCTTAAAACAGGACAAACTTTGAGATCTGTAGACCAAGACACTGGTATCTCATACAAAACTGAAGTCTTAAGATGGGCTGGCAAAGCCACTGGGAGAAACAAAAAGTTGGTACAACTTGAATTACCTAGAACCAGCTGGAACTGCAGGGTCAGGTGACATGTCATGTGTAGACAAAACTTATTGAACCAAGTAAAGATCAGGCTGGACCGTCTGAGAAATGTTATGATCAAGGTGCCCTGGTAACTAAGATATAAACTGGGACCTTCTTGGTATACGGGGGTTAGATAGGGATGAATTTCTAAAGTGTATCCAAGAAGGTTTCTCAAATCAGTATGTGGACAGTCCAGCTAGAGGAGGGGCAGTACTGGACCAGGAGTTGGGTAATGAGCCCAGTGGGTGAACAGTTAGGGAACAGTGACCACAATTCCTTAACTTTCAGGATAGCTATAGATAAGGAAAGGTAAATTTTAAATTAGAGTTGGGAAAATTAGGCAGGAACTAAGAAGTGTTAATTAGGTACACCTTTTTTTCTGGCAAGTCCACATTAGACACGTAGGGGGGTGGTTAAAGATCAAATGTACAGAGTACAGGAAAGGTATGTTCCTGTTGGAAGGAAGAATGATGATGAAAGATAAGAAAACCTTGGATGTACAGAGAGGTGATATTAATCAGGAAGAAAAAGAAAAGGTGTGTAAAGCTTCAGAAGTAAAGATTGAATGAACCGCATGGGGAATATAAAGAAGCTTCAAAAAAACTAAAGAAGGGAATTAGGAAAACTAGGCGGGGCCATGAAAAGTCCTTGGCAAGTCGGATTAAGGTGAATCCCAAGGCATTCTACACATACATCAGAGGCAGAGGATAACTAGGGAGGAGGGTGAGACCACTCATGGATAAAGAGGGGAACATTTGTTTGGATGCAGAGCATGTGAGTGAGGTACTTAATGAGTACCTAGCTTCAGTATTTACCGAGGAAAAGGTCACGGAGGGTCAGGAGATCAGTGCTGAGTGTATAAATATGTTAGAGCATTTAGAGGTCAAGGGGGAGGAAGTGTTGGGCCTTTTAATGAGTATTAAGGTGGATAATGAAAACGGCACCATGAAATTTACCCCAGGGTATTGAAGGAGGCAAGATACAAGATTGTGGGGCTCTTGATCAGTATCCTCTTGTCCTCTCTAGCCACAGGTGAGGTTCCAGAGGACAGTTAAGTGGCTAATGTTGCACTCTATTTAAGAAGGGAACAAGGGAAGATCCTGGGAACTATAGACCAGTGAGTCTCACATTAATTATAGGGAAATTTCTGGAGAAAATCCTTAGGGATAGGATATATGACCATTTGGAAACCCAAGGCCTAATTAGGAAGAGCCAGCATGGCTTTGTGTGGGGCAGGTCGGGCCTTACCGACTTGACTGAGTTTTTTGACAAGGTGTTGAGAGAGATTGATGGGGGTAGGGCAGCAGATGTTGTCTCCATGGATTTTAGTAAGGCATTTGATAAAATCCCTCTTGGGAGGCTGATCCAGAAGGTGAAGGTGCGTGGGAACTGCAGCAAGTTGGCTGTCTGGATTCAGAACTGCTTTGCACATAGAAGACAAAGGTTACTGTTTGAAGGGACTTACTTGAGTTGGAGGTCTGTAATTAGTTGTGTTCTGCAAGAGTCTGTGCTGGGACCTCTGCTGTTTGTGATGTATATAAATGTCTTGGATGAAAATGCAGATGGGTGGGTTAGTAAGTTTGTGGGTGATACCAAGACTGGTGGAGTTGTGGATAGTGTAGAAGACTGGCAAGGAATACAGTGCAATATAAATCAGTTGCAGATATGGGCAGAGGAATGGCAGATGGAGTTTAACCCAGATAAATGTGAGGTGTTGCACCTCAGTAGGGCAAATGCACGGAGACAGTACACTGTTAAGGGCAAGATCATTAACGGTGTTGCTGAGCCGAGAGATCTTGTGGTCCAAGTTCATAGCTCCTTGAAACTGGCTACACAGGTCAATCAAGTGGTTAAGAAGGATTATGGAATGCTTGCTTTTATTAGTTGAGGCACTGAGTTCAGAAGTCTGGAGGTAATGTTGCAACTTTATAAAACTCTGGTTAGGTCATATCTGGAGTAATGCATACAGTTCTGGTCACTCCACTGTAGGAAGGATGTTGAGGCTTTGGAGCGGGTGCTGAAAAGGTTCACCGGGAAGTTGCCTGGTTTAGAGGGCGTGTGCTATCATGAGAGGCTGGATAAACTTTTCATCAGAGCGTCAGAGGCTGAGGGGCTGTTTTCACCAGAGCGTCAGAGGCTGAGGGGAGATGTGAGAGAGGTTTACAAGATTATGAGAGGCATAGATAGAAAAGACAGAGAGTGTCTGTTTCCCAAGGTTGTAATGTCTAGTACCAGAGGGCATGTATTGAAGGTGAGAGGGGGTAGGTTCAAGGGGGATGTGAGGGGCAAGCGTTTACCCAGAGAGTTGTGGTGCTGGAAGGTGCTGCCTGGTATGGTGGTAGAGGCAAATACATCAGAGGCTTTTGAGAAATGTTTGGATTGGCACATGGATGTAAGGAAATTGAAAGGGTCTGGACATTGTGTAGGTAGGAGGGATTAGTATTTGGGAGTTTTTGATTTGCTTTGTAGCTGTTTCGGCACAACACTGTGGACCGAGTGGCCTGTTTCTGTGCTGTAACCTTCTGTGCTGTATGTTCTAACCCAGAAAAATGAAGAAATTATCACGATGGAAGAAAAGTTAACCAATGGAAGAGCATGACTCCCTATGGAAGACATCCCACCATTGGAGCAGACCAGATGTCGATAAGGAAGCATTGAACGCCTGGTTCAGAGTTGGAGAGGTCTTCAGAGAAACAGAGGGGTTCCTTGTGACAGTACAGGACCAGGTGGTTAACAAAAGAAAAATCAAAAATACATCACAAACGGCCAACAAATTCAAGTTGATAAATGCAGAAAATGCCAAGAGAAACTAGAAACAATCCAGCACATTATAGGATCCTGCAGCAGTTTAACTCAATCTGATTACTTACACAGGCAAACATCATTTACCAAAACCTTGCTTTAATATGCAAATTCATAAAAGACACCATACCTTACTATAAATACAAGCCTGATGCAGATTTAGGGATAGAGTCCCACAAATTATATTACAACTGATCCATTGTACAGATAGGACAATCTCTAATAACCGTCCATATATAATATTACAGGATAAACAAGCAAGAACAACTTAATAGATACAGCCATTCCAAACACACATAACATACAGAAATCACTGTGAAAAACACCAGAAATATGCTGATTTAAAAGAGGAAAATGAAAGATTATGGAACATGAACAGCGTATACATTGTCCCAATAGTAATATCTGCAACTGTTATTATCCAAAAATAACTAAACAATTGGATTGAACAATGAAGCCAACCCATCAATATTAAGGTAAATCTCCAGAAATCCACAAAATCCACAATACCAGACATCCCACCTCTTCCGGAAGTTCTGGGAGTCTCTCGCATATTGATAGTGGCTCGCTGATGCCCGCAAATTATATCCAATATCCCGGAAGTTGATTTTTTTGAGAGGGAGAGGGAGAGCGGGAGGGAGCATCCTGATTGGTCTTTCTTCGTGCTAAGTAGACCTATCAGTTTTCTCTGCGGGTGGGCTTTACAGTGGACCTCAAAAATAATGACAGTGTTGCTCGCTGCACTGTTTGCAACAGTGACTTTTCTATTGCCCATGGTGGGTTAAAATGTGAAAGACATGTTGAGGTGAGTTTAACAGGTGTCATTCATTCATTAGTGTAGCTAACATTATTTAAACTAGCTGGCTAGCTGCTAAGGAGCTACCCTATTGATGTCCTACGTGACGAGGCCAAACTCCCTGTAGACTTGCTTAAAGTTGTAATAGAATAAACATGATAATATATGTACATATTTTAATGTCACTTTTTCTGCATATACCCAACTTGGTTTACAGATTAGACAAAATCTCTAAATAAAGTATTACATACGCCCTTGGAGGTCGACCGAAGGGGGGGGGGGGGGGCGGTGGTGGTGATGTGGGGTTGCGGGACGCGGGGGTGCTACCTCCCTGAAATGAGGTTTTGCAGGGTGGGATGTCTGCTATACTAAACACCCCAAGAATAGTCGAGAAGTTCCTGGCAACTGAGAAATTAGTGAGCTTGACTATGCAATAATAATAAATATCAAGAACATGAGGTGAAGAGTCCTTGAAAGCAAGTCCATGGGTTGTGGGAACAGTTCACTGATGGGGCAAGTAATGTTGAGTGAAGTTATCCCTTTTGGTTCCAGGGCCTGATAGTTTAGAGATAATAACTGTTCCTGAACCTGGTGATGTGAGTCCTGAGGCTCCTGTACCTTCTTCCCAATGGCAGCAGCGAGAAGAGAGCATGGTCTGGGTCATTGATGAGGGACGCTGCTTTCTTGCGACAGCAGACCTTGTATGTGTGCTCAGTGATGGGGAGGGATTTACTGGGAGGAACTGGGCCGTATCTGCTACTATTTGTGGGCTTTTCATTTCAAGGGCATAATGCAGTCAATATATTCTCCACCACACATCTATAGAAGTTTCTCAATGTTTTAGATGACATGCTGAATACTTGCAAACTTCTAAGAAAGTGGAAGCACGGCCATGCTTTCTTTATCGTGCCACTTACGCACTGGACCCAGGACAGATCCTCTGAAATGATAGCACTGAGGAATCGAAAGCTGCTGACCCTCCAACGAGGAGAGGCTCACGGACTGCTGGTCTTCCTGACATTGAGTGAGAATCTGGCACCACTCAGCCAGATCTTCAATCTCCCTCCCAGATGCTGATTCGTCACCACCTTTGATTCAGCCAACAACAATGGTGTCATCAGCACATTTAAATGCGGCATTGGAGCAGTGATTAGCCTCGAGGTCACAATGTAAAACGGGTAGAGCGGGGGGTGGGGGGCTAAGTCAACAGCCTTGTGGTGTGCCTGTACTGATGAAGATTGTGGAGAAGATGTAGTTGCCAATCCAAATTGATTGGGGTCTGCAAGTGGGAAATGGAGGATCCAATTGCACAAGGAGGCCTGTGAGGGGATCCAGGAGTGCCCCTATTAACTGTTTGAAGAGAGTCAGAGAGAGACATTTATCATTGATGGTTTGTTTGGAAAGGAGAGAGAGACAGAGTTATTTACCACCGATATATTGCTTTTGAAAAGAGAGAGAGAGAGACGAAGATTAACAGTTGGACTGTCACTTTAAGGCATTGGAAGTAACTTTGGATTTTTACTGAGATTGGAGTTGGAAACAGCACCAAGCAGCTCGTAAGTTGCTATGGTGACCGAAGGCAGTGTTATTTAATGGAGACTCGATGTTATGATTTTCAGCAGGTTGTTGATATTTCTTCAAGGACTTGTTGCCTGCTTGTGCACTCCTTTACAGACAAAGGAAGGAGGGACTCTTTGAATGACAGGTGATGCTCAGCCTGGTGAAATAAATGGGAGGTCAGATGATACAGACCTCAGACACATGATTTGGACGCTGAATGAGCATTGTTATGCCCGCAGAGAAAGTGGGTTTTGGAGGATCAATCAGGCGGATCGATCCAAATTGTTATTCCCGCGGTGAAGAAGGGGTTGACTGGTGGGGAGTTGTCTATGTGTCCACCCTCGCCTGGGTGATAGCTCCACCACAGAAGACCGGTCCCCCTGGTTAAAGTCACAGTCGGTGACTTTCAAAGGATTTTGGAGGACGACGAGAAGATCGACGGTATCAGCTCACCTGAAGACTCAACTCACTCTCTCTCTCTCTCTCCATCACTACTCAACGAAATACCACGAAATGAACTGAACTGAAATTTACTCAACATCGTAAGACTGTATCTTTTTACCCCGAGACTTAAAGAAGCTTGGTTTTCATAGAAACATAGAAAATAGGTGCAGGAGTAGGCCATTCGGCCCTTCAAGCCTGCACCACCATTCAGTATGATCATGGCTGATCATCCAACTCAGAACCCTGTACCTGCCTTCCCTCCATACCCCCGATCCCTTTAGCCACAAGGGCCATATCTAACTCCCTCTTAAATATAGCCAATGAACTGGCCTCAACTGTTTCCTGTGGCAGAGAATTCCACAGATTCACCACTCTCTATGTGAAAAAGTTTTTCCTAATCTCGGTCCTAAAAGACTTCGCCTTTATCCTCAAACTGTGACCCCTCGTTCTGGACTTCCCCAACATCTGGAGCAATCTTCCTGCATCTAGCCTGTCCAATCCCTTTAGGATTTTATACGTTTCAATAAGCTCCCCCTTCAGTCTTCTAAGTTCCAGTGAGTATAAGCCTAGTCGATCCAGTCTTTCATCATATGAAAGTCCTGCCATCCCAGGAATCAATCTGGTGAACCTTCTTTGTACTCCCTCTATGGCAGGAATGTCTTTCCTCAGATTAGGGGACCAAAACTGCACACAATACTCCAGGTGTGGTCTCACCAAGGCCTTGTACAACTGCAGTAGTACCTCCCTGCTCCTGTACTCGAATCCTCTTGCTATGAATACCAGCATACCATTTGCCTTTTTCACCACCTGCTGTACCTGCATGCCCACTTTCAATGACTGATGTATAATGACACCCAGGTCTCGTTACACCTCCCCTTTTGTTTTCCTGTTTTTGCCACCAAAGTGGATAAACTCACATTTATCCACATTAAATTGCATCTGCCATGAACTTGCCCACTCACCTAACCTATCCAAGTCACCCTGCATCCTCTTAGCATCGTCCTCACAGCTAACACTGCCGCCCAGCTTCGTGTCATCTGCAAACTTGGAGATGCTGCATTTAATTCCCTCATCTAAGTCATTAATATATATTGTAAACAAGGCACTGAGCCTTGCAGTACCCCACTAGTCACCGCCTGCCATTCTGGAAAGGTCCCGTTTATTCCCACCCTTTGCTTCCCGTCTGCCAACCAATTCTCTATCCACATCAATACCTTACCCCCAATACCATGTGCTTTAAGTTTGCACACTAATCTCCTGTGTGGGACCTTGTCAAAAGCCTTTTGAAAATACAAATATACTACATCCACTGGTCATACATATATTCCACACTTACTATTATATATAATCATTGCTAACCTGTTTGATTTATTTACATTTATATTTACTGTATTGCATAGTTATTAATAAATATTAGTAGTTTATAGCAATACGAGACTCCAAAGTGGTTTCTATTTCTGCTGGTTTCTTTATTCCTGTCACGGGGTACGTGACAGGCCAAGGTCTTAAAGCTTTTTGATTAGCTTTGAGGGGATGATGGTATTGAACGCTGAGTCGTAGTCAATAAAGAGCATCCTGATGTATGTATCCTCCTGTCCAGGTGTTCTAGGATTGACTGAAGAGCCAATGAAGTAGCATTTGCAGTTGACCCGTTGCCCCAGTAGGCAAAATGGAGTGGATTCAAGTTACTTCTGGGGCAGAGGTTGATGTTTCATCGCCAACCTCTCAAAGCACTTGATCACAGTGGATGTAAGTGCTACTGGACAATAGTAATCGAGGCAGGTCACCACGTTCTTCTTAGGCACGGGTAGAACTTAACCTGTTTGGAGCAGGTGGATACCTCAGACTATAGAAGCGAGAGGTTAAGGATATGAGTGAACACTTCCGTGGGTTCTCCCTCCTGAAGGATGCTCTCACGTCGGCGTCAGAGGCTGAAAGCGCGGGGCCACCGGGGGCACTGAATATTCGTGAAGGTGCCTCCGTGTTTTGACGTTCAGGCGAGCACAAAAAGGCATTGAGCTCATCTGTGAGCGAAGCTTTGTTGTCACGTGTGTCGCTCGGTATGGTTTCACCACAAATAATCCTCCCTTCTTTCATTCATCTGTCTCCATTAACATCTTCTTCAGAATAACCGGCCCCGATTATCAAACATTTCCCTTTCTCTTTCAGATGACTTCCCCATTGGATCTGTCTTGGTCTCGATGCGTTCTATTCTCCCACCTGCCATGTGATCTGACATAACACCTGTTTATTTTTAACTTCTCCACACTCTGCAGTAGATATAAAAAGTTAAATCTGTGCTATCTGATACAGATGCAATTAACCTGGTGAATCTTTGCATTTTTATTTTCATTTTCTAATTTATGCGAATTTATCTTTCGCAGAGACAGCGACCTCGGGCTAATTAATGGCCACATTTATACCCAAACTGCCCTGCGGCTGAGAAATCGCTCCGTTCAGCACAGACACCGCCGGTACGCATGCGCAGACGATGAGGATATGGCGCTGACTTCCGGGTGCGGAGCGGAGCGCAGCGCAGCGCGCCGAGCGGAAAGGAAGGGCTGGGGATCCGGGCTTGTCCCAGAGCGGCGGCGGCCCGTGGGCATCCGGGGGAGGCGATCGTGCCCAGCCTTACCCAGCCGGGGGCTGCTCCTCGGATCCGGGACCCGGGACCCGGCCTCGGGATCGATTTAATCTGCGACCTGGGACTCAGCTGCGACCCGCCGAGCTTCCGGAGCCTGCGCCGGGCCGGAGAGGGACCTCCAGTCGCTGTGTGACCGGGAAGGAAGACACTGATTTCGCCCTTCTTTGTTCTCACTCTCCTCCCTCCGCAGCAATGAACCCCTTCAATTGCTCGGACTGCGGGAAGCAGTTCAAACGATCCAGCGACCTGACCAAACACCATCGGACACACACCGGGGAGAGGCCGTTCACCTGCCCTCACTGTGGTAAGGGGTTCATTGATTCTTCCAATCTGCAGAGACACCGGCGAATCCACACCGGGGAGCGGCCGTTCACCTGCCCACAGTGCGGGGAGGGCTTCACCCAGTCAACCCACCTGATGATCCACCAGCGGGTCCACACCGGGGAGAAGCCGTTCACTTGCGCCGAGTGTGGGAAGGGCTTCACGCAGGCTGTTCACCTGGTGACCCACCAGCGGATGCACTCGGGGGAGAGGCCCTTCACCTGCTCGGAGTGTGGGAAGGGATTCACCGAGTCCTCGACCTTGCTGAGGCACCAGCGGATTCACACCGGCGAGAGGCCCTTCATCTGCTCCGAGTGCGGGAAGGGCTTCATTTGGTCGTCCAATCTGCTGACCCACCAGCGGATCCACACGGGCGAGAGGCCGTTCAGCTGCTCCGAGTGTGGGAAGGGATTCATCCGGTCGTC
This sequence comes from Mobula birostris, assembly GCF_030028105.1. Taxonomy (NCBI): domain Eukaryota; kingdom Metazoa; phylum Chordata; class Chondrichthyes; order Myliobatiformes; family Myliobatidae; genus Mobula; species Mobula birostris. Next base: position 50,636,251 of record NC_092379.1, read on the forward strand.
CAACCTGCAGAGACACCAGCGAGTTCACACCGGGGAGCGGCCGTTCATCTGCCCACAGTGCGGGGAGGGCTTCACCCAGTCCACGCACCTGATGATCCACCAGCGGGTTCACACCCTCGAGAAGCCGTTCACCTGCGCCGAGTGCGGGAAGGGCTTCATCCAGGCCGTTCACCTGATGACCCACCAGCGGATTCACACCGGGGAGAGGCCGTTCACCTGCTTGGAGTGCCTGAAGGGGTTCACAGAGCTGTCAACCCTGCTGAGACACCGGCGGATTCACACTGGAGAGAGGCCCTATACCTGCTTAGAGTGCGGGAAGGGCTTCACCGAGTCCTCGACCTTGCTGAGGCACCAGCGGATTCACACCGGCGAGAGGCCCTTCATCTGCTCCGAGTGCGGGAAGGGCTTCATTCGCTCCTTCAACCTGGAGATCCACCAGCGGATCCACACCGGGGAGAAGCCGTTCACCTGCTCCGACTGTGGGAAAGGGTTCACTCACTCATCCAACCTGCTGCGGCATCAGCGTTAAGGAAGCTGGGTGCGGAATATTTCAACCTGACGGGGGGTGGGGGGTGGAAAGAACTGGATTCAGTGGCTTGTTGCGGTCCCTGGGTTCAGTTGGGACCGGATTCTGCTGATGTTCACCCCGTAACTGGGCTAGAATACAGTATTCTGGATTGACAGTGTTGTTCGCTCAAGTCATGAACTCCTCTGACAAATATTGAGAGCCCTCCATTGGTAAATGTTGTGTTGAAGTTGATATGATAAGGAGAGCAAGCCGTTACCCGGGCGACCAGCCCCCCCCCCCACGCAGCTGGTGAATCCAAAGGGATGGCAGAGACTGATACGGTTTGGCACCAGCAGCGTGGCAGGAATTGCCAGTCAGTGTTGAACTCAACATGGAACTGCTTCAGGGGCTCCACTCCGGGTTTCCCCCCTGGGGCTTACTCCTGAAGCCCTCCCCGTAAGTGGGTAGGCCGCAAGGCAGCGGGGGTGTGAGATCAGAGATCAGAGTTTTCCCCCTCCTCCGTGAGCTGCCAACCACGGCTGACGAGCCCCCCCCCCCCCCCCCGAAGCGACTGGTTTTAAGGTGCCACTGACCCACCTTTGCCCCTCCTGTCGATGGAACTCAGACCCGAAGGCCGGGAGCTGGACTTGGCTGTCAGAGACTCACACACCATTCAGAGCATCCAATACGCGGTGGGAGTTTATCCCCACCACGCCCTGCCCTGGCTGTGATCACTGGGAGGGACCTGACAAATCCTATTCTGTGTAGTCTGTAGCTGTACAAAGCCAGGTGACTGCTCCCTGGCTCGTGTATTCTTCCTGTCCTGTCTTAGATGCGTTTACCTCAATATATCGTTCGTGTTCACCTCCACTTCTTGTTGGAAGTTTTCTGTAAGTCCTGGGACCCGGTGGGTACTGTAACAGGCCCGTCGGCCCGATGTGTTAATGCTAACCTTTTTCTCCCACCTACACTGATCCCACTCATGCCCTGCCCCTCGCTACCACCTCCTCCTGCGTCAGTGAGTCGTAGTTATCAGCCACTCTTCCCCCTCAAGTCCCCTTGCAAAACTCCTCCCCCCCACCCTCACCTTAAGCCTCCGCCCACTTGTCCTCGGTGCCACCACCAGGGGCATCGAGGGTGATGGGGAGGCGGCGGGAGAAAGGGAGGGAACGCTGAATCACGGCCCCTCCCTCCCGGGAAAGAAAGGATGACGTGCGTTGATGTAGCACTGGCCACCTTCCCACAGGGCTGTAGGGCCGTTGTATTCTGGTCATTGCTGTAACGTGTGAAATAGAGCAGCCGATTACCTTTCTAATTTATTAGTTTTATTTCGAGAGACGGTGCTAAGCGGGCCCTCCGATGTAACCCCAGCCTAATCACAGTGCAGTACACAATGACCAGTTAACCCACGAACTCCTGCGTCGTTGCACTGTGGGAGGAAACCCACGCGCGTACAGACCCCTACAGGCGGTGCGGGAATTGAACACGGACCGTCAGCGTCCGCCGCGCTGGCTCCTTCACCCCAGGGTGCGTGCGCAGCGAGGTGCCACGGAGAGCGGGGTGAGCGGCGGTCTGTTAGTGGGGGGGAGCAGGGAGGGTCCGGCATCCCCAGAGATGGGGAGGGTGTGGGACCCGCAGGGAATGGTCCACGTCAGGGAGAGCAGGATTGATCGGTACTGATGTGGGGGGTGGGGGTGGTAGGGGAGGAGGCCCTCGGGGAGCCAGTGAGCCAAAGCGCTCTGTGTAAATACTGTGTAAGAGTCGTTTTGTGTAGCGTAGTCTTGTAAAGAGTCAGCAAGGCCAACTGGCCACTTACTCTGCTCTGTGTTCCCTCGAATATAAACTAAAGCTATCTGTTTTAAATAGAGCCATAGGGGGCGTGAGAAACTTCTCCCTGACCAGAATCGGGTTTAGAGCCACAGGGAGCGTGAGAAACTTCTCCCTGACCAGAATCGGGTTTAGAGCCACAGGGAGCGTGAGAAACTTCTCCCTGACCAGAATCGGGTTTAGAGCCGTAGGGGGCATGAGAAACTTCTCCCTGACAAGAATCGGGTTTAGAACCACAGAGAGCGAGAAACTTCTCCCTGACCAGAATCGGGTTTAGAACCACAGAGAGCCGGAGAAACTTCTCCCTGACCAGAATCGGGTTTAGGGCCGTAGGGGGTGTGAGAAACTTCTCCCTGACCAGAATCGGGTTTAGAACCACAGGGAGCGTGAGGAACTTCTCCCGAACCAGAATCGAGTTTAGGGCCGTAGGGGGCATGAGAAACTTCTCCCTGACCAGAATCGGGTTTAGGGCCGTAGGGGGCATGAGAAGCTGCTCCCTGACCAGAATCGGGTTTAGGGCCGTAGGGGGCATGAGAAACTTCTCCCTGACCAGAATCGGGTTTAGAGCCACAGGGAGCATGAGAAACTTCTCCCTGACCAGAATCGGGTTTAGAACCACAGAGAGCCGGAGAAACTTCTCCCTGACCAGAATCGGGTTTAGGGTCGTAGGGGGCATGAGAAACTTCTCCCTGACCAGAATCGGGTTTAGGGCCGTAGAGGGCATGAGAAACTTCTCCCTGACCAGAATCGGGTTTAGGGCCGTAGGGGGTGTGAGAAACTTCTCCCTGACCAGAATCGGGTTTAGGGCCGTAGGGGGCATGAGAAACTTCTCCCTGACCAGAATCGGGTTTAGAGCCACAGGGAGCGAGAAACTTATCCCGAACCAGAATCGGGTATAGGGCCGTAGGGGTCATGAGAAACTTCTCCCTGACCAGAGTCGGGTTTAGAGCCACAAAGAGCGTAAGAAACTTCTCCCGAACCAGAATCGGGTTTAGGGCCGTAGGGGGCATGAGAAACTTCTCCCTGACCAGAATCGGGTTTAGAGCCACAGGGGGCATGAGAAACTTCTCCCTGACCAGAATCGGGTTTAGGGCTGTAGGGGGCATGAGAAACTTCTCCCTGACCAGAATCGGGTTTAGAGCCACAGGGAGCGAGAAACTTCTCCCGAACCAGAATCGGGTTTAGGGCCGTAGGGGGCATGAGAAACTTCTCCCTGACCAGAATCGGGTTTAGAACCACAGGGGGCATGAGAAACTTCTCCTTGACCAGAATCGGGTTTAGGTCCGTAGGGGGCATGAGAAACTTCTCCCTGACCGGAATCGGGTTTAGGGTCGTAGGGGGCATGAGAAACTTCTCCCTGACCAGAATCGGGTTTAGGGCCGTAGGGGGCATGAGAAACTTCTCCCTGACCAGAATCGGGTTTAGAGCCACAGGGGGCATGAGAAACTTCTCCCTGACCAGAATCGGGTTTAGGGCCGTAGGGGGCATGAGAAACTTCTCCCTGACCAGAATCGGGTTTAGAGCTGTAGGGGGCATGTGAAACTTCTCCCTGACCAGAATCGGGTTTAGAGCCACAGGGAGCGAGAAACTTCTCCCGAACCAGAATCGGGTTTAGGGCCGTAGGGGGCATGAGAAACTTCTCCCTGACCGGAATCGGGTTTAGGGTCGTAGGGGGCATGAGAAACTTCTCCCTGACCAGAATCGGGTTTAGGGCCGTAGGGGGCATGAGAAACTTCTCCCTGACCAGAATCGCGTTTAGGGCCGTAGGGGGCATGAGAAACTTCTCCCGAACCAGAATCGGGTTTAGAGCCACAGGGAGCGTGAGAAACTTCTCCTGAACCAGAATCGGGTTTAGAGCCACAGGGGGCATGAGAAACTTCTCCCTGACCAGAATCGGGTTTAGGGCTGTAGGGGGCATGAGAAACTTCTCCCTGACCAGAATCGGGTTTAGAGCCACAGGGGGCATGAGAAACTTCTCCCTGACCAGAATCGGGTTTAGGGCCGTAGGGGGCATGAGAAACTTCTCCCTGACCAGAATCGGGTTTAGAGCTGTAGGGGGCATGAGAAACTTCTCCCTGACCAGAATCGGGTTTAGAGCCACAGGGAGCGAGAAACTTCTCCCGAACCAGAATTGGGTTTAGGGCCGTAGGGGGCATGAGAAACTTCTCCCTGACCAGAATCGGGTTTAGAACCACAGGGGGCATGAGAAACTTCTCCTTGACCAGAATCGGGTTTAGGTCCGTAGGGGGCATGAGAAACTTCTCCCTGACCGGAATCGGGTTTAGGGTCGTAGGGGGCATGAGAAACTTCTCCCTGACCAGAATCGGGTTTAGGGCCGTAGGGGGCATGAGAAACTTCTCCCTGACCAGAATCGCGTTTAGGGCCGTAGGGGGCATGAGAAACTTCTCCCGAACCAGAATCGGGTTTAGAGCCACAGGGAGCGTGAGAAACTTCTCCTGAACCAGAATCGGGTTTAGAGCCACAGGGAGCGTGAGGAACTTCTCCCTGACCAGAATCGGGTTTAGAGCCACAGGGGGCATGAGAAGCTTCTCCCTGACCAGAACCGGGTTTAGGGCCGTAGGGGGCCGGAGAAGCTACTCCCGAACCAGAATCGGGTTTAGGGCCGCAGGGGGCATGAGAAACTTCTCCCTGACCAGAATCGGGTTTAGGGCCGTAGGGGGTGTGAGAAACTTCACCCGAACCAGAATCGGGTTTAGGGCCGTAGGGGGCATGAGAAACTTCTCCCTGACCAGAATCGGGTTTAGAGCCACAGGGGGCATGAGAAACTTCTCCCTGACCAGAATCGGGTTTAGGGCTGTAGGGGGCATGAGAAACTTCTCCCTGACCAGAATCGGGTTTAGAACCACAGAGAGCCGGAGAAACTTCTCCCTGACCAGAATCGGGTTAAGGGCCGTAGGGGGCCGGAGAAGCCACTCCCGAACCAGAATCGGGTTTAGGGCTGTAGGGGGTGTGAGAAACTTCTCCCTGACCAGAATCGGGTTTAGGGCCGTAGGGGGCATGAGAAACTTCTCCCTGACCAGAATCGGGTTTAGAGCCACAGGGGGCGTGAGAAACTTCTCCCTGACCAGAATCGGGTTTAGGGCCGTAGGGGGCATGAGAAACTTCTCCCTGACCAGAATCGGGTTTAGGGCCGTAGGGGGCATGAGAAACTTCTCCCTGACCAGAATCGGGTTTAGAACCACAGGGGGCATGAGAAACTTCTCCTTGACCAGAATCGGGTTTAGGTCCGTAGGGGGCATGAGAAACTTCTCCCTGACCGGAATCGGGTTTAGGGTCGTAGGGGGCATGAGAAACTTCTCCCTGACCAGAATCGGGTTTAGGGCCGTAGGGGGCATGAGAAACTTCTCCCGAACCAGAATCGGGTTTAGAGCCACAGGGAGCGTGAGAAACTTCTCCTGAACCAGAATCGGGTTTAGAGCCACAGGGAGCGTGAGAAACTTCTCCTGAACCAGAATCGGGTTTAGAGCCACAGGGAGTGTGAGGAACTTCTCCCTGACCAGAATCGGGTTTAGAGCCACAGGGGGCATGAGAAGCTTCTCCCTGACCAGAACCGGGTTTAGGGCCGTAGGGGGCCGGAGAAGCTACTCCCGAACCAGAATCGGGTTTAGGGCCGCAGGGGGCATGAGAAACTTCTCCCTGACCAGAATCGGGTTTAGGGCCGTAGGGGGTGTGAGAAACTTCACCCGAACCAGAATCGGGTTTAGGGCCGTAGGGGGCATGAGAAACTTCTCCCTGACCAGAATCGGGTTTAGAGCCACAGGGGGCATGAGAAACTTCTCCCTGACCAGAATCGGGTTTAGGGCTGTAGGGGGCATGAGAAACTTCTCCCTGACCAGAATCGGGTTTAGAACCACAGAGAGCCGGAGAAACTTCTCCCTGACCAGAATCGGGTTAAGGGCCGTAGGGGGCTGGAGAAGCCACTCCCGAACCAGAATCGGGTTTAGGGCTGTAGGGGGTGTGAGAAACTTCTCCCTGACCAGAATCGGGTTTAGGGCCGTAGGGGGCATGAGAAACTTCTCCCTGACCAGAATCGGGTTTAGAGCCACAGGGGGCGTGAGAAACTTCTCCCTGACCAGAATCGGGTTTAGGGCCGTAGGGGGCATGAGAAACATCTCCCGAACCAGAATCGGATTTAGGGCTGTAGGGGTTGTGAGAAACTTCTCCCTGACCAGAATAGGGTTTAGGGCCGTAGGGGGCATGAGAAACTTCTCCCTGACCAGAATCGGGTTTAGGGCCGTAGGGGGCATGAGAAGCTGCTCCCTGACCAGAATCGGGTTTAGGGCCGTAGGGGGCATGAGAAACTTCTCCCGAACCAGAATCGGGTTTACTATTGCTGAGTTTTGTGGCGGCAGGGTACTGAAATGACTGTTGCGATAGATCACGCGAGTGAGGCCGTGTTCGTTGGCTGGCTGACTGTTCGGAAGTCCCCTGGCAGAAGGGAGGAAGCAGTTACTGAGTCACTGAGTGGGGTTCGTCAGTCTCCTGATGGTGCTAACGTGAAGAGGGTAAGCCTCAGATACTGAGGGTCTGCGACGGCGGATGCTGCCCTTTGGAAAGTGCTCTCAGTGGTGGAGAGGCCCGTGCCCCAGGTGGGTCTGGCTCAGTAGACAGCCCTGTGCGGCCTCTTCTGACCCTGTGCAGTGGACCAGAGGTAAGGGGCCAGGGTGGGGAACTGAAGAAGGGGGACAGGGGAGCTGGCGGAATTTGCAACTGTCTGCAGCTTTTTCCAATTCAATGCAGTGGCCCCTCCAGACCAGTGATGCAGCTTGTTAGAACGCTCCCCATGGTATATCTGTAGAAATTTACTCGTGTCTTTGGTGACGTACCAAATCCCCTCAAACTCCTGATGAAACATAGCCGCTGTCACGCCCCCGCCCCCTTCGTAACTGCATCGATATGTTTGTGTGGAACCTCACCACCCTCGCTCTCCCCTCTCCCCCCACAACACTAAATAAGCCTTGTGGGAGGAGAGGTTACAGATCATAGGGATCAGACAGAGAACACTAGACCAAATCGGTGGGTCAGGCAGCATCGTGGGGGGTTGGGGTGGAGGAATAAAGAGGTGATGTTTTGAATAAAGAGTGGAGACCTGCCAGCAAGATTGGAAAGAAGGGGGCAGAGATCAGAATTAAAAAGGTTGGGGGGTGGGGGAAGAGGGATGAATTGAGAAGCTGGGAGGTGATAGGTGGACGAGGGCGGAAGAAGGAGGAATCTGAGAAGAGGGGGGAGTGAACCACGGGAGAAAGGGGAAGGGGGTGGGGAGACAGAGGGAGGTGATGGGGAGGGGGAGAGAAGGGGTTAAGGGGTGGGGAACAAGCTGGATCAGGGGACCAAGTCTGTGTATCGATGGCAACCATACTGAAGGTGTGATTCAGATAGGAAGAGCAAGGGCTGGGCAGCTCATGAAACTGCTGGGTGTTTTCTCACTGAGCCACTCCCGTGCATTAGCTGAGCTCTGGAAACGAGCACAAAAACGGGGAATCCATTGTGGGTTGCTGAGCAGCCCAAGGGACGAACCTGTCAGCTCATAACTTCGCTCTAGATAGATAAGTACATACTTTATTCATCCCAAAGAAAAGTAGTGTCACAGAGGCATCACGAGAGCACGGTTATACAAATATTAGAAAAGTAGAGCGTTATGGCCGAGGGTAAGAATGACTTCATATATCGCTCTTTGGGGCAGAGCAGTTGTCTTAGTCTGTCACTAAAAGTGCTCCTCTGTTCAGCCAAGGTGGCATGCAGAGGGTGAGAAACATTGCCCAGAATTGCCGGGATTTTCTGGAGGGTCCTTTGTTCTACCGCAGCCTCCAGTGCGTCCAGTTTGACTCCTAGAACAGAGCCAGCCTTTCCAATCAGTTTATTGAGCCTGTTGGCATCACCCGTGTTGGTGCCATTGCCCCAGCACACCACCGCATAGAAGACTGAGCTGGCGACAACAGACTGGTAGAGCACTGTAGATACTTAAAGTAAAATCGGCTTTTAAAATTGTCCTGATCTGCAATGTTACAGCCCTGTAAAACTCTGGGAGTATTGTGTTCGGTTCTGGCCACCTCATTATCCGAAGGAAGGATGTGGAAGCTGTAGAGAGGGTGCAGAAGAGATTTACCGGGATGCTGGGTTAGAGAGCGTGTCTTATGAGGGTAGGGGGAGCAAACTGGGGATTTTCCCCCTGGAACAAGAGAGGACGACAGCTGACTTGGTAGAGATGTACAAGACTGGACAGAGTGGACAGCTGGCACCTTTCTCTCGGGGTGGCAGTGACTGGCACTAGAGAGCACCCTGTCCAGTTAATGAGCTTACGTGAGATGCTGGAGGTGGGCTGTTTGTGGAGTGGTGGGCGAGTGGATCGCCCTGGTGGGTGAGGCACGGACACTAGGGACATTAAATACGCACTGGGAGAGGCATGGGGATGAAAGGAAGCGGTAGAGGGTTGTGGGCTGTGTAGGAGGGAAGGGTTAGGTTGATTGAGCAAGTTAATAGGGGTCGACACCATAGGCAGAACAGCCCTTCCTGTGCCTGTATATTCAATGATAAATGTTCGTTCAGTGGTGTGAATGTTAGAGACAGAAAGCAAGGAAATTACAGAAACGGGCCTTTCGGCCCATCAGATCGCTTCTGACCACAGGCTCCCCACTTCTAATAATCCTGCCCTGATTCATTTTGATCTCTCTCACTCCTTCCCCACCCCCCAGATTTAATCACCCACCTACAAATGAGGGGCAGTCCCTCCCCCAGCAAGCTGCAAGGAAGTGGGAGTAAACCGGAACAGGCAGAGGGAGCCCGCGCGTCCGCGGGGAGGAGCGTGCAGACTCCACGGAGATAGTGCCCGAGGTTGGCCTCGCACCCGGGTCGCTGGAGCTCTGAGGGAGTGGCTGTGCCGCCCAGAGGCAGCAAGTAGAAGGCCAGGGTGCTCGCCGAGGTGCCATGGGATCTGACTGCTTCACTTTACGGCAAAACTCCCTCGTGTAGGGATAAGTAGTGCCCACATTTCGACAGCATTCCCCCTCTGTTCCCTCTCCTTATTCCGTCAGGGATTAGTTTTGTGCTTCGTGATCGAACAGAGCGGAGAGGGGAGCCTCCCGACGGGCGCAGATATTTAGGGGCAGCGCGGTAGGGTAGTGGTTAGCGGAACAGTGTTACGGCGCGGGAGGCCTGGCTTCAGTTCCCGTCGCTGTCTGTAAGGAGTTGGGACATTCGCCTCATTACTGCGTGGGCTCTCTCCGACTGCTCCCGTTCCTTCCCTCAGTCCAAAGCCGCGCCGGCTGATTGGTCACGTGGGTGTAATTGGGCAGCGCGGGGTTGTGAGTCGAAAGGATTGTAACTGTGCTGTATCTCTAAATAAATAAGATGTTTCAGACTGACTCGGTTGCATTAAATTGAGTTAAAATGTAACTTCAGCCTGACAAAATTTAACCTGAACTATCCAAATGTGTCTGAAACCTCGGTCAGTTTAAAGCCAGACACGGTCGGACTGGGGCTTCCTCCTTCCGTCTCGGTGCAGGTCGGGAGGTTGACCGGTGGCCCCGGATTGCTCACGGTGTGTGGGGGACGGGTAGAGACCGGGCTGGGATTCGACAGGAGTGTGGGGGGAGTGGCATTAAACTTTATTAGTGTTAGATGAGTGTAAATGGGTGAGTAGTGAACACGAAAGAATTGATGGGCTGAAAGGCCTTCTGTGCCATGTGACTCCATAGCTCCCGGTGATTTTGAAAAATAAACTTTTTGGGAGACTTTTCTCAGCAGCGCAACATCTTTTGTTGAAAACACCAGCTGGGCGCAGAACGGTTAACCAAACACATTCACTCCGGATTTCCGACAGAACCGTTAACCGAACACATTCACTCCGGGTTTCCGACAGAACAGTTAACCAAACACATTCACTCCGGATTTCCGGATGCAGAACCGTTAACCAAACACATTCACTCCGGATTTCCGACAGAACCGTTAACCAAACACATTCACTCCGGGTTTCCGACAGAACCGTTAACCAAACACATTCACTCCGGGTTTCCGACAGAACCGTTAACCAAACACATTCACTCCGGGTTTCCGGATGCAGAACCGTTAACCAAACACATTCACTCCGGATTTCCGACAGAACCGTTAACCAAACACATTCACTCCGGGTTTCCGGATGCAGAACCGTTAACCAAACACATTCACTCCGGGTTTCCGACAGAACTGTTAACCAAACACATTCAGTCCGGGTTTCCGGATGCAGAACCGTTAACCAAACACATTCACTCCGGGTTTCCGACAGAACCGTTAACTGAACACATTCACTCCGGGCTTCTGACAGAACTGTTAACCAAACACATTCACTCAGGGTTTCCGAATACAGGACTGTTAACAAAACACATTCACTCCGGGTTTCTGGACTCTTGCAACTTCAGAAAGGTTAAGTGGCTTAGGAAAGTTACTGGGTGACACGGTAGCGCATGGCTTTGCAATACTAGCGATCCCGGATAGGGTTCAGTCTCGCCACGGCCCGTAAGTAGTTTGTACATTCCCACTGTTACCTCAGGTTGCTGCGTGGTGCCACGGTCCAAAGATGTATGGGCTAGGGTCAGGGTTAATGAGTAACCGTGCTGTGGTGAGGCTGCTCTCAGAACATCTCAGACAGTGACAGAGGCAAACAACACCCCACAGAAACAGTCCCTTTGTCCCTTGCGGGCTGCTGTCAGACCATCTCGGACAGTGACGGAGGCAAAATG